>NW_012150119.1:3007240-3088124 GCF_000956105.1 Propithecus coquereli | reverse complement strand
GAATGAAGTCATAAAGCCAGGCTGCTGGGAGTGGGGACTGGGCTGGGGGGAACAGGGCCCCTGGAAGCCAGGCTGGCCTGGCAGGAGTGCCCACTCCTTGCCCACTGGAAGAAAACTGGCATTGGGGACTGTGGTAACCCTCCCTGCTCTTCTTGCTGGCTCTGGTCTCCCTGTCACATGTCAGGCCTGAAGGGAGGTGGCCCACGTCCGGCCAGACTGCCAGCCCCAAGCCTGTTTCCTTCCCCTGGTCTTGGAGGCTGACCCTTTGTTGAGTCCGTTTCCTGCAGCTTCTTTGGGGAGTGCAGGGAAGCCCTTCTAGGGCTTGTGTGCTTGGGACCAGCAGTGCCTGCCTGGGAGGGCCAGCCTTGGCCCAGGCTGGCGGTGGTGCCAAGCCTGGTGGACGAAAGCAGCTCAGTGTTTGGGAGCAGGAACTGGCAGATCCTTAGGGTGGAGAACTGGGCAGGCCAGTCGCTGCTGCTCTAGTGAACGGGGGTGTGCGTGTAGGTGGCAGGTCGTGGTCGGGGATGCAGTACATGCCGGGCTGGGTGCCTGGGGTCCAGGACAGGAAGGTGCATGTTCCCAGGGGTGGGACAGGGCTTCCCTCAGGTGGAGGATGAGGTGAGGCATTCAGGCAGGAGAGAGCCTTGGAGGTGAGAGGAAGACTGTTCTGAGAACAGCCGAGGAGTACAAGTCAGCAGGGAAGTGGAGGAGAATGTTGCGGCGTTTTCTGTGACAGGGCAGCCATTGCAAGGTGCAGGACAAGAGGAGATAGGATTCAAGTTGTGTTTTAAGATGGTCCCTGGCAGAGAAGAGAATCAGCTTTGGGGCGAGAGGGGGGCCGGTGCCTTTGAGCAGGTGAGAGGCGGCTGGGCCAGGGCAGCCTCTGGGGAGCAGAGGGAGGTGATGAAGGGCGAGCCTGGGTCTGGGGCGCCAGCGAGTGAGAGGCAAGCCCTTGGTGCTGGGGACGGGTGGGGGCGGCACTCAGGCCATCAGAGCAAGCACCTGGGTGGGGAGGAGTCCTGGATCGCACCACATTGGCCCTCTGCAGGGAGTGGGCAGCAGTCCTGTTGGGACCTGGCACGGCACCTTGCTTGCCTCTTCACGCTGCCTTTTGCATCTGGAAACAACAAGAACGTCCTTTTCGGGGCCTGTGTGGATTTTTGATTTGGAAAAGGTGGCGTCCTAGACATGTCTCCTTCGGAACTTGGGAAGCCCTGATGTTCACTTGCCGTCCCGCACGGGAATCTGGGCCCACAGGGAGCTGCCAGGACAGGCAGCTGTGTGTAAACTTATTTTTTAAAACCCTATTCTTTCTTTTTTTTTTTTTTTGAGACAGAGTCTCACTCTGTTACCTGGGCCAGAGTGCTGTGGCGTCATCCTAGCTCACAGCAACCTCAAACTCCTGGGCTCAAGCGATCCTCCTGCCTCAGCCTCCCGAAGAGCTGGGACTACAGACATACGCCACCATGCCCGGCTAATTTTTTCTATGTATTTTTAGTTGTCCGATTAATTTCTTTCTATTTTTAGTAGAGACGGGATCTCGCTCTTGCTCAGGCTGGTTTCGAACTCCTGAGCTCAAACAATCCACCCTCCTCGGCCTCCCAGAGAGCTAGGATTACAGGTGTGAGCCACCGCGCCTGGCCAAAACCCTATTCTTTCTTCAATAATAAATTAAGTTTAGCTTACTATAACTTTTTTACCTTATACACTTTTAATTTTTTTTTAGCTTTTTGACTGTTTTATAATAACCCTTAGGTTAAAACACAAACACATTGTGCAGCTGTATGAAAGTATTTTCTCTTTATATCCTTATTCTATAAGTCTTTTTTCTATTTAAAAAAATTGTTTTTGCTTTTTAAACTTTTTGTTAAAAATGAAGACACAAACACACACATTAGCCTAGCCCTACACAGGTTCAGGATCATCAATATCACTGTCTTCCGCCTCCATATCATGTCCCACTGGAAGGTCATGATGGAGCCGTCATCTCCTATGAGAACAATGCCTTGTTCTGGAATACCTCCTGAAGGACCCTCCTGAGGCTGTTTTATGGTTAACTTTTTTAAAAAAAATAAGTAGAAGGAGTATACTCTCAAATAATGATAAAAAGTATAGTATAGTAAATACATAAACCGGTAACATAATCGTTTATTATCATTGTCAAGTATTGTGTACTATACGTAATTGTATGTGCTGTACTGTTATTATGATTGGCAGGGTAGTAGGTATATGTACACCAGCGTCACCACAAACACGTGAGTAATGTGTTGCACTATGAAGTTATGATGACTATGATGTCAGTAGGCATTAGGAATTTTTCAGCTCTGCTATAATTTTATGGGATCACTGTCATATATGCAGTTCGTCATTGACCAAAAAGTCATGTGGTACATTACTGTGTTAAAAAATGAACCCAAGTTCTAGAAGCTGTAGCATTTTTGAAAACACAAAGATACTTTTAACACAATCAATGCAATAGAATTTTGCTATTCCCAAGATAACTTTGAGATTTATTTTTAAAATTAATTCATAGTATAGATCAGCAGTCAGCAAACAGTCTGTAAAAGGCCAGATAGTAAATAGTTCAGGCTTTGTGGGCCATATAATCTGTCACAACTACTCAACGCTACTGTTGTAGCACCAGAGCAGCTGTTGACAATATGTAAATAAAGGACATGGATATGTTCCAACAAAACTTTACTTATGAAAACGGATGATGGGCTCGATTTGGCCATGAGGCTTACTGATTCAGTAAGGGGACAGAAGTTTAAAGTTGTATGAAAAGCATCTTCATTCACTCCTACCAATGTATTCCTGTGATTGAATGTATAACCGGATTTAGAAATACAGTCCTATCAAAGTTCACTTTGGAGCTTTTCTTTTACTATGTGAATTTTCTATCAAGGGTGATTTTTCTATCCGCTTCAACAGAGATTACCAACATATATACTTAAAGAAAGTGAACTTTAAACACAACTTGGTCATAACAAGATTTTGCAGATGAGACAACCAAGAACCAGCAAGACAAGGGATGTGTCATCCAACACTGTATGTCGCAACAGAGCAGTGACCTCCAAGGTTACTTTCCCTTTCTTGTCAGGCTAACAAAAGCAGACACTTAAATGGATGCTTTTTAATTTCAGGAAAACCACTCCTTCCTCCTTCCCTCCCTCCCTCCCTCCCTTCTTCCTTCCTTCCATCCTCTTTCTCTCTCTTTCTTAAATATAATTTGAACAAACTTGATTTTCTGTTTTCTTTGCAGAAAAGTAGAAATAAATTGAAGGGAAGAAGAAGCAGGGAGAACAGTAACAGAAGCAGAGAAACTCTCTGTACAAAAGGTGACAAAAGAAATGAGAACTTGTAACAGAGAGAATGGCCTGAAGAAAGGTAAAAATGTTTCCTGTCTCTTCAAAACCCCCTCACCCTTTTTGAGAACTAAAACCTACATCCCTGCCTCACGCCAGTGGGCAGGAGGGGCAGGAGAGTGTCCTTTGTTCTTTGTGCCACAGGAGATGGCTCAGGGGAGTTGCCCAGCCAGAGGTCACGAGATTGTTTTAGCCAAAAATGGGATTACAGGATTAATCAGAACCGTTAAAAGCTCTGTACTTCTGCTCCAGGCAGGACGTTGGTACTTTAAAACGGGAGGGTTACGTTCAAGAAAATTGGATTTAAAGAAATAGAAAAAAATAAAATAAAATAAAATGGGAGTCTGCCAACCTCCTAATTTGCTGGCAAATTGATAAACTCCTCTTTCCTTCTCAAGAAAAAAAAAATTCAATTTGAGGCCTTTTCTCAATGGAAAGCCTAGGCCAAAAGAGCAGAATTCTATCCTCACGTTGTGCTAAGTCCAGCAGGTTGGTTAGGTGTACAGGTTGGTTAAGCCGGTTGAGTAGACTGTAGCAAGTTATTAAGCTTCTGAGCCTTGGTTTCCTTGTCTGGAACTGCGGATAACAATTTCATCCAAGTAGTGTTGTTAGAAGTGTTAAGTGAAGTAATGTCTTCTATAAAGGGTAAGATCAGTACACCAGATGTACACAGAGGGTTTCTGCCTGCATGAAAGGAGAGAAGGGCAATGTGACAGTTCTGCTAGAGTCTAGCTGCTAGACTAAGCTGAGAAGTTTCTGCTTGGACAGTTTCAAAGTTCTTAGTCACATGTAGACAGTTAGAGAACCTGCTCAGGGACTTAAGAGCAAAGTAATTTGTCCTTGGAAGACTATATGATTTGTTTCCAAATAACTTTTGCTTTTAAAACATCTCCTTTAGATGCATTGTGGCCGGCAAATACAGAGGTGTCTGGTTTCTAGGGGTCTAAACCTGTAATATGTCAGATCCAATGAAAACAAAAGCATCCCTGTCCCAATTTCCTTATAACATTTTCTCATGTGCCCTGGGACCACATCCCAACCCCCAAGCCATCAGCTTTCTGAGCTTTTTGAGTTCAAGATCTTGTTGGTCTTATTCCTATATGTACAACAAGGTCTTAGTACAGTATCTAGAACCTGATAGAAGTTCAATATGTATATTTTGATTGAACAAATAAATGTATGGGCAAGACCAGAGGGTACCTGAGACAGGGCCCTAAAGTAGGTGTCTGTTGGTCAGGTCACCAGAGCCTGAGGAGCCCAGGACCTGCCTCAGCTTTGTAGGTGCAGGAAGTCAATTTATGAATACACCCAAGAGATGGCCATGGGAGAAGGTATTACCTCATGCAATCATACTTACAAATGTGTATAACAGAAAGTCAAGTTCTAAATTATACATTTGTAACTGTACATATATGAAAATATACCTGTATCAGCTTATTCTGCCTGGTAGCCACATCCTCGTGGAATAGTCAGAGCGTTCCAGGGAAGCCTAGACTCTTCCATTCCAAGTGCCCTTTTGCAGTGTGACTTTTATATTTCTTCCCCCAAGAGGTCGAATATAGTCTCCCTCCCTTTGGATCTGGATGGGTGCTGTCTGTGTCTTGCTTCGACTTCTGGGCCTAATCCTTCAGAAGCACTGCAGTTTCACTTCACCCTCTTAGAGGCTAGCCACCACACAAAGCAGCTCAGCCTGACTACCGAATGAGGGCGGGCTGTGCATATGGAGAGCTACGTGGAGCAGCCCCAGGCCCCAGATCTGTGAGGCCAGGTAGGATACTCAACTCACATGAAGCCACTCTAGCAGCCACTGCAAGGAGCACAGACAAGCCATCCCTACTAAGCAAAACTGTGAGCAACGAAATGGTCAAAAGTGATTTCAAGCCACTGGGTTTTGGGGGCGTTTATATACAAAGTGGACGACTAAAAGAGACTCAAAGCAAGAGGAAGTGGTTGGATTATATTAATTGCCGGTATCATTGTGTTCTGACAGTCTGTTGCCTCAGTTTCCACTTTCTCTGCCATCCTGATGGTCAGGCTCCCTCTATTCCAGCAAGTCTGGAGATACCTCTTTGTCTCTGACTCTCTGACCTATCATTCTGGAGGTACCAGTCAGACCACATCCTCTTTGGATGACACATTTGTTGTTATCTTGACTGAATTTTGGGCCTCACTCAATTACAAAGGGACAACTTCATTTAAGCTATTGGCTTCTTCCTAATTTTTTAGTATTTATTGTCTGCCATAAGTCAGGCCCTGTCCTAGGGGCTAATGATACAGCAGAGAACCAGAAAAAGCCCTGTCCTCATGGAATTTATATTGTTACTGAAAGTTTGGTGCTTGTCCCCGAGGCCCCATCAGAATGAGGGCAAGTGGTTTGAGGAGAAGGAAAGAGGAGTTTATTGATTTGCTGGCAAAGAGGAGGTTGGCAGAATCCCATCTCAAAGTACCAAGGTTCTGATCAATCCCATCTTTGGCTAAGACAATCTCGTGACTTCTGCCCAGATGCATCCCATCTTTGGCTAAGACGATCTTGTGACCTCTGCCCAGACAATTCCCTTGAGCCATCTTCTGTGGCACAAAGAACAAAAGACATTCCCCTGCCCCTCCCAACCACTGGCCTGAGACAGGGGTACAGGTTCTAGTTCTCCAAAAGGAGTGGGGGATGTTTAAAGAGACAGAAAACATTTTTGCCATTTTCAAGCTACCTTCCGTTACAATATTCCAATGTAACAGATTGTGAAAGTCCTTTGTCTTCATATTACCAGGAATAAAAATATGACCCAGGATATTGTTATGGAGCAAATGGGCTCGCTGACCAATGTGTACAAAAGCCAATACCATGGCACTGAGAAAAGAAAGGCATTATTGCAAGGCTAGCCTGCAAGTGGACAGGAGTTGGGCTCAAATCTTTCCCCTGACTTGGGGTCTGGGGCAATTATAGGTTTGGAGGCAAAGCAAAAGGATTTAGGAGTGTTGGCTTTGCAGGGTCTAATTTGAGGGCTTCAAATTTGACCATTTATGGTAAGGTATGTTGAGGCAGATTTTAGCCCTGGATCTCCTGGGCCAATGGCTCCCTTGCTTCTGAAAGTATTCCAGCTTTCAGGTTCAGATCATGTCCTGGTCTTCTTGGTTCTCAGGGGAGGAATTGTTGATTCCAGGTTAGAGGCCAAAGCTTTTTCTATTGCTCATGACTAGGCTACGTGACTTGCAGTTTTTGGAGCTGTGTTACTTACAAGGTAACTTGACATTTTGTTATCAACAGAGCAAGGCCCAATTTGGGCTAGTCCCACAGTTACAGTATCAGTGCAAAAAAGCATACTGAGCCCTACAAACAACCTGATAACCACCAAGCCTTTCCTGGCTTTTTCATCTAGCTCTCAGAATTTGATACAAGTGGATGACCAAAAGTGATTCTTCCTATATTTTTAAGGTATGAGAAGTTTGGGATTACCTGACAGATAGATAAGTGCCCAAGGCACCAAGGAAATAGAGGAACAACACTGCGTGTGTGTGTCTGAGTGTATGTGTGTGTGTGGGTGTGCATAATTTGATATTTAAAAAAAAATGGATCAGAGTGGTCATGGGGAAAAATTAGTATTTTATTGCACTAACACTTTATTTAAAGCAGCTTTTTAAAAGCATTGTTTTATTTTATTTTAAATACTTACGGGGGTGGTGGTATCATAATCTTTTCAGTGTGTAATCCCTCTAAAGGTGTAAAGCAGATCTACAGAGTTTGCCTGACTCTCACTGGGAGGGGTTACTTCATGTACAAAACGTGTTTTCACAGAGTGGGTGCTAATGCTTCATAGAGGCTGTTTCATATTTGAGTGGAGCTTCCAGGTAAACTATCTGCCCCATTTAAGGGAGCTCCCTCCCTGTATTTCTAGTGGCTTGAACTGATATCTCTCTCAGGGAGAAATCCTCATTAGCTACATAAGGGTGTAGCAAGTCTTTCTTTGTTTTTCAAAGGACTAGTATTGGGACATCTACCCCTGTGATGTCCCTAGTCAGTGTATATTTTATGTGGGTTGAAACAGTTTATTTTCTCTTTAACTTTTCACCTTTTTTTTTTACTATTTTATTTATTTATTTTAATTTCAGAGTATTACAGGGGTACAAACGCTTTAGTTACATAAATCGCCTTTGTGTTGGCCAAGTCAGAGCTACAAGCGTGCCCTTCCCCCAGACAGCGCGCACCCCTTAGGTGTGAATTTACCCATCCCTTCCACCCCCCTCGCCTGCTTGACACCCGATGAATGTTACGTGAGTGCTTCTTCTGTGCCAGTGCCACTCAAAGCGATGTCAATATATTATTAGGTGATTTAATTCCAAAAATTTTCTGAAGTAGGTACTGCTATTGCTCTAATTTTACAGATAAGGAAACTGAGGCTCAGAGAGGTCAGCTAATAAATGACCCAAGACTCCCTTGCTCCAGAGTTTGTTCTCTTAACCCAGTTATACGTTAATAGATTCTCGCTTTTTTTCTCAAAAGCTACTAAAATGATCATTTGAAACATGTCTTCATACGAATTACAGTAGAAATAAAATTAGCCAAAGCTTCCATGCTAACGCCCAACACAATTTATTCCTCACGTTTAAACAAGATCAAATCAAAGCTCTGAGGGGCTGACTTTGCCTAAGGGCACTGCTCATAATGGGTGGAGGCGGCACTCGCACCTCCCAGCACAACTCCAAACTTCAAGCAACAACGCTTTAACCAGTATTGCTTTTCTTGGCTGTGTACTCCCGGAAGTCCCGCCCCAGGGGAAGGGCAGTTTCCGGAAAAAATTGCGACAGGGATAAGCCAAAAAGGGACAATGGGAGTGGCTGATTATGGCGCTCTAGCACTCCTTCGCTCTATGGTGGCTGCCAATTGACAGGTCCCGAGCGGCAAGACTTCTCTCTATTGGATGAACAGCCTCCCGTAGGCGGGCCTCTCGGTTCGCAGCACGCTGATTGGCTGGATCCGCCATGCGGAACGGAGGGGCTGTTCTTGGGGCACACGGACGGAGGTGACCGGCTGTCTTCTCACTCCAGGTGGAGACGAGCGAGCGCATGTGGGCGCTTCGCTCGCTGCTGCGGACGGTGGCTGGGCGCACCATGTCGCAGGGACCCGCCCGCCGCCAGCGGCCGCCTAAGGACCCGCTGCGGCACCTGCGCACGCGGGAGAAGCGCGGCCCGTCTGGGGTCCCCGGGGGCCCGAACACTGTGTACCTCCAGGTGGTGGCGGCGGGCGGCCGGGACGCGGGCGCTGCGGTCTACGTCTTCTCCGAGTACAACCGGTTAGTGCGCCGCGCCGGGACTCGGACCGGGCCTCCACGGCGTCCCCTTACCGAGCCTCGCGCTGCCCTGCCGGGCTCTCCATGCTGTCCGGCCCCAGAGCATCGCGGCTCCTCCCTGAGCTTAAGTGCCCCCTACTTTACACATGGAGGATTTCACCGTTGCAGCAGTTCTCGGTGTTTTGGTGGGTGGGAAATCCTGGAGTCCTTGTATGCCTTCGTCCATGTGATTCCGGGGATCAGGGAAGAACTTCAAACTTGGATCTAAGGGTCCTCTTCCCAACCCTTGGGCCCTGGGCTGGCTCTTAGCACACTCTGAGCCATACCCCCTTCTGTGCACCTCAAGGCCAGGGTCTCTTAGTTGGCATATGGGGTAGACAGATTTGGTGAGGAGCTGATGAGGGTAATGACCCAGCACGAGCCCAAACAGGCCTCCCCTCCTCTCGACCTTTTCTAAGAAGGGTTCAAAACCTGCCGTCCTAATAGCAGATTTGTGGCCAGGCAGTACATGGACTTTTAATGTTTGTTTATTTGTTTCCAGAGTCTACTGTAAGGCATCTAATCGATGTCAGAGATTTTACAGAATAGAGTCTTTCCGTAATGTTTGTCTTGTAGGTATCTCTTCAACTGTGGAGAAGGCGTCCAGCGACTCATGCAGGAACACAAGTGAGTCAATCATTTGCTTTTGGGGTGGAGATGATTGTGGGCTTGAAAGCTGAGACAAGAGGCAGGTGTGTGTTTATAGCAAAAGACGTGGTCCTTGGTCAGTCCATTTTATCCTGCTCAAATGTTTTTCTTAGGTTGAAGGTTGCTCGCCTGGACAACATATTCCTGACACGAATGCATTGGTGTAATGTTGGGGGGTTGTGTGGTGAGTATATTTTTTGCAGGGTCAGAGGCTGGTGGGAAGTCTGGAATTTTAATCTGCTTCACCCTTTTTTTGCACATTGTCCGAGTCCAGTGGAGATGGATTTCTTTTTATGCCAGCTCAGTGTTACCGTCTACTTGGTTTCTTGGGTTGCTGGGCCAGAGGTTTATGGCAGAAAACTGGAGAGTGTAGCAGTGGTGATTACAGTAAATTTACCGTGGAGGCCATTGGCAGCCACACCCAGGTACCTACTATCCAGATTACTCCATTATTCATGTCCATCAACTGGGAAGGTCGATTGTGTTGTAGCCAAATTCTGTAAGCTTGGTGATGTGGATGGGAAGGAGTGAATTGTTGAACCGGTCCTAGTTCTCAGGGCTGAGACTTGGCTAAGGCAGGTGAGGCACCTAGGGTACGAAATTTAAGGCCATCCTTTCACTTGCATGACTCTTGAGAGTGAGTACCTCTTTAAATTTTGCACACTAGGTGCCTCACTGCCTTACTCTAGTATCAGCTCAGCCCATTCTAGAGGCAGTTGAGAAATATTTGGCATCCCTTATACCTCTAGCTAGCATCACTTCTGCTCTGCACATGTTCCCTGATGAGTATTTAGAAGCTGGAATGAGAACACGTAGATAAATAGCTAGATAAGTACAGGGTGTCCTCCCAGCAGTGACTGTAGGTCAAGCTGATGAGAGATCTCATTTTATTCATCTTTTTTAGGAATGATTCTTACTTTAAAGGAAACCGGGCTTCCGAAGTGTGTACTTTCTGGACCTCCACAACTGGTGAGTCTCTCCTGACTCACCTTTCAAAACCAACCCTTCCTTTTTTAATGTTAGTAACAAGAATTTTCATTTTTGCAAATTAGTCTTTTGCTCTCCAGAGATACCTGGTAATGGAGTAAACATTTCACCTTTCAAGTTGAATAGACTTGAGTTCAAAGCCTAATTAAGTGTGTGACCTTGAATGAGTTACTTTACCTTTCTGAGCCTCAGTTTCTTCATCTATAAAATAGCTATAATGTTTCATAGATTGTTGTTAAAGATTAAATAACACATATAAAGCACTGAGTCACTTTATTAGATGTTTGGCACCAAATAGGTATGCAATAAATGGTAGCTTTTGTTTTTACTCATATATTACATTTCAGATATCTTCTTACCTTCAAAACCAGCTTATTACACCGTAGAGAAGTTGTGTGCACATTGTTAAAACTGTTGAATGTAACAGTTCATTTTCCAGTTCTTAAGAAGAAAGGCAACCAGTCACTAAGACCTATTAATTCTATCCCCAAAATAATGTCTGAAATCCATCCATTTGTCCCCATCTCATTGAGGCCTTCATTATCTCTGTCTTATACACCTGTGTACTCCAATAGCCTCCCAAATCCATTCCTGCGTCCCTGTAATCGATTCCCCACACCACAGCTGGAGAGATCACTGTAAGACAAAAATGCAGTGTCACTTCCCAACCTAAAATTCTTCAAGGGCTCCCCGTTACGATACAATCTGAGCACTGTAATATGGCCTACAAGTCCTGTAGGCCCTGGCCCCTGCACATACTTCCATCTGTACCTGTCGCTGGGCTGCAGCTGCAAGGGCCAGCTCTTCTCACCTCCTGCCCCCACCGAAGCCATACCCACCTCAGGGCTTTCGTCCATACACGACTTCCCTTTGCTCTTCATTACTGAACATTCAGGGCTCAGCCAGAAGCTCATTTCAGAGCTGTCCCCGTCTCTCCAGACAAGTTGGATTCCAGCCTTTTGGACTTTTCGTTTTTCTTGCAGAGCACTTACCATAATGGCCACAAACTTGTCCGTATTACCATTTGTTTCATTTTTGTCTCCTCCGCTGGGTTCATGAGAGCAAGGAGTCCATCTCTTTTTCATTGCTAAATCCTTGGCATCTAACATATAGTGGACACTTAGTAAATATTTGCATAAATGAGATACCATAATACTTATTAAAGTTTGTTTTCTGTTGCTCCCTATTGATACTTTTTATATATTTGAATGTTTTGCTGTGTTCTGTATTTGTTTAACCATAGCTGCTCATTTCTTTTGTTTTTTTCTTCTTTAGGAAAAATACATAGAAGCAATCAAAATATTTTCTGGTCCATTGAAAGGAATAGACTTGGGTATGTCTTTGACTATGACTCATTATCTGCTATTTCTTACTCATACATGCCCTGGCCTCTCAAATTAGAATCCATTACAAACATCTAGGCTCAAGTAGAGATTAGACAAAAAAAAGAAATCTAAATTGAACCTTAAAATCAAAGGCTTCATCAACCTGAGATGGAGTAATGCCTATTGCATTTTCTGTGCTCCCACCTCATGCTGTAAAAATACGGGCCAGGTAGGCAGGAGTGATTTAAAAACTGATTCATACCCTCATGCATGCTGTGTGACAGTCTCCATTCAGGAATCAAGGCTCCTTCCTCAGTCCTAGAGGTGCTTCCAATTGTCAGATTACCTTGAATTCCTTGCAGGAGGAACAGAAGATGTGAGCAGAGGTTGGTAAAGGTTTTGTGGCCGTTTGTGTATACTGCCTCTCAGCTCAGCTGTGCCAGGAGGCTCATGGTCTCTTGATGGGAAGAGGCCTCACTGAGGATGGCAGTTGACACTGTTGAGTTTGTATCCTGGCCCTGGTCTCTTGTCCATCTTTGGCTTATTAATGCTTCTCTTTTATAGAGCACTAGCATTTTACTTCTAAGTGCATACCAGCCCTTATGGTTGAGATGATAGATTCTCGGGCCTCACAATCCTATTTAACTTGGACCTCTTACATTTGAGTATTTTCTTTAAAAAAATTTTTTTTTAATGGATAGTCACCAATGCTCATAACATATGTCTTCATTCGGCTTCGTAGTCAATATGAATGGCTGGTGAAAATACATGTTTGTTTCTCTCTAAAATTTTAATCTACTCAGACATTCTGGCTTTAATGGCAGATTGCCACCAGAATTCTGAGGCAGTTCAGTTGTTTGTGACTGGTGATCGTGGAAGCTAAATTTCGCACGTCTTACTAGTGCAATCACTTTTGTCTTGTGTGGTTTTCATGTAGCTGTGCGGCCCTACTCTGCACCGGAATACCAGGATGAAACCATGACGGTTTACCAGATCCCCATATATAGTGAGTATGAAAGCCAGATTTCCTTGTAGGAGGGTCTAGGTCCTAAGTAAGGAAAATGTGGGTGAAGCTAGAAACTGTTTGAATACTTGCAGTGGGCACCCTGTTTTGTGTTCTGAGCATGACTAGGAATTTAGCTAAGGAATTAAGATACGGTTCCTGAGACCCATTTAACTCATGTATAATGATAGCGATTATGCTTTAGAATATTACATAGTCAACCACTGTCAGAACATAGATTGCACCCAGATTTGCACATTCATTGCTTAGTGTTTATTTGCCACAGACATAAGTACCCTCCTTTGATGGGAGGATTCTGGAGAGGTTTGCACAGACAAATATTTTTTAATAAATCCTGATAATTGCAACCTAAAAGAAGTGTTGTTAGGGGGTCAGAAGCTCCTACAAAGCTTCAGGTTCCAGGGCCAGATGGTGTGGTTTGGACTTAGGAACAGGCTGCATATGAGTCTCGTCCTAAACACGTTCCATGTCTGGTTTTACCTACGTGAAGAGAATACCAAGCCATAGGGACATTTCAGATGAGAGCACGCAACAAAGGCCAGAGAAGTCCAGCATTTGACAGGGCGACGAGGCCTACGCTGGCCCGTGGGCAGAAGAGGGCATGGGAGGGGTGTGGCTGCAGTGAGGCACGAGTGCTTGTGAGCCAGTGAGCAGACTGGGCCGAGCAGCACGCTCCTGGCCTGGTTCACTCCTGTCAGAAGTTTTCTCCTACCTGACCCTTGCTGCCAAACCCCCAGCCCGAGTTGTGTCCCTCAGTTGTTCCTTTCTAGCACCCTGCTCTTCCCTCCATTGCATATAACAGTTTACTTTTCTATAATATTTGCTCAGTTTTGTTGATCATTGTTTTCCCCGGGCCCAGTAGGCCTTAATGAATGATCATGCATGGAGGAGCAAGCAGGGCTTCTTTTTTAGACCATCAGCTATGCTTTAGCTTCTTGGAGCTGTGAATTTTTTATCTTGACCTTGAGATTTAACTAACTGCAAAGCTGTGCTCCTTCTCCTGGAGATGGGTACCTTTTAGGCCTTCGTTTGTTCAGTGAGCATGGTGATAATGCATCAGCTTGTCTGCAGCCTGCATGCTGTTTAGTCAACAATGTTGAGATTGTACCGTGGGCAAGGCTCTGAACTGAGTAGAAACATAAAGATGAGTAAGATGTAAGCGCAGCCCAGAGACCAGGTGGGGAAGTAACTAGTTATTTACTTCTATGGTAAAAAGTGTGCTGATTTCATTGGCATTCCCACATGTGAACACCTGGGCTTTGGCTGTGCACATCTTGTGCGGTGTGTAATTCAATGGTGTCCTCTGCTGCCCAGGTGAGCGGAGGTGCAACCAGCACCAGCCATCACAGAGTCCAGAAAGAACCCTCAGCAGACTCAGTCCAGAGCAGTCTTCAGACTCTGGGTCAACTGAAAATGAGCAGCACCTTTCCCATGGTAACGGTATGAACAGAACACACCAGGAGAACTTGCATTTTCTTAATTCTCTGCTTCATAATGCTCTAAGTTAGAATCATTATTATAAGAAAGCCATGTGTGTAAAATAGATTCTTCTTCCTGGATGCATTGTGACTTGGTCCTGGGGAGAGTGAGAACGGTTGTTGTAAAGGTAGCAGTCCTGAGCTGTGAAGACCTGTCCACGGTTTGGGGCCTACCAGGCCCTGGATAGGCCCCAAATTGTGTTCAGTTTACCTAGGGGAGAACTGAGCCTGGCAAACTGTATACAGAGGGCTTTTATATTTTTCATTAATGGGACATTAATGCAAATTAGCTTTTCATTAATGCAGCAACTGTAACTGCTAAGCTGACAAAACAGTCAAATCAATGAAAGGATCTACACCTTTTTTCCAGAATGACACTCTACTGGGGAACTGCATTAAAAAGTCCAGGATTAGATGTATCAGAGGAGTTGGGCTACTTAAGGAGTCCGTTGTCCTTAATAGAAGGACAGTGTTGTCAAAGCTTGGCAAGGTCATCTTTCTTTTTTTTTTGAGAGAGTCTTGCTCTGTTGCCCGGGCTAGAGTGCTGTGGCATCAGCCCAGCTCATAGCAACCTCAAATGCCTGAGCTCAAGTGATCCTCCTGCCTCAGCCTCCCAAGTAGCTGGGACTACAGGCACATACCTCCATGCCCGGCTAATTTTTTCTATTTTTATTTGTCCAGCAAATTCCTCTCTGTTTTTAGTAGAGATGGGGTCTTGTTCTTGCTCAGGCTGGTCTCAAACTCAGGAGCTCAGGTGCTCCTCCTGCCTCAGCCTCCCAGAGTGCTAGGATTACAGGCGTGAGCCAAGGTGGTCTTTCTTTCCTGAGGTCTTGTCTGTCTGGTGACTTAGAAAAAGCTGCCCCCCTACGGTGTCCTTTTTTTGGATGGCACAGGGTGAAGACTGAAATGTACATTTTTTCTGCAGGCCTTTTAGCTTTTGTGTTATTTCTCATATTCTTACATGTGTTGTGAAGCACTTTACAATTTTTTTTTTTCTGTCTTTTCCAGTCCTCGGTAAAATGTATCATTTAAAAAAAAATTTCATTTGCCATTCTAAAGTTTTTCTGGTTAGAGTTTTTGTGGTTTCCATTTACCCAAATACATCTAAACATAAGTTGAGAAAGGGGAAAAAAGTTCTGCTTAAGAATGTTAGTGTCTTCAGTCTTCGTATGGGGACAGTAATGTCCAATTAATTTTTATGTGATGTAAAACTAGGAATCAGGTGATTTTTATTTGTGAGGTCTTTACAGCATTCACATTTACCTTGTTATAATCAAATGTGTTTTTCCTCAGGTGTTAGCCAGCAAAGGAGTGGCAGGGACCCTTCCTTGGTCGTAGCTTTCGTCTGTAAGGTAAAAGAGCCTCTCTGGAGGGTTGTAAGTGATCTTGGTTTGGTTGGCAACCTATGGCTAGTACTTTTCTAGTAATTCAAAAGCAGAAGCTCCTAAGTTACCTGAGCCAAGAAGAAATTCAGATGCCCAATTTCTCAAAATACCTCCTATATTTTTATATCCTTTTAAATTCTCTTCCAGTGCTCTGTCAGTCTCTGGATATATTCATTTATATTTGTCTGTAGTTGGTTCTTTTGGAGTTCAGAAATTGTTGCAGGCAACTGTGTGTTGTTTCCCTTAAATTCATTTGGCCTTTATTCAGACCCTTTCAACTCTGTTTTAGTTTCATTTCTCTGCAGTAGGTAAGGTCTGACATTAGATCAATTTTAATATTAGCTAGCATTCACAAGTGCACAGATCTGCAACTCTGAAATTGGTTAAACTCCATTAAAAATGTTATTATAATCTATCTATAAGATCTGACTAATGACTTATTTTTAATAGAACTTTGCATTAAAATTTTATTATAATATCTGCAACAAATATTTTTGTCTAATGTAAGAAGGCTACAGTGTCCTTTTGTAGGATTTGATATTTTTTTAAATGAAGTAATGTTGATTTTAAAATATATTTGGAATTTTCATCCAGATTCTAACACTTATAAGTGAAAACAATTGTGAAGGGTCAGTAGTAGTATTAATTGCAGGATCATTGCTAGTATCACTTCTATCAATTTATTTGAATGATAATTGTGATTTATATAAAATTAAATACTATTGCCAATAGACTTATTACTGTGTGTTTCTGAGTTTTTAGGCAGCAAAGTAATTTTTAAAAATAATTTATATGTCGATTTTTAAATTGTATTCCTGCCTTCCTGCATAGATGGCTTTGGGCATGATGAAATGTGTTTTTGCGTGGTACAAGCTCACTCTCACTCTGCCAGTTGCCCTGTTTTCATGCACCTGGTCCTGGGAGCTGCAGGCCCTGACACTAAGTAGCTGCCGGCTGCCCACCTGGGCTTTTCTGTCTCCTCCCTTGCTATCTGCTGTTGCTTCTGAGGGCTGCTGTCACCGGGTCAGTCTGTAGCTCCTTTCCCTCTTTTAATTAATTGGCTGATCTCAGCTGAGGGTTTGGAAAGCAATAAGGCTGAGCTAGTTCAAGTTTTGGGAGGTTCCGGGCATGAGGGCCTGAGAAACTCATCTGATGGAAGAGTGGGCTTGGCGGCTGTTGGATTAACGGGGGCCTTGTTGGCTTGTGTTCTGGTTCTCATCCATCTTCCAAATACTCTGCATTCCTCAGATGGGAGCAAATCTCCATGGGTTGAATTCAGCTCATGGAGAAATAGGTTTCCCGAGCCTTAGGTCTGCAAGTTCCTTTTAAACATTAGAAACATGTAGTTGCCATTCTCCAACTCATTTGGATGTGTGGAGAGAATGTTTGACTAAAACAATGCTTGTTAATGTCATTATCTAAAGATGTCAGCTGAACTCGATCATCTTAGTGTGATGTGCACTCATTGAAGCTGTAATCCTTCCTCATGAACAGTATTTTTCCAAATGGAAAATTCTAGAATCCTGAGAATAAGACTTTGGGATGCAAATTTGATTCTTGGCCCTAAAAGTAACTTCTTAACTTCAGGAAGTTAAAAGAAAATGCAAATAGTTTATAAAGATTTAAAGAACAAAATGAAAGTCAAATGTAATTCAACATTCAAAGACCTATTAACATTTTATGCCATTTCTGACTTTTTGAGGTTTTATGATAGGATTATTGTTTGCCCTTCTAGCATAATAAGAGCATATTGGGAATTTTGTGTTACAATATTTTCTCTAAAAGCAACAACACTATATTGCCAAATATTTGAAAAATACAGGAGAAAACAAAAATCATCTATCCTTTTGTTACCCTGTCACTGTCATTGGAATATTGCATTATACAAACTCTGCTTGGTCATTGCTTTGTTAGACGGTGTTCTGGTGATGGTCCCTTAGCTGTGAATTGACGAGTGTAGAATGATAGGACAGTGTTTCTCCTCAGGAATACTTGAGGATACTTATTTTGAACTTTGATATGGAGATGAGTTACATTTTGTTAAATTTATAGTGAGTTACTGTTGGGAGATAAAGCACTGTGTTTTTTAATTATTTGGGTTTGAGTACTAAAGCATTTCAAAATACATGACTTCAGAATATGGTATTAATTTTAAAAACTCAGAAAGATACACTTCTAAGAAAATTGATTAAAATTAAGCTTCTTCACTGGCCGCTGACATCACACTTCCATTCTCTCTGTTGCAGCTTCACGTGAAGAAAGGCAGCTTCTTGGTGCTCAAAGCAAAGGAGCTGGGCCTCCCAGTGTGAGTGTCAGGGAGCGTGTTGGGGACATGCCAGGTACAACTCTGTTCCTAGAGAAAACGCATCTCACGGGGGGCTCGCCTCTTCCTTTCAGTGGGACAGCTGCGATTGCTCCCATCATTGCTGCCGTCAAGGACGGGAAAAGTGTCACTTACGAAGGAAGAGTGGTAAGACGCCTGGTTTTCTGGATGCTTCAGCAGTTACAGGGCCTGGAACACTGGACAGAGTCACTGTCTGGTTCAGGCCCTATAGATATGACTTCTGAAGGAAATAGAACAAATTGGAATCCTGTCACTTGGCTAAGTGATAAAGGGGCTGTCTTATCTAGACTTGTCCTGCTAACGTTGGCTGTGTTTGGGCACTTGGACAGCAGACTGTTCATTTAGGATTTGCTGGTCCTCCTCCTAAAAAGATGGATGCTTTCCCTCGTACTTGAGCTCAGGGCAGTGTCCAACAACAGACCCCATATGAATGGGCTTTGGGTGCATGGCCCAAAGGGATGCCTATCACCGTATTTTCTCTGGCCTCTAAGGATGTTAGGACCAATGGCCACAGGTGGAAGAGAACCTTAATGCCAAACCTCATTTCCTGGCCCTTATAGGTTTGAAATGTCTCTGCAAGATACTTGCCTGTCTGTTTAAGTATAAACAGAGAGCAGGACGGGTGCAGGTGGTGATCCTTACAGTTGGTTTTGTGCTTTGTGTACCTCTCGGGCTTGCTTGTAGGGGCATGTAATGTTAGTGGTTGCCTTGAATGCTGTTCAGTTTGGTTGCCAAGCTGTGACTCTGTTCTGGGATAGTGATAGCATCATGAATCCAGTGGGCTGGCTTATTTGATTTTGCAGATTTTGCCTGAAGAGATCTGTACTCCTCCGGATCCTGGTCTTGCTTTTGTTGTGGTAGAATGTCCAGATGAAGGATTCATTCAACCCATCTGTGAGAATGCCACCTTTAAGAGGTAATGAGGGTCCCTGGGCTGGGAGAAGTGAGAAGCCCAGCCCAGCTTCAACATGGGCATCTTGTGGATAGAGCCTCGTCTCAAGGAAAGCCCAGGGCTCTGGGTCAGTCCCACTGGCAGGATTTATGTGGCTGTTGGTAGTTGGCGGGCTTTGTGGTGTACACAGCCGTGAAGTGAAATTAGAAAAGATTGGAAACCAGAAACCACCGAGGAGTAGAAAATTAACTAGAACTCTTGAGAGTTCGAAGTCTAGAATAAATTCTAGAAGTTTTCTGAGTTCTGATTAATGCTCCAAGTTATTATTTGGATTATTTTTATCTGAATGAATTTTTATCACTTTACCTACATTGCAGCTAACGAGGTAGATCAGAGTGTTTGAGACCGTCTTGGTCAGGAGTCTGTGTTAAGGGGCAGACTCTCAGCCTGGGGACATCTTTCAGGCCTGAGTGCCACACTGTTTTGTCCTCAAAAAAGTTAACCAGTTTTGCAGTTCAGCTTTAATCCTGCGTAGGATCTTTGACCCACATGTCTACGTTTTAATTTTTTCTCCCATTCTTAATGGTATATCTGTTTTTTCTGTTCCTAATTTTTATTTATCTATATTTTTTTACTTGTTTTATTTTACTTGCACACAAATCCTTTTGGGCTATTGTACCCTTCCAAGTAAGAGTGTTAGGAATTCTTTCTGGGTCCACTTTATCCTCTGAGTGAATTTGGGTACCTGGTGGCACAGGCTTTGTATTGTAATCAAGTTTCGGGCAGCATAGCTACTTCAAGTCACTGGCTGAGGTGTCCTTTGAGAACCGTGTCTGTGTGTGATGGTGGTTGAGGGGGTTAATACAAAGAGCTACTGTCTGTATTTTTTTTTTTTAGGCGAACTAGAAGGAAACACATCAACATGTTAGTACGTGGTCTTCTCTCTAGGTGGTACAATTTCAGACGATTTTCATTTTCCAGGCCTGTGTCTCAGGTCTTCTAGAAGGCAGCACCGAAGTGGCATTGGAAGTGCAGGAGATTTATTGGGGGGAATGCCCGTGAGAGATGAAGGAGAGAGGGGCAGGAGTAGGCAGGGAGAGCCTTCGTCCAGCTCTGCAGGTCTGACCCCCCGAACGCAGAGGACGGCAGGAACCTGAGACGGCAGAACAGCGCTGGGAGGGCTCAGCCCGGCCCAGAGCAGAGCCTGCCTGAGGTGGAAAGTGCCCAGCTCTGGGGCCCGCTGTGCTAAGGCACCACAGGGAGCATCCCAGGGAGAGCATGACCGGCCCTGGAGGCTGGCGGCTCACTGCAGTGCGCACAGAGCAGCCCCCGCAGCAGCACAGTCCCTGTTTGTGCGTGTCCTGAGTGCGTATCACTTTGTAAAGCAAAGCCCCACTTTGCTGCTGCCCAGGTACCAAGGAGAGGCCGATGCCCCCGTGGCCCTGGTGGTTCACATGGCCCCGGAATCCGTGCTTGTGGACAGCAGGTACCAGCAGTGGATGGAGAGGTACGGAGCCCAGCCCAGCTGCACTCAGCCCAGCTCCCGTGGGCGGTGATGAATTCCCCTCTCTCCTGTCCTTTTGCTCTTTCAAGTGCCACCTACCCCTTTGTGCCTGCCTAAATATCCTCTGGGTTTCCTGCCTTCCCTGGACTCTGGGCACACACCTGTGCCACATTTGCGACGAGAACCCACCGCTAGGTGGCGCAGTGCGCACGCACGTCACACTCGCGCAGGGCTGGCTCTCCCATGGCTTACAGCCTCCCTCCTCTCGGCAGCTGCATAAATGCTGCCTTTTGGGTGAGGATTCCAGGATTCCACATGTGAATCCTAGAGAAGAGACTCGCAAATATAAAACAACAGCTTCCAATTACTGAACGCACTTCCGCGTCAGGCATTATGTTCAACGCCGCATTTCTCTTCATTTCCCCGGCTTACTCTTCCCAGCACCCCTGTGAGGTGGCCGTTCTGCCGCAGTTTAGTGCCTGGAAGGGGAGGCCACTTTATCTTTTCTTCGTGGCATCGTTGGCCAAGGCCAGCGTACCTTGGCGGGGTCTGAGTTGAACCAGGGGTGCAGAGACCCTGGGCTGCTTTTCGGCCTCCCGCTGCGTCCCCTGCAGCCCCCCGGTCCCCGTCTGCACTCCTGCAGCCTCTCGCTCCCCGGCTGTCTCGTCTGTCGTTCCTTCAGGGTTTGGGGCTTGACATACGTTATCTATTCTCCTATTCGGTCTTTTCTTCTTCCACCCCCCACCCCATTTTGTTCCGAATCCCTGTCTGTAGGCCCCGAACATCTTCGTTTTTCTTAGTTTTTCTACCATTTCTTCCCAGCACACCTGAGAGGCAGCTGAGGTAAGGTGAGAACAGTGGCCTTTGCGACAGGAGTAGGATCGGCCGTTAGTGATAATATTTCCGGGCAAGTCACGTAACTCCAGGAACACTTCATCTGCATTAGGGCCCCTGGTCTCCAGGGCTGCCCCTCAGGTGGAACCGCAGTAACGTGGCAAATGTCTGGTCTGTCTCATCCTAGGTTCGGGCCTGACACCCAGCACTTGATCCTGAATGAGAGCTGTGCTTCGGTCCACAACCTCCGCAGCCACAAGATTCAGGCGCAGCTCAGCCTCATCCACCCGGGCATCTTTCCCCCGCTCACCAGTTTCCCCTGTAAGGTAGCGTCCCGGGATGTCCCCGTGGGCCCAGCTCCTGCCCCCTTTTCTTTCTCTCCATGGGGCGTGTTTTGTCTTTTCAGGAAGAAGGCCCCGCGCTCCGTGTGCCCACAGTTCGGGGCGAATGCCTCCTCAAGTACCAGCTCCGGCCCAGGAGGGAGTGGCAGAGGTCTGTGCCGTTCCGAACTGGCGGAATCCTCTGGTCAGGGCTTGGCACACGTCTCTGTAAATGGCCATGCAGAAATGTTTTGGGAGCTTTCAGGCCACATGGTCTCTGGGCAACTGCTCAGCTCTGCGTGGTAGCACAAAAGAACCACAGATGATACATAAATGAATGGGCTTGGCTGTGTGCCAGGACAAATTTGTTTAGAAAAACGGCCTGACCCTAGGCTGGGTTGAGGTGGGAGGATTGGGGCCAGTGGTTATCCTTTTTCTAAAACTGTTTTCCATGGTAATAACAATGATAGGGCTCATTGTTTAACAATATGGAAAATAAGTAATGTATGATGAAAAAAGTTGCCCATAATCCCGTCACCCAGAGATAATGATTGTTAACATTTCCTGTTTTTTAATTTGTGCATATGGGAATGTTATTTTTTAAAAATGTATAAAACCACACGTTTATGGCCTGACATTGTCAGTATTTTCCTATATCATTAAATAGTTTTCAGTAACAGGATTTTTATTGGTTCCAGATAGGGATGTTTACTCACTGGGGATGTGTCCAATTTTTTTTCATGTTGATGAAATAATAAATGTCTCTTACAGAAATGGAACTCTGTTCCCTTAAGGCAATTCCTAAATGTGGGATTGCTGGGTCAGAGGTGACACTTAAGGCGCTTGATACATATGAATTGCCATCTAGAAAGGCTCTCGCAGTACACTCCAGCCAGTAAAGTGAAAAATCTTACCGAACTTTGAATAATTTTAAGTTTCCCGTCCATGCCACTCCATAGTGTCTGATTAGAGCGTGTTCCAGGTTAGTACTGGATGCCATGTGCTGTTGTGGTTGAATACCAGGGCTCTTCAGGAGACTCTGGTAGCATGACTCAGGCCCACAGGTGACATCTTGTGCTGTCCCTTTGCCAGCATCTGCACAGGCTGTTACACAAAGGAGTGATTAAAAACCTAGTCAGTATTCAGGTTCACCTTATTCTTGAGGCCTGTCCCAGACCCACAGGACTAGAATTCTGAGAGTTAGGCTCGGGATGCACGTCCTAAGCTCCCAGGTGATTTAGTGCTCATCCAGGTTGAAGAGCCACCGGTCCAAGGTGTTGCTACTCTGTGTGGTCAGGACCAGCAGCACCAGCATTTTCTGGGGGTTGCTAGGGCTGCAGGATCTCTACGTCAGAGTGCTGAGTTGGGGTCTGCAGTTTAACAGGTTCCCATGAGATTAGTTTGAGAGTCACTGCTCTAGGGCCCTGCTTCTCAGCTGGGGTGATTTTGCTCCCCTGGGCCCCTGGGGACATTGGGCAATGCTGAAGACATCTCTAGCATTTTAGTTGTCACAGCCTGGGGCAGTGGGGGGTGGGGTAGTGGGTAGAGGTCAGGGATGCTGCACAGGACAGTCCCCAACACAAGGCGGTATCCTGTCCCGAGCATCAGGTATACCCGGTTGTCGGGCTTTGAGGCTGAGAGGTGTCCTGACGAGTTAGTTCTTCAGAATACCCTCAGCTACCCCTTCCCACCTGGCAGAGAAAGGTACCAAAGGGCAGCAGAACAGAACTGCTCCTGGTCTTAGTCACTTAGCCTTTGATCATGATTTGAAAGAACCATCTGCAGCTTGTCCGCATGAATTTATTCTGTGGATCCAGACTGGCATTTGCTGAGGCCACACCCCCCTTAGTCACAGGAGATGTTTCTTTCCCTGCAGGGATGCCATTATTACCTGCAATCTGGATGAATTTAGGGCCGAGGCCCTGGAGCTTCCCAATTTCCAGGAGAGCGTGCAGGAGTATAGGAAGAGTGCACAGGATGGCCCAGCCCCAGCAGGTGAGCGGGAGACCACGGAGCAGCCTTTCTTTCCTGGGCTGTGCCCCCTGCTAGTGTTTTCATAGCATTAAGTGGAGTGTTAACAGGGCACATTCTAACCTGATTTTTAAATTTAATCTAAAGTTTCTCTATTCTGGCTCTATATAAGAATTATAGCCATGGGGGTGAGGGGTTGGGGGAATTGTAGAATCCCAGCGTCTGCATTCTATCCCAGACCAGCTAAATCAGAGCGTTTCCTGACGGCACCCAGACATGCCTTACAAGGCACGTGCTGGGTGAAATAGTTTGGGGAACACAGGCGAGACTCTGTGGAAAGAGCTTTGAGCAGGGACTCCCTGACTTGGGATCTGGTCCTGGCTTTGCTAATAAGTATCCATGGAAGATTTTTGGCCAAGTCACACCTTGTTGGGTTTTCATTGCCCCATCAGAAAAAGTAGTTAGGGAACTTGGGACCTGTGCTCTTGATGCTGGCTTTTCTAGTGTTATTTTTCACTGATGACAGAAATAGTAAGAGAACACTGGAACAGAAGGTGGGTTAGGGGTTTCGATCTAGCCCAGTGAGCTTTCACCAGACTTGCATCTCTCTGTGGAAGTCAGAATCAGGCAAGCCACAGAGCAGACTAAATCTTCACCTCCTCTTGTAATAGCCTTTTCCATGTGTGTTTTGGGAAGACTTACTTCCTAGGAGTTATTCCTTTCTGTTTGGTTGCTTGTCCAATGTGTATGTTAAAGATCACGTAGACCATGAGATGCTTACAGACGTGCACAGGAGGCTTCTCAGGCTGGATGAGGCCAAGGATGGGGCACAGGCCTCAGAATCACCCGGTTTCCATGGATCTGAATCCTCTGTCAGACCCGGCTCTGAGCCTGTTTCCTCCCCTGTAAAACGGAGAATGTCCTACCTGGTAGAGTTGTCAGGACGCACGTGAAGCGCATGGTCTTGTTGTAAGAGCTGGATGCAAGGAGATGTCACTCCCTTGAAGTAAACGATTCATAGCATAAAGAAGTCCCTTTTTTAATTTAAAAGAATTAGAGCAATTCTTTTGAAGAAAGAACTATAGAATTTATTTGCTCTCCCTCCCAGGCAGCCCCTTCCTCACACACAGCTTGGGGGTCTCACTATGACAGGGAAGTCCTGTGCATAAGGGCTGTCACCAGGGGCCTGCCAGCCCCCTCCCGGGAGGCTGGACTTAACCGCATTGCTTACCCACCTGTCTTAGTCCATTCTGTATTGCTATAAAAGAATACTTGAGACTGGGTAATTCCTAAAGAAAAGAGGGTTATTTAGTTCATGACTCTGCAGGCTGAGAAGTTCAAGGTCATGGCCCTGGCTTCTGGTGAGGGCTCTTGTGCTGTGTCACACCGTAGCAGAGAAGCTCAAAGGGGAAGTGGACACGTGTGAAGAGGGGAGAGCCTGAGTGGTGTCCTGGCCTTGTAATAACCCACTTTCTTGGGAACTAATGCATTCCCGCAAGAACTGATCCTGTCTCCAAGGTGGGAGGATTGCTTGAGCCCGGGAATTCAAGACTAGCCTGGGCAACATGGAGAGACCCTGTCTCTACAAAAAACTTAAAAATTAGCCAGGCTTGGTGGCTTGTGCCTGTAGTCCCAGCTACTCTGGAGGCTGAGGCGGGAGGATTGCTTGAGCCCAGGAGTTGAAGGTTGCAGTGAGCTGTGATCGGGCTACTGCACTCCAGCCTTGGCAATAGAGCAAAACCTGTCTCTTTAAAAAAAAAAAAGAGAGAGAGACTAGGAAGAACTGATCCAGTCTCAGAGTTAGTCCCACTACCGTGGGTACAGCACCAAGCCATATCCAAACTGTAGCACCATCTTATGGCTGCGTGCTGGCTCACATTTGAGCCAAAGAAATGGACTATTTTACATGTGTTTTTCCACAGAAAAAAGAAGTCAGTATCCAGAAATCATCTTCCTCGGAACAGGGTCTGCCATCCCAATGAAGATTCGCAATGTCAGCGCCACGCTTGTCAACATAAGGTACTGCTGCTTTCTCAGAAAACGTCTGTCTATCGCAGAGTGCGTTTATCTTTAAATGAAATTCCTGCTCTGGCCGCCAGCCCAATCTGTAAATGCAACGATGTGAAGCCTGGCAAGCTTGTCATCCTGGCTAGAGTGGCCCAGAGAGGAGTGATGGGCCTTATTCCGTTTTATAGCCTCAATAGGTAACTTTACTTCAAATTTCATCCCATTATGTCTTTTAATAAAAATAGCTGACAAGTCAGTGAGGAGTTAGGGGGAAAAAAAGGGAAAAAATAGTTGATAATACCGTGTGCTGCGCATATTGCTAAGAAACTCTCTGGCTCACTTTTCACATTAATCCTAAGAAGTAGTGAATACCCATTTCACTGATTGGTAAACCGAAGCTCAGAGAGGTTACGCTAGTGCCTGCAGCTGGTAACAGGTCTGAAGTTTGAACTGGTGTCTTAATTGCTACATGTATTGTCCCTCTAGTTATTGCTGGTATCTTAAAAGCTTTTGGGTTTTGTGCATTTGTTTTGTGTTCAGCCTCTATTGGATTCCCCTTGACAGGTTTTTTTAGTCGATTCTCTTGGGTTTGCCAGGGGTCATTTATCTGCAGAGAGATTAATCAATCAGAGGTATTGTGCACTGTGCATACGTTGTGATAGGTATGTGAAGGGAATAAGATTGTGAAGTACCAGGTTAGGTTTTATATTTTGCTTTGTCATCTCAGATGCCAGCAGTGGGCGATAAACCAAATAATGCATTAGATGTACACAGCAATGAGAAGATGTGTCCTGACATCAGAAATACACAAATCTAGGGCACCTGTCGCTTATGACTGAGGAAATGCAGTAGAGGGCTCAGAATGAGCTGGCCTCGCCAGGGGGCTGAGATGCTCGGGGAAGAAGGGCTGCTCTGCTTCCTGGTCCCAGTACCCTGAGGGTGGCCGTGAGCCTACTAGAGTTGATGGGAGGTAGTTAATGTTGCCAGCCTGCCTCCCCACTCCAGCTTTTCTCTGGAAGGTGGTGTCTTCGTTCTGAGGCTTCTATCCTCAAAATGGGTGCAGCCCTCCCAGCCTTCACGGCTCCTCTCAGAGAAGGAAGAAGGCCAGAGGGGACGCCACTGTCTGCACCTTACAGCAGAGCTTCTGAGGTGGACTGCACGGAAATGCCAGCTGCCAGCGAAGGGGGGAGAATCCCATGGCAGCTGGGCCCGGACCTGGACCAATCTCATATGCACACAGTGCTTGTACCGTGTTGGGTACAAGGGCATTGCCACATTCAGTCCGCATAATCATGGTTGGGGGTAAATGTTTTCACCCTCCATTCCACAGAAGCTTTTTTTTCTTTAATTCTCAGCATTTGTGCAAGTCTGTATGCTTTAAAGGGCTTCAGAGTTCCATGGATAATTCTTTGATGTAAAGAGGATGGACATGTAAAATTACCTTTATGGTTCAATCAATTGGCTTTTCTGTAAGCTCCTCCTGGGAAAGGCATGAGAAGTTACGGAAGGCGAGGGGATGTCTGCAGCTGCTCCCTGTGCTCCTCCAAACCGCCAGCAGCTGTTCCTGTGGCGCCGAACCTCTCGCTCTTCTTCTGCAGCTCCGACAAGTCTCTGCTCCTGGACTGTGGCGAAGGCACGTTTGGGCAGCTGTGCCGTCATTACGGAGAGCAGGTGGACAGGGTCCTGGGCACCCTGGCTGCTGTGTTTGTGTCCCACCTGCACGCAGATCACCACACGGTGAGTGCTGGGTGGGACCACAGAACTCACTTCGGCCGCCGTCCTTTCCTCCTGTTCCCAAACTTGCTCAGAGTTTGTTAGTCATCTCTTGCCAGGAGATGGTCTTCTACAAAACCCAACACCGTCCTTCTGCCCAGTAAGAATGTCTCGTCTTCCCGTTTGCCTTGTTTCCTGCGGCAGGACGGGTTTGGGGTTCACCCAGCCTTGCTCGAATCGTGCCTCCCCACGCAGCCTGCTCAGAGGAAGGCTGGCCACGGGAGGCTTGGCGGTGAGGCCCTCACCCTGGTCTCCTGGGGCGCTGGGTCCCAGGCATGGCCCTCTCTTTCCAGCACAGGCCGCACGGCCCACTGCCTGTGACATCTCAGGTCACGGGTCAGATGTGCGGTGCCCCCGCTGCGGCCGTCCGTGTTGGAGGGCTGGTGACTGACAGAGGACTGCAGAACCCTGACAAGGGGCAGAAACTGAGTTGGGACCAGGCTAATCCACGTCTCCTGTTTCCTCACAGGGCTTGTTAAATATCTTGCTGCAGAGAGAACGAGCTTTGGTAAGAGCAGAACTTGTGCCATATTGACGGTTTGAGTTTTGGTGGTTTACACATAATCAGCCACGCCTCTTGCCACTCCAGACTGTTCTTATTGAGGTGTTCTGCTGTTGACCTGGATTTTGTTGTTGCAGGTGTCCCTGGGAAAGCCACTTCACCCTTTGCTGGTGGTCGCGCCCACGCAGCTCAGGGCCTGGCTGCAGCAGTACCACAACCAGTGCCAGGCGCTCCTGCATCAGTTCAGGTGCGCGTCCGGGGCGGCCCCACCACCCAGGCTATCGCTTGCCACTGCCGCCTCCTTCCAGAGCTCCAGGTTGACGCTGGGCAGTTAGTGCTAGCCCCGGCAGCCTCCTTGGCTTGTCCCGGGGGCAGAAGCAGGGCAGGAGGCTTTGACTTGGGGGCAGAAACCATTCAATGGTTCCCACTTAATGTTTGTTCCTTTGAAGCATTTCTTCTCAGCCCCCGTTCCAGTTCTGAGCTGCTCTCTAGACTTTGGCCGTCATTTCTCCATGAGATGATTCCAAGGCCAAGCACCAGAACAGAGGCTGGCACAGAGGTCACACCAGACGGGTGGCCGGCTGGGAGTTGGCCCTGTCTTCATTTCAAGGGGAAGGAGTCCCATCCGCCCGGAGTCATCTGTGGCCTGTGTTGCCCGGGCCAGGGGCAGCATTCACCTGTTAGGTTTCCCACAGTGGCCTGGGGGATGTGCTTTGGCTCTTTTTGTTTGACACTGTTTCCCTTCTTAGTGACTGTGGTTTAAATCATGTTTCTTCATAAGAATGATTTTGGGGCTCTTTAGTCAAAGGCTTGAACTTTGACTCCAGGTGTTCAATGTTCTGTAGTTTTTTTATCCCTGCCTTATGTGATCTGCGGGAATGTGGTGGGTTTTTTTAATGTTTATTATGATTTTAAATGTTTTGTCTTTTCCTAGTATGATTCCTGCCAAATTCCTTCAGAAAGGGGCTGAGGTCTCTGATCCCACAGTTGAAAGACTGATCAGTTTGCTGCTGGAAAAGTGTGATTTGGAAGAGGTAAGGGCCCAGCCTCAGGCACGGAGGGGCCAGGTGGCGGGCAGAGCCACAGCGCCCTCCAGCCCTGCCCTCTCAGTTTCAGACCTGCCTGGTGCGGCACTGCAAGCATGCCTTTGGCTGTGCGCTGGTGCACACGTCCGGCTGGAAAGTGGTGTACTCGGGGGACACCATGCCCTGCGAGGCTCTGGTCCGGATGGGTGAGTAGAAGAAGAATTAGCCTCACTGAGGTTGCTCCACGGTTCATGCAGCTGGAGGTGAACATAGAGGAGCTCGTAGGAAAACGTCAGCAGAGGCAGCAGCCTCGGTGCCCCACCCTGATGGTCTCCGGCTGTTGTCCTAACAGGCAGACAAGTCACAGGGCCAGGGGAGCCGAGTGTGGGGACCAGGAACAGCTGTGTGGCACGGGTCTACGTGCTGCTCTTGCAGGGGCCTCTGCCTTGATGCCTGTGCTTCTTTGCCAGGGAAAGACGCCACCCTCCTGATACATGAAGCCACCCTGGAAGATGGTTTAGAAGAGGAAGCAGTGGAAAAGACACACAGGTAGCAAAGGCCGCTCTGTCTTGTCCCCACTCCCTCTCCCTCCCTCAAGTGAAACGCCAAGCAGCCTGCGTTTGCCCCCTTGGGAAGGACTGTGCTCTCCACTCGCATAGGGCTGCCCACCAAGGGCTGGGGGCTTCTTAAAGCTCTCGGTAGTGTTCCCCTGGGCCCTCCGCCTTTATTTTGCACAGTTCTCTAGACAGGGTTGTAGAGTGAGGCACGGTTTTTCTTTTTTTTTTTTGAGACAGAATCTTGCTCCATTGCCTGGGCTAGAGTAGAGTGCCATGGTGTCAGCTTAGCTCATGGCATCCTCAGACTCCCGGGCTCAAGTGATCCTCCTGCCTCAGCCTCCCCAGTAGCTGGGACTACAGGCGCCACCACCACAACGGGCTTTTTCTATTTTTAAGTAGAGACGGGGTCTTGCTCTTGCTGAGGCTGGTCTCGAACTCCTGACCTCAAGGGATCCTCCCGCCTCGGCCTCCCAGAGTGCTAGGATTAATGGCGTGAGCCACCATGCCCAGCCAGGCACGGTTTTTTGAAAGAATTAGAAACAGGCTGGAATAAAGCATAAGCCACGAGGGAATGACCAGGGGAAGGTGGGGGCTAGCGACTGGACCTTGGGCTGTTACTTCAATGGAAGAGCACTTTACCCCAAGTGGGCCCCCTGCTTTCCCTCAGGTGCCCTCCCCAACAGGTTTGGCAGCCAACACAGAGGGTGGGCTTCGCTCAGGGGAGTGAGTGAAGGATCTGGCCCTAAGGAGAGATTGTGTTGGCTGAAAGGTGCCAGTTCAGGAAGCCCACCAGCCTCCCCGGGCGCCCCGAGCAGTTGAGGGCCGGAGTGTGTGCGGCTCCGAGTCCTGTGCTGTGGTTCAGCTTCCCTGTGCTGTGTCTGTCCTTTGCAGCACTACCTCCCAAGCCATCGGCGTGGGCATGCGCATGAACGCGGAGTTCATCATGCTGAACCACTTCAGCCAGCGATACGCCAAGATCCCGCTCTTTAGCCCTGAGTTCAACGAGAAAGTTGGAATTGCTTTTGACCACATGAAGGTGTGTGTCACGTGGGCAGTGGAGGTGGGGATGGGGCAGAGAGAGGGGACTTTACACACTGTATGGGATGGTGGCTTGGAGTTTCCTTGCTGGCTCGGGGCCCACTCAGGGGAGAGGATATGTATCCACCACTGGGCAGTCATAGCCAGCACTGGGTTTGATGGCGAGACCCACTGCAGGGGCCATCTGGACGTCAGCCTCAGCTTCACTGGAAACTTTTGAGAGTCTGTTTAGGCTTGGACCATTCGCAGTCACGCTATTTGAGCCTGAACACAGATCTGAAACAGGTACTTGCCTCACGCATGGGCAAGCCGAGCCTGCCCCTCCGGCCTCTAGAATGAAGGGGCGGGGCGGAGCCAGGCCTTGTTTCTCAGCAGCTTTATTTTCAGAGTTCGGACTGCCTTCCCTTCCCGTTCCTAAGGCCCGTTTGCTCTCGCCACCCTCAGCCAGGCGTGGGGAGTCTCTGCCCCTTTCTTTAGGTGGCCCTCCCTCCTTCCGAGGCCTGTCTTTTCCAGGCCATGATCAGTTGGCTTGAGGGTCTGTAAGGGACTTGGTGCTGCCAGCCCCCTCCCTTGCCCCTCTGAGGCGTGTCCTTGTCCTCCCTCTTGCATTCTAGGTCGGCTTTGGCGACTTTCCCACAGTGCCCAAGCTGATCCCCCCGCTGAAAGCCCTGTTTGCCGGCGACATCGAGGAGATGGAGGAGCGCAGGGAGAAGCGGGAGCTGCGGCTGGTGCGGGCGGCCCTCCTCTCCCGGGAGCTGGCAGGCGGCCCCGAGGACAGCGAGCCCCCGCAGAAACGGGCCCACACGGAGGAACCGCGGAGCCCACAGAGCAAGCAGGTCCGAGCCCAGTGAACATCCAGGAGTGACCCCGAGCTCTGAAGGCTGTATCTTCTGCCCTGTGCCCGGCACCCCCATCTGCTTTCCTCGCCTGGCGGGGGCTGGAGAGCACGATCCACCAGGAGGTAGCTCGGCGCAGGTGTGGAGTTGAGCGGCGGCCTGGCCCCTGGATGAGCCCTAGTCTGTAGGTGCCTCCTGTGACTGGTACCTGTCACAGCTGTGTGACAGGAGGCTGCTGAACAGAAGAAGGCCAAGTGTGGCTAATTCCATTGCAAGTTGGTTTTTAAAGAAGTCGTATGGAAACTTCAGAAGGCAGCACCCCTCACCTACTCCAGCAGCGAGTCCCTCTGCACGCCAGAGAGAAGCCAAATGACAGGGAGCTGTGGGTCTGAGTGTCCAAGACTCAAGGAGTGGTTCCAAAAAAACAGCCACAATAAAGATTGGGTTTGGAACCCTGAGTTCTCTCGCTCCATCCTAGTGCTGCCTTGGAGGGCTCTCCGTGCCACAGCGTCACGCTCCCGGGGACCCAGTGTGCCCTGGAAGTTGGCTCTGACTGCAGCAAGGACCTCTGGAGCCTGCCCTCAGGGAGCCGCGCTTGTTGGCTGAGGTTTCTGACAGAAGTCAGGCTGTGGTGGCCCGAGCAGCAGTGTCGCGGTTGCACACAGCGGTAGTGGGAGCCCGGGCGGGCCAGTGCAGCGGGGTCAGGGAAACACAAGTCTTCCTGTTCTGGGTAAAAGTGGAGACGACAGATTCACCCTCTCTTGCCCTAAATGAGAATAAGGATTATTCTTTGCTGTTGAAAGTTTTGAGAAATGTCACATCGGGCTGGTTCCCTTGCTCTCCTGTGGGATTTACAAACACAAGTTAGTGCTTGAAAAATCAAGAGAAAATTCTCAAAGTTGAACCTAGTATTTATTTGCGTATTCTCCCTATCCAGGAGAACGTGACAAGAGCAGCAGACAGACCAAGGACTTGCCTTCCCTAGCGGTGACCCTCGGGCGCCCTCCTGCTGCAGCGTGTGAGATTGATAGCTGTGTCCCCATGGGTTTATTATTAAAACAAGAACATACGCCAAGCTCAGGGATAATAAATCTATTTTAATAACATTACTTTTGACAACAATTTGTACATGTATTTAAAGATAGCTCTCACCCCCCGACTCCATTACAAATTGAGGATTGAACTGCCCTCGCCAGGAAGTGAGCAAAGCCGTAACGTCAAAAGTCTGCAAATCCCACTCACTCTCAGAGAAGGGTGGCTTTACAGTGTGTTGGGAAAAATAACTAAGCATTTAAATTTTTCATTGTACACCTGTACATTGGTTTAGATTGACTGGCTCAAATTAAACAAATATAGAGAGATTTCATATATACAAATATTATATCATATATAGGTATATTATATCTATTTTAAAAGGATAAAATTTTAAACTTTGACTTTGCATGCATAGCCCAAATCTTTTCTCACTGCCTTAATCCCCAAGTGTGGAGAGGCTCCCCGGTGCCGTCCTGGCCCTCGTCCTGGGACCAGCTGGGACTCATGAGAAGGGATGAGCGGCAGAGGCCGGTGAGCAAAGCAGGCCACACGCAGCGGTGTCTCCGTGGCTGGTTTCACTTTCTTTCCTCTACATGCTTTGGGTAACAGTTATTGCTATTCAGTTGTAACCTCCAGAAAGCAGAGGTGGGCTCCAGGACCTCACATACTAGTGCCTCTAGGTGCCTGGAGGGGTAGAATTACTCTCAGCTAATGTTTTGGGGGGAAGGGGACTACCTTCAAGATACAGTCAAGATCGTGTTTTACAGTCGAAAGTATGAAGTGACAGGGAGTAATGGCAGCTTTCAGCCACATGGTGGGGAAAAAGAAAACTTAGGAAATGAAGCAAACTTTGTTTTAAGCCATTTGCTTTGGAGCACACTGGTTAGGGGCTGTCTGAAAGGTTCCACGGTGGTGAGCCCTCCGCCAGGGAGCTGCAAAGCCCCAGGACGGCCAGAAGCCCGGACCTGGCACAGTTGTAAGTGTGAGGTCCCTGCTGTCCTGCTCCCTTTCTGTAGCCATTACGCAGACGTTGCAGGACCTGACATTAGCTGTCCGAGGAAAGCAGCAGCCCACGGGTCTAACCAGTCAACTCGACCCTCTTCCGCACCACCCCACCCTGCAAATGACGTTTCTGACAAACCCTTGGTGGAGAGGTGGGCGTTGCTGGGCACGGAGGCTGAATGTAGATCAAAATAGGCACAAAGTCAAAAGGCAAAGGTCAAAACAAAGGCCGAAGTCGCCACCCGAAAGGAAAAAAACACAATCTGCACCACCAGCATTGCCACACAGACCAGAGATCACAATTTTCTGCCAAACCCCAACCTCACGTTGGCAGTGACAGGGAAGAGCCAACGGAGAACGCTCGGCAAGCTCGGGGACGCTGCTCCTGGCGGCGAGTCTGGGGCCCACGTGTGTATGTACAGGGTGTGGGGTGGGCGGGCGCGTGTCAGAGGGCGGTGCTCTCAGACTCCTCCTCCTCGTCCCTCTTGTCAGTCACCGAGTGTCGCTGCGCACGCTCCCGGGGACTCAGGCGGAGCGTGGACCCCAGCTCTATGTGGATCGAAGGGATGTCAAAGTGGACGAGATCTGCAAGTTGGCGGGGAGAGAGGTTGTTAAGGAGGTTTCCGGCTAGACAAGTAGGGTGAGCCTCAGGCAGCAGGGTGGGAGTTACTCTAGGGATGGGTCGCTTGGAGGTTGGTTCAAGCACTTTGCTGCACGATCAGGTTGTGGTGGGGCCTGCTCTGCTCCCCCTCATAAGCTCGCAGTACCCATGCATCCAGGATGTGCCGCCGCGGGTCAGAGGGGAAGGCTAGAACAGCGTTCCCCCGCTTGGCCACCCGGTGCTTGATTCTTGATACGGATGCTCTTGGGGCAGATCTTGGAGACATCATTTTTGGGGATCTGTATCAGACTGCACTTTGTTCCCTAGAATCTGCAGGGACAGGGCCTGAGATAGTAGAAAAATACCCGCTGCTTCTCCCAAGTCCGTGAATGAATGGGGAACCTTGCGCCCGTGTCCTCACTCAGAAATGGCTACCTGGGCGGGGGTTGGGGGGGAGCTGGTGAAGGCAGAGCAGAGGGTCTCCCTCAGGACTCCACCTCTGGTCACATCCTTATTAGAAGCCCTAAAAGGTCATTCTTCCTGGTGAGACAATCAGGAAGGCTGTACCTGGAGTAACAGGGCTCAGTGGGGACATGTGGCTCAGTTTGTGCAAGGCCCGTTTGACACTCACATTGGAAATGGCCCTGGAGCTACAGCCGCTACCCCGGCAGACGCTGGTGAGGCTGAGCCTGCTGCTTTGGGGGCTGCGGGAGCGAACCGGGGTGTGCTGGAGCCAGAGACCCACAGATCTTGGGGTCCTTCCCCCCGTCATGGTGTCTCCCCAGCTCTGCCTGCTTGCTTCTGCTCTTCACCCAGCCTTGTTGTCAGCCTGGGCTGCAGCACTCAGGTGACAGAGGCAGTGAACCCAGCGGGAGAGCAGCCCTGGATCACCCTGCGGAGGTGGGGTTTCTGTTTTTTGTAAGACACGTGTTCAGACTGAGGAATACCGTACTGCGTGTACAGACAGACACTCGGACACTGCCCTAAAAGACATCATACAAACATGGAAGCTCTGGGACAAAGGTCCTCCTCCCTCACCCCACTCCCACCCCACAGATAGTCCTCTAAATGTCACCCAGCCTGTCTTTGTTTCACTGCCCGATGTAGGAGGAGCGATCTGGTGGGGGCTGGGGGTGAGGCTCGCTTGGTTCAGCCAGTGCCACCTGCTCCTCCTGCAGCAGGTGGCCCTTCTGCTTCCCAGGGTGTCCGTGGGCCCCGGGCCTGCCTCTGCCCTCCTCTCGCTGCCTGGCCCCTCTCCCCGATGCACAGGCGTGAGGCTGTGCTGGCCTGCGGCTGGCCTGCTGTGCGAGGTTCACTGTCAGGAAAGCACAATCTCCACTGCTTGGATTCAAAATCTCAAATCCGTCACGCAGTAGATGTGTGACCTTGGACGAGTTTCTGACCTTCCCTGCACCTCAGCAGTCAGATGGGAATAGTCACGGTGATGAGTTTAGACATGCCCGAGACAGGCCCTGGATGTGAGCTGCCGTACCCTTATCCTTGCGTTCCCTTAAAGAGACGCCTGAGGGAGAAGAGCCACTTAGCAAGAGAACAGGGTTTGGGGCGAAGCCCTCACCAGCACTCCTGGGGGCGGGGAAGCTGTGACTTCTGGTTTCCAGGCCTCTCTGCCAGGAGACCTGCCTGAGGCTCTGCAGGATCATGGACCAAAATGGGGGGGGGAAAAACCCAGTTTACTGCGGCCACGCCTCCTTACTGAGGCAGATACACCTAATTCCTTCCGGCTTCTCTCACGTTCTTGCCTTGGCTTTAGTTTTGAGCAGCTACTCTCTGTAGGAGGAGACCAAGCGGATACTGATACAAACGCTCCCAAGATACTTTGTTGCACTGGATAGAAGGGATCTGGCAGCCAGCCCAGCCGGGTGGGGAGAGGGGAGCTGGCTGAGTTCTAACACTACGGATTCTTCGGGATTTGCCAGCGCGATCAACCCGGCACAGAGGAAGGTGGATGTTAGAATCTACGTCTGGAAGTGGAGACCTGCTGGTGCAAACTCATGGCCGCAAGAAATGGGGTCCAGGCCATGGGGGTGGACCCTGTGCTGGGCTGCACCAGGCATGACCTCCCCTGGGGACCCCTTCCTGAGCAAAGGTGTTGCAGGTGAACGTCCCCAGGGCACTGGGCACAAAAGACTCCCCCAGATCCGTTACACGAAGAATCAGATCTGCTACCCTCCACATCCTACACCTGAGGAGAGAGGAGGAACTGCACGGAGCGACGCTAGTGAAAGAGAAGGTGGGGCACAGGACAGCTAAGCTGCTGGCTGCTCTCTCCCCAGCTCCTCGTGTGCAAAGACAGAGAAAGGCCAGTGATCCCTCAAAGCCAAGTGAGCTCACGGATCGGCTCCTCCTCGCTGAGGTCGGGGAGGCTGGAGGGTGAAGCAGCCATGCGGACGGGCCGAGCCACATGCAGAGACAGGAGCCGAGAGAGGAGCGGGCGGCGGCTGGCCTGGCTACGGGGCGGAGGGGCGAGGCCGGGGCCAGCTTACCCAGCAAATCCCCCTCACACGTATCCAAAACTGCGCCACTCATGTCACACAGCTGCAAGAACACAATGACAGGATTCGGAGAAAGGCATCAACAGGACAAAACAAGAACGTCACAAAAAAACTATGCCAGTATCACAGTCCCAGGTGGGGCCACACCAAACCATTATGGAGTCGAGTCTACACTGGCTCAGGCCTGTACGGATGGGACAAGACAACAGGCTGCTGCCAAAGGACATTAAAACAAAACAGCGTCTGCAGAGGGCAAGGGGCATTATTAATTCTACAGGTCCGTGTTCTTAGACCTGCGAGATGAGAGGCCGGTCATTGCATTTCTCGCAGAGCCCTGGGGGTGCTGTGCTCTATACCTTCTGTTGCCCACTCTGCTCCCAAATTTCTCCTTTCATTCCCCTCTTTCTTGCCTCTCCTGAGTGCTGTCCCCTGCTTGTTCTATTGCTTACAGTGCGGACACTGTGCTGTGTCCCTTCCTGGGGGCGGCTGGATGGGAGAAGCAGCCCCGAGAGCGGACTCGGGTGACCATGAGCGCTCAGGCAGGTTCCCTCCTCCAGGCCTGTGCCTCCCACCACGGCCCTGCAGGAAACACGAGTCACCACTAAGAACTGGGGGTTAGGGGAGGATGCTCACTGCCATTTTTCGGAGAGGAATTTCCTTAATTTTTAATAAGCCTCGGAGTAGATGACAGCAGTTGTACATTCAACATTAATCACAACCAAATACAAAGAAGCCAAATCACCAGATGGCTCTTCCCCATAATATTTAAATGTGACCCATTGCAAACACTTGCAAACTTGACTAGCCTTTCATAGGCAGCCAGGAGCGGAACCCCACAGGCTCGCTGCTCCCGTCTAACCACAGGAAAAAGAAACCATTCTTTTGGAGAAGGACATGCGGAAAAAAGTGCAATATCCGTGAGAAGTCCCAGTGCACCCTAGGACCCAGGGACAGCATTGTTTTTTGAAAGTGTGTGTCTGTGTGGGGGTGTGCGTGTGTGTGTTTATTCCAACCCAAGCTGCCTCACCTTCTGCTACTTGGGACCACGCTGAACAGACATATGCTCAGGCTCTGTGCCGTGCAGTGAAATGGGCTGGCGCTATTCCAAGACACAGCCCAACACTTCGCCTGTCTCCGCGAACAAGAAAAATGCTCACATGACTTCAGCAGCCACCACAAATATGCCCCGACTTTATAATCTTAAGTGGTTTGAAGTGTCTGGGGAGACGTTTCAAAAACATCCCGTTTCTTCCAACCAGTGAATGGTTTTGGCTAAATGTGGTGTGCGTCTGTGCTTTCATGCCTGTGTGGTTTTCTGCGGGAAGATAGCTCCGCCTTTGTTTTTAAATTTAAATCAAAACTAAATTAAGTAGTTGAGGGTTTGCCCAATTAGCTCTTCAAAGAATAGGTGGGAGAGGGGGTAGTTTGGGGTAGGGACGTGCATCTTTTCTGAGATTGACCCCTCTCTATATATCTAGAAATATATTTTTCTAGCAAGGCTGATGTTACTAATGGGAAAAAATCTCTTTGGTTCCTAGCCCCTGTTCTCCAGATAAGCATTTGTACCTGTCAGTTCCTCGGGCTCTATCCAGGGACTATCTCGCCTGAGTTTTTTGATGCTGTTCTGTTATCATAACCAGCTTCCAGCCTCTCCCAAAGGTCTACTCCAAAGGACTCTGGGAGCTCAAGCCCAAACATGAAGAGCAGAAATAGAGTCCTGGGCTGGCGGGCTCAGCCTGGGAGAAATCGCTTAAGAAGCCCCTCTGCGGGACCACTTCACTCCAGGGCTGCTTTCCCTCGGTGGGCTCCTGAGATCCTCTCCTGAACCCCCATGTCGCCAGCACAACCATCTCATGGCACACAGGGATTTGTTCAGTGGCAGTGACGCTGACGATCCCCTCCCAACCAGGCACATTTCGCTAAGGTTCACAGAAAATTATGAGGCAGCCCGTGGCTTGGTTACCTGTAGACATGCTTTCCCCAGGGGACACGCCGTCCAGCAGGGGGGACTCCGCGGACTGGGGACTAGAGGCGGAGAGGTTGACAGTGGGAGGCTGAGGAGGCGGCAGGGTAGGTCTCTGTCGGGGCTTAGGAGTGGGCCGAGATTTGGTCAAAGTGCTTGTAAAGACAGAGGGAGAGGCCAGGGGAGGGGCCGCGGCCGGGGACAGCTGGCCCGAGGCCAAGGAGTACCCCTGGGGGTAGCTCAGTCCGTAGGGCGACGGGGTGCTTGGGGGGGTGGGAGACAGGCTGACTGGGGACGGCTGGCCCGTGCACTGCTCAGCCACAGCCCCCGGCTGGCCAAAGGGGGCCTTGGGTGGAATTGGTGCCAACTTCTTTGAAACTGAAAGACAAAACACACCAACAAAACACAACATTGTTAAATGAAGCCCATCCGTGTGGCCTGTTCACACACCCTCAGTGAGCCAAGTTGTCACCATCCCCTACCCTTCCCCATCCACCTACGCCTCCCTGCCCCCCACCACTTGCCATGCTGAGAGCGGCCAATTTTCAAAAATTAACCCAGAACTGCAAGTCTTCTTGCCTTTCCATCTGTTAACTAATTTGTTCTCCTCTTTTCTGGCTTCCTGCCCTGATCTACACACACAGACCCAGCCAAACTGGAGAGCACATTTCCCATCCACAAGCATGGGCTGTTTTCCCCGTGGTAAAGGTATCATGGCTACGCTCTGGGGAAGAGTGAGTCGGTGAGGCCAGGTCCGACCGAGGAGGATCATGTATGTAAAGCACCATATGATCATGACTTATAGGAGCTGCAGGAGACCCTTGGTATTGATGCCTGAACATGCCTGCTCAGGAAGGAGCTGGAACAGAGGATGCAGTGACATTACCCTTTCTACTTCCAGGTGGTGACAGGACTATGCCATGATGTTAAATTGTAGGCACACTGTCAAAAGACTGAGTTGTTAAAAAAAAACAGCTAAGTGTGCCGTTTGTGGGCCATGAATGGGGAGAGAGTGGGGAAGAAAGTTACACCTTCCAAAAAATGTCTCTGAACTACTGAAGGTCACTTGGGAAAGGGACCCGGGTCACTTGGGGCTACATTCCCTGCATAGGTCCAATGTGATGCAAAAACCGAAAGGCTCAACCTGTCGCTAGCACAAAGAAGCTGGCTGGCTGCGACACGAGCCCTGGACCTCCCGCTGGACAAAACAATGGCTTAGCCATAGCCCCTGCCTTGCAGGGCTGAAGCAAGGTTGAAGAACTCATAAACCAAGGTGTGCCAAAGAATATGGCATCTAGACTGCAATGTTGCTGGAGGGAAGCCCTGGAGGGCTGAAATCCCACCACCGCCACTTTGGCCCGACTCCCATTCAACCTTCTAGATGAAGTTTCTTCTGGGCCACCCAAGTCTTGAGTCTGGAAAGGGCACCCCCTGTGTCCCCACAGTGCCCTGAACACCCCCAGCACAGTAGCACCGCCTTTGCCTTATTGCGGCATTTACCTTTCTGGAAAGCACAGAGCTCTGCACATAGTAGGGCTCAGTAACTGTTTGCAGTGTGTGTAAGGAATGAACGGCGGTGGAACAGAGGTGTGGGTGAGGGCAGGTGAGGAGACGAATTGCCACTGTGGTCTGGAACTAGGAGGCTGGAAAGGGACCTGCCATGGAGGTATGTGTGGATGCACTAACCCCGGCCCCATGTGGCAAATCCTGGAGTTAAAGCCACTCCTGAAAGTATGAATGGCCTGAATACAGAACACATTAAATGACATACTATTTGAGACAAGTGAAAGACTTTGCAAAGAGATGACACAGGTAAAAACAGACCAAAAAGGTTCAGATAAGTACGCTCAGCATAGCTCCCCATTTATGAAACGTCAGCACGGAGTGTGTCTTTAGCTTTAGGGAGTGGCTCTCTGAAGAGAGAATAAGTGGGCCTTTGACAATGTGTTCTGGAGGCAGAATTCTGGGCTGGGCAGCTATGGGTCAGAGTAGCAGCTGTCAGACCTTCCCAGAGAGAAGTACTGAACATCAGGACTCACACAGGGACAATCCGGAACTGTCACCTTGTGCATGCGATCCGGGGCTGGGCAGCTGCGCAAGGCTGGCCCTGGCGGCAGGGGCTCCCATGGACGGCCCCACACAGCTTTTCGAATGACAGAGGCAGGACCTGGCAAGTCCGTGGAAGACACCTGTCATCCTGGACCACGATTTCTGCGCTGGTGGAATCATTTGGTGTACAGGAAGCACAGTCCTATATATGCCCCTAACAAGCCCACATTTCAAATGAGTAAACTGAAGAATAACGGGAAATGATCCCTCTCTCGGGGTCAGTTAACATCCAAAAGCTCTAACGCCCGGATCAAGATTATTCTCTAAACCACACGGTGTCTCAGTATCTCTGGTAATCGAGGGAATTGAGCCTTTGGGGATGGAGCCTTTTGTCCCGAGCGCCAGGGGAAGGGGGTGGTGACGTACCTTTCCGAAGGGTGTGAGGGCTCTGGTCTGCGGGCGGCTGGCTGGGGCTGGCACCTGGCTGTGCCCCTGGCTGTGTCCCTGCACCGGCTGTCCCCTGGCTGGAGCCTGGACTTCCTTTCTGCCCAGACCCTGGAGAGAGTTCCTTGCTTTTAGACGTGCTGAAATACAAGCACACGGGACAAAAGAGAGCCCCGGAACTCAGTTACCTTCAGCATCGGCCTTGCTGACCACAATCCCATGTGTTTTCTCGGCCTCGTCTGGGTCTGTCCCAGCCCTTGTCTGTTTCGGTCCCTTCCTGAAGCCTTTGAAGGTGCCTCATGACGTGACTGTCCCTTCTTGGAGCTCTGTTGGCCTCGGTTCCACTCTCATCTCTGTGGCACCTGGTGCTCACTGTCAGTGTCCCCTTCACGCCTCTGCCCTCTGTCCTCAAGGAGACCATGAATAATGAGAGGGCAGGGTCCCTGGACATCCCCACTGTATCCTATCCTGTCATCGACATGGGAATTCTAGAACATTCTGAAACTGGAACACCAAGTTTTCTTCTCCCTTCTACAGCCACAGCCTACCAGAGCCAAGAGGACTGGTTAGGTCGGGGTGCCCAAGGAGGGCTCTTGTGATGGGCACAGGCTGCCAAGCCGCTGGCCACAGCTCTCCAGCTCTCGGCTGTTGGCCTTTAGCCTCCCGCATACGCCCACACGGGGGAGGGATCCTGGGACCCATCTTCAAACACAGTAACCGGCCCAGCGGATAGTGTGGCTGGCACAGGCCCAGGCTGTGCCCTGAACGTGGGCCAGTTCAGTCCCCGTCCCAGGCTCAGAGAGGGGTGAGGGTCAATGGCAGTGAGGACTCTGGCCTCTGGAGTGCCTTGAATGGGCAAAGGGACACCCTAGGCCACCAGGTCCCAAACAGGATTCATCCTTACCGCTAGGCTCTTTCTCGGGCCTTCTCCAAAGGATAAAGTACATGTTAGAAGACACCCGACTCCACTCGGCTCAATGGATCAGGGACGGCACATACGTGGCAGATTGTCACTCTCTACCACCGCCAACACACCGTCCAGGGCAGATGTTACTGTCTCCATTGCTCCCCCACGGTGTTCTCAGGTAGCCACTAGTGGGTCAGGCAGGTGCTCCGGAATTGGGAGCTGTGTGTCATGCTCACAAGAACCTACCTGGACTCCGATGCCCTTAGGTGGGGCTGGAGAATCCGGGAACCTAAATCCTCTGCAATGGCTGTTTCTTCCCCCACAAGAGCATTCATGGCCTATTTCTTCCCTACATTTATCTAGAAACTCCAAAAATTAATTTGGAGGAAACACCAATAGGGATATACCCCTCAAGCCCACCGAGGTGAAAGAGTGGGAGCAGGGAACTGGGCTGGACCAGCACACAGCACCAGCGCATAGCACCAGAGCACAGGTTGAGGCCCGGCGCGGTGGCTCACGCCTGTGATCCTATCACTCTGGGAGGTGGAGGCGGGAGGGTCACTTGAGCTCAGGAGTTCGAGACCAGCCTGAGCAAGAGCAAGACCCCGTCTTTAAAGTAAAAATAATAATAATGATAATAATAATAATAAAATAAAAGCATAGGTCGAGTGCCCTGTGGGGAGGAATAAAGGAAAGACTACGCTCCAGGCGATAGGATATTCTTTCCCTCTCGGGGCAAGTTTTATACTACACCTAGGCAATTTCCCAAGGGAAAAAAGCCGCTTTACCCAGAGGAATCAGAAGAGCAACAATTCCTTTCTCTATTCTGTTAATGAAAAATGAAAACAAAAACAGAAAACCCTTGCCTCACTCTGCTGGACAAAGACTTGTGTTTTGTTCCTCCTCAGGCTCAAGGCACCCAGGCACCCTGGCATTCATGCCTAATACCTGCCTACCTTCCCATCCAGCTCTGCCACCACCAAGGAAGGTCAAACGATCACAGAAAACATGAAACAAGCAAATCAGAACACTGCTTCTTCTGGGGGGGACACAGTTGTCTTCCTTCCTTCGGACAGACAAGACATCCATCTGGGGAATCTAGGACTGAGCTCTTCTGTGCCCTCCCACCTGCAACACCTTCCCCAGCACAGAAAAGAGTATTTACCTACTTAGCCTGGTCCTCTCTCGCCAGCATAGGTGCAGCTGACCCAATGGGGACAGGTGGGGTGTGGGGTGGTTATTGGGAGTGCTAGATGGAGGAGGCACAGTTAAGGCACGTGTGAGGAAAGGTTAGTTCTGGGGCCGCATGGCTCAGTGAGTGAGCTGGGTGCCAAGAAGCAGGAAGCAGAGTTTGAGATCGCGTTAATGCTAAGCAGTTGAGCAGGATGCGGAGGCAGAGCCTGGCTGGACCGCCAGGCCTGGCAGGGAGGGAGCTGAAGGTGGGGCCTGGGGTAGAGGGAGGAAGGTGGGCAAGTCAGAGGGAAGGAAGGGCCTGCCATCCTCAGGGGAGGGGGAGCCGTAACAGGAATCCGGCCACTGGAGCAAACATCATCTGTGCTGCAAATGTCCAGGAAACAGAAAAAAACAAACAAAAACAATGGAACACCCGTTTGTATTGGGAAAAATCCACGTGGAGAGAGAAAAAGTGGTGCAAAACAAATAAGAACACTTACACCCCAAAAAGGCTACAAAGCCAGTCAACCCAGGTGAAAGGGAAGGAAAGACATACGGCTGTAGAGCAACGTGACTGACCTTCTCAATAATCTGAACCAGTGGGTGGCGTTCCCTGCCCACGGGTGGCTCTGCAAGACCACCCATCCGTAACATTCCTGGAACGCCTTCAGAGCCTGGGGGAATCCATCTTCAAGGGGCATTTTTTAGAAATGTCATTTATATGCCAAATGCCATATGGCACCCAGTGTCCTTTATAAGATGGAAAATCAGGATGAAGCCGATGAGTGTCCTAAAAGGGAACCATCCCAGCCAGTCTCCTGTGTGTCCTTTTCCTCCTCGTCAGCCATGCTGGCCCACCATCCGCGGGCTCTGCTTCTGCTCTAATACTGTCCACTTTTCCCTTTGTCATTTCCCAATTTCACAGAGAAAATACCTTCTACTCATTAAATAAATTTTAAAAAAGCCTGCTGTCCTCCTATTTAGAAGGTTGGCGTGGGCATTCGTGTGTGTGTGTTTGTCGTGACGGTGCATGAGGGCGTACGAGAATGCGTGTGTGTTTGCTGAAAGACGTGGGTTAGAAGGTTCAGCTTCCCAAAGTCTCTAACACGTTCCCGGCAGTGGCCATGCAGGAATGCCACGCCCCTGACAGAAGGCACAGCAGCATCTGATTTCAATCAAGTAGCTTTTCTAGTTTTCTGAATTGCTGTTTGAGAGTAAATAGAAACAAACAAACAGCAAAGTTGTTTCCTGGTGCTGTTCCCAATTCCAGAATCCCCGTCCTCCAATCAGGACCCTTTCAACACAGGGCTGGGTACTGAGTGCTGCAATTACTTGTCAGTGCCTGTTTGCTCACTGAAATGTCAACTCCTTCAGGGCAGTGACTGTATGTTTTATCTTTGGTCACAGAAAGTTTTCAGTTAACGTTCCCAAAGCTAGCCATGGAATGGACTTCTCTCTCTCTCTCTCCTTCCCCTGAAAGAATGGAAATGCACCCACGCAGCAGGTGCAAAGGTCCCCAGGCCCAGAGTGGCTACTTGGCCTTCGCTCCTTCCCATTTTAGCAGCAGAAATGGCTGCTGTAACTCTAAAGAGGAGAAAGCAGAGAAACGCTGAAATTCTAAATTTCAAAATAGTGCACAGTGGCCCCCCTTATCGGTGGTTGCACTTTCTGCCATTTCAGTTACTTACAGTCAACTGCGGTCTATAAAACAGAGGACAGTACAAAAAGATATTTTGAGAGAAAGACCACATTTGTATAACTTTTATTACAATACAGTGTTATAACTGTTCTAATTTATTTTTAGTTATTGCTAAGCTCTTACTTTGCCTAATTTATAAATTAAACTCGATCATAGGTATGTAGATATGGGAAAAAACAGGGTATAGGTAGAGTTGGGTACTATTGGAGGTTTCAGGCATGCCCCGGGGTCTTGGAACGGATAACGGGGGACCACTGCAATTATAAAGGCAGAGAGGAAGGAGAAATAGCGTTGGGGATTCCTCCCGGCTTTAGCAAGCTGCCCGCTGTGTGTTTGCTTGGGGTTGCTATTCTTGCGAAGCCTGGACTTATGTGGGAACTCAGGGAGCCGCGGGGGGTCCTTACTCCGTGCCAGCGCGATGCAGAAAGCCCAACGTGAATGCTGAGATTGAGGGGTGGGAAGTGACCCAATCCCGGAGGCCTGAGCGCAGCAAGCCCAGACACCCCCAGCCCCGCCGGACGCAGCGGCCGCTTACCTGGTGCGCTCGGGCCCGGGCTGCAGGCCCACGCCGGACGGGGAGAGCGCGGGCGGCGCGGGGCTGTCCAGGGGCTGCTCCGGCAGCGGCGACGGCAGCGACTGCAGGGGCGCGGCCAGCTCTGCGGGCGGCGCGGGCGGCTGCATGGAGGGCGGGGCGCAGGACGCTTTCCGACCGGCTGAGGAGCCTCTTCGAGCCACCCAAGAGGTGTCCATGACCCTCACACCCATGCTGGCGAGGGACAAAAGACACCTGCTTACCCACGCGTGACAGGCGACACGGGCGAGGCTCCCCCCACCCCACGAAGCGTTAACATTCAAGCGAGTCCGAATGAGGAGGCAGCAGCGCAGCTTAGCACCCCGGTGGGAAGCGAGGCGCTGGGGCTGTGCTCAGGCGCAGGAGACCACCCGGGCAGCGGAGGCGTGGCCAGGGCAGTCCTGTCACCCGCCAGGGAGCAGGGCACAGTCGCAGCCCGCTGGCGTCCACAAGCTGCAGGTCAACCCTCTGCCAAAGCCAGCTGGCCTTAGGATGATGGCCCGACAAGCTCCCTGGGAGGAGAATCCAAGCCTGCCTCATTCCAGAACTGGCCTAACTGGGAGGGGGGACGCTCACTCCTCCCCAGTGCAGGGCAGGAAAGGGGGCACATTGAACTAGAACTTGGAACTGACCAGCAGGAGACATCTCAACATACACCCTTGTGAGGTGGTGTCTATCTAGCCCCAGGTCCACTGCTGCCAGGAACTCCGGCCAAGTCACATCTCTGCAGGCCACTCCCTCTTGTCTACACAGCAGGGAAGGGGCTGCTAACCCTATGGTCCCTCTGGGCTCGGATGCTATTTTCATGATGGGCACATAGCTTCAAATAAGTTGGCCAAGCAACCAAACACGGCGCATTCACCCTCTCATGGAGCTCACTACGACGCATAGCTGGCTTAGTTTACGAGACTGAAATGACCTCATAGCTACCAGAGGATACCGTACCTTTGGATTTTCCTAAGGCTGCAGGGACAGAAACATACAGATATTAGTGTCAAAAAAAAAAAATCTACCTTCCTTTGGACACAAAGGTTGTCTTTCTGCAAGGGGCCTCCTTCCATGGTCAGGGTCTTGGGGTGGGGTTTTGATTGTGCTATAACATTACTACAAATGAGTTGGTCTCTAGTTAAAGTGATTCTTCTTTTTTTATGTGGGTGAAACGCATACCCTCCCCAGCACACAGGTGAATACAGAAAGCAGCTGAAGAGTTGATGCTGGTGCGGTGTGGGGAATGGGGAGGCAGAGGGAGAGAGAAATTGGTAGAAGTAGCCATCTGCTCATTTCTAAATTACGTGAACTTAGGAGGAGGCGAGTTGCTCTGGTCTAGCAGGTGCTGTACTGTGGGCCTTAGTCAAGGGCTTCACTGACTAAGAAGGTCTCGCGTTCTAATATTAAGGGAGACACGGACATTCGTGCAGGGAGAAAACATACTCTCCCGGCCAGCATTTGTCTCGATCACTTATGTGCACAGCGGGGCGGGGGTATGAGGGCTGTCACACGCTCACTCTCGCTTTTTCCCTACCAAATGGTCACCCATGCTGGTCAGAAGCAGAAAGCTATTACACCATGAAACCCTGCCCACTTGTAAAGGACACATTTACCTTGTAGAAGTGCAGCAAGATTTTAAAAATAAAAACGGTTCAAGTATGGAGATGTGGTTGTAGCAGGTGGGATTTGGGCCCTTTAAGGAAATAGGGCATGGGATGGAGCCCGCAGTGAGGAGTGAGGATGGGAAGAGTGATGCTGAAACCAAGCAGACATGGGATAGGACAGCTTCCTGGCTCCCCTCCTCCCTACGGTCACCAGGGACTGGTCCACATCTAGTGCCACTGTTAGCATTTCTCATGGTCCCTGGATGGCTTCAAGGAGTCACCTGGGATGGGGAAGGGGCAAGGATGTGTCTTTCCTGGACCCACTAGCTTTCAAGTCATCTTGGGTCTGAGAACCCTCTGCCAATAAATAAGTGCCTTTTATAAGATGTTCTGAGATGCTCTTGGAGGCCACTCAAGACTGGGACAGAGTCCAGTTGTATTCCCTGGTATTTAACATGGGCTACAGGGGATTATCAAACTGTGCTCTCCTGGCTTCAGAATTCATCAGCGTGGAAAGAACAAAAAGCTCAACATTCTACTTGGGGAAGGGAACTGGCACCACTGAGTTGCAGGGGTCAGTGAGGATGGCAGGCATGCAAGATGTTTCCTGTGGTGACCAGCGAAAGGAGCCCTAAAGGATGCAAGGCCCCCCCCCCCATGCTCTCTTCCTTGCCCTATTCTCTTCTAATTGGACAGACCTATCCCACCCTGGGGGGAGCCTAGGCCAGAGCTGGTGGGGGTTGCCTTCTATTTCCAACGGCAGCAACCTCAAACACCAACCAGGCTCTCTGGTGATCTTCACCTGCTTTAAGGAAAGGTGCCAGCTTGGCCATGGGGTAGGTACTGAGTGAGACCTGCTAAATATTGCTGGCAAAATGTCAGCAACTGAGAAATACCAGCTGAATGTACTACTTCTGCCTTTATAAAGAGATGGTGGTGCTGTAGGTAATCACCACTTTCCCAGCTGAAATGACTTTCTCACGAGAGGCAGCATCGCATGCTCACAGGGAACACGCACCGGATGTTCACGGGCATTTGGAACAGTGATACAAATCTTCACAGAGTGGATCAATCCCAAAGGCAGCAGCAATGCTCTTAGAGGCCTAAAGTACATTTACCTTCTGAAGCAAATTGGTATGTTTCAACATTCGAATGTCTAGATAAAACGCAACCCAAAGACAGAAATTATACAATTGCTCATTAGCTGCCAAGAAGGGGACGCCACTGACAGATGGGGGGAATCCAACCAGAAAGTCATATTAGTTGTTCACACATTTCTGTTCATCATTTTATCACATAAAGAAGCAACGGTAGCCAGAATCAAAGAACTGCTTGTGTTTCTTAAGAAAGGAACAAAACAGAAGTGGAATTAATTTAAAACAATCGACTCTAGTGGACATCACTGCATGGATACCTAAGGCCAGTCTGGATGGCAGAGATTGCCCAGGGCCCAGCATTTCTGGTAAAAACTGAGAGCAACTTGGTTTCCAGATCCCTTTATAGCGGGATCAAGGTGAAGGCAGGAAGCCAGAGGCCAGGAAAGATCTCTAAGCAGCAAAGAGTTTGGAAATCAGGAAGCAGGAGGCACCTGGCAAAGTTCAGGAGTCGACCCCTAGGGAGGCCTCTCTTCTGGCTTTTCTACGCCTTCTGGTGGCAGGAGGTAGGCAGCGTGTAGAATCTGGGAGTCTCCCACTACTCTCTCAGGGTAAGGAGACAAGTGACAGGGAATCCCAAGTTGTCTCTGCTCATCACTGGGGTTCATGGAGGTGGGCCGGCTGACACGTCTTCACTTTGGCAAGGTGGCCCCACTGAAGGCCAGTCTGCTGAGCTTCACTCTTCCCTGCCTACTAGCACCTTATATTTGTGTGGCACTTATCATAATGCACACTTGTGTATCTTTCACAAGACTGTATCATAGAATAGGTTCTGGAATGACCCAGACCTCTAGTCCCAGTTCACTGACTTGGTGGAGCTCTCTCCTCATCTGCAGAATGAGGCTAATACCTCCCTTCCCACTTCCAACATTTCCATGAGGGTAATTTACCAATTACTGAGTCTAAGATATATTTAGCATGCCCTTGCACCATGACTTGGCAGCAGAAGCTGAGTGGTCACCCCGTGGGTTGCAGTGGGGTGTGAGAGAAGGAAACACAAGGTGTGTCCAGTAAGAGGTCGGCTAGCTAAGCGAATTGTGTTTTACGGGGCTGACAGCGTGGAGGCTCAGAGAATCAGAAGACATCTTGATGGAGAAAACATAAAGGCCAGTGCCTGGTTTGTGTGTAATGTGGTGATTTGACCCCCTTTCCTGCTTGGCACAAGCGCAATGGGCTTTGGAGGCAGAGAATTTGGGTTTGAATCCCCGACTTTCCAATTACTGTCTGCATGCTCTGGAAGAGTTATACTCTGATTACTTTCTGAAAAATGAAAGTAATGGACATCTCTCTTTCCCTTAGGGTTGCTGTAAGGAAGCAGTAGAATTATGCGCACAAAGTCCTTAGCCCTTACTAAGAAATCAGTAAGTAGTGGTGTCAACAATAATGCTTTGTTCTTACATGTGCCAAGTACTCTTTATTTTTTTTTTAAAAAAATCCACTTGGAGAAAGAAAGAGTCAACTCAAGTGTAAAACATGTTGATGAAAGGGGGGAAAGGATCTCTGTCCGTGAATCAGACACAGCACGAGCTGGAGATACTAGGAGGACCCAATTTGGGTGATGTCACCTGGGTTTAGAGGGTCTGCCATTAGATTTCTTCCCTTCCTGACACTGGCCCTAAACATCAAAACATGCTGGGGTGGGTTCTCTGGTAGAAGTAGAGGAGGGAACAGAGAACAAGGAATACAGGTAATTATCAATCCCTTCTCCCTAAGGTGTCTTGGTCTTGCAGGGCTCTGGTGAGTTGGACGGGCCGATATGGGTTTCACGGGGGAGATGCTGAAAGCCTACTTTGATGACCCTAGGCTTACGGAACAGAAAAATAAAGGGTGTGGGTCCTCAAACCCTTCCTAAGTCTTACTGCCCAGCATAGGTCATTGGGGCAGCAAAGGAGACAGAAATCAGGCTTGCCTTGGCTGGAAGGTTCTTTGGAAAACAAACTGTGCTGGGTGCAGGAAACCCAGCCAGGAATGGCCACATATCCTGCCTACAGAGGGTATCCCATGCCCTGGGAGCCTCCTGCAACCTTCAGCTGTCCTTGGCCAGTCCCTTTTGGGTTTAGTAGATTTTGTACTGCAGAATTAGCTCAATTGCCCATGATAAGTTGAAGACAGATAAACACATTCGAGGACCTGAGATGGCAAAAAAAAAAAAAAAAAGAAGGCTTTTCCAGATACCTCAACAGTGGAAAAATAGGCCCAGCCATGTTGTTGTCTTAAAAACACGAGGATGTCACTCAAAAATCTGGTTCACACACTAAAAAACAGCTAACATTTACCATGTTCCGAGCGTTGTTCTAAAAACTTCATAGTAATATTTCATTATTTTGAGGTTGGTGTTTACTATGATTTCCTCACTTTGCATATAAAGAAACTGAGGCATTCAGAAGTTAAGTAACCAGGATTTGATTCCACAACTCAGACTTTGCATGTGGGGCTATTTATAGGGTTATTATCCTCACAGTGCGAGCAGGTAGAAGGAGCAGAATGAGAAGACCTAGCAATGCCTCCTTGGTGTTGGAGATGAAATGGCATCCCTCTTCTAAAGTCTGCTACCTGGTAGGCGACGCGGGGTAAGGATGAAGTCCAGGACCAACGGAACAGCTGGGGCCTCACGAGGGACGCAACGAAGTGGCGTACTGGTGAGCAGGTGTTTGGCACTCAGCTAGAGCAGCCGCGGACCAAGCCGTAGGCGTGGGCGTCTGCTCACTGCTAGGCCCCTTTTCTCCAAGTCGGGGTAACTGGCACCGTGACGGGGCAAGCGAGGAAACCGTGCGAGGAAAACGCCTTTGCAATCTCCCCACGATGGTGGGGTTGGGATAAGCCTGTCTCCGTTGAGGAACCGAGGCCAGTGGGGAGGAGTTGACAGATTTACTTACAGACATTGCAAGCACAGCACACGACGTTCTGTGACGTGCCTGCCCACTAAAAGCCGTGGGTCATACTGTTCCGGACACTGAGGTGGGAGGATCACTTGAGTCCAGGAATTCAAGCTAGCCTGGGCAACACAGTGAAACTCCGTCTCAAAAAAAAATAAAGTTGTGGGTCAGGATCTTCCAAGCCACGCCCTCAACTCTAACCCCAGCCAGGGTCTGGCCCTTGACACAACCTGTTCTGGATGGAGACCTCACAAAAATTAAAAGGGACAAAGGCCCGACCCAGAGAGGAGGGGAGGCGAGGGTCAGGCGAGAAGACGAAAAAGAAAAAGAAAAAAAGAGAAAGCTAAAACCTGAAATTTGGAAGATCCCAGCTCCAAGAAGAACAGGCATCTACAGGTAGGATATACTTATCACTGAGCAGGAGTTTGCTGTGGACTAGTCTAGGTAATAAATTGCCAGGAGGTTAGCAGGTTTTTGTTTCTTCCTCAGAAGGATAGACATCCACAGTGCCACAGTGTGATTTTTGAATCCCGGTCAGGAAGAATCCTAGCCAGAGGAGGTATCAGCCAACACAAGGCTGTTAAGTGTTCAAGTCTGTGGAGATTTGGATGGTTTTGGTTCTTACTCTAGAGATCAGTTACATTTGGCAAAGGCCAGCCAAGAAAGCGGAGACAGGAAAACCTGGTAGCTTCCCAAATATCCACTGAAGCCTTGGAAGTGCAGGGACAGCAAGATGGACCTGGAGGCCCTGCTGCGGTGGCAGGGAACCGCTGGGGTCAGATGTCCTGGATAGCAAAGGTGAGTGACAAGGGAACTAAGATTCCTAACTTAGCCTTGTCTACATTCACCCAATGAGGCCTGAATAGGCATTTTCCAGCTCTTCTGGGAATAACTTCTCCTCTCGGTAAGTAGCAACAAAGTATCTTAACCTCCCCAGGACCAACAAGGGCCAAAGTACTCTGGCAACATTTCAGACTTACTCCCAGCATGCACAAATGCATTAGTCCTCTGTAGGAAGCTGAGGAGAGGCCTCTCAAAGTTCCATTTGTCCAACCGTAAACCAAAATATGAGTCTGATTTTTCCATTTGTCCGCAGATGACTTTCTAGATAACCTTGCCTTATCACAGGTTCAGGCACTGGTCCATGATGTCATCCCTTTCAGGGTTACTTTTATCCATGTTCTGTTCATCCCTCCACTGCAGCATCTACAGAAAACATCCGAATCTGCAATTATAAAACAACGAGTCCCTTGGGGCACTAGTTCTGATTATCTCAGGCTTTGTGATCTAACAGATTTGGGAAATGATGCATGCCACAGCCCCCTTGCAGAGATCTGTGGCACGTAACAGCTTGTTAAAGACTCTAGGAAGTCATATACTAAAGAAACTGGTTTAAACGTGTTGAATCATTTGTTTCAGGAACTCATTAGATATCAGATTCCACCCCACCCCCATACTCATAATATATCAGTGGAAACTAGTATTCCACAGAGCGCACAGTTCAGACTGCTCTACAACACTCTCAGTAAAGTGTGCCTTTTCTAAATTACTGAACATCTAGATCAAAGACCAGGTGGGTGGAACAAGACCCATTGCACAGCAGCTCGAGCACAGGCTGAGAATGGGTCACGCGCTACCCTGAGCTCCAAGGGAGGCCGCTAGCCCTGGCGTAAACAACCTCATAGACTTTTTGGGTTGCTGCCAACTGGCTCTGGAGGAGCAGAGCACTGTGGAGCCAGAGAAGTGGCTGCAGGTGTGTCCGGTTTCAAGCTTGGAAAGAGGAGCTGCATGTTAGTCTTCTGAGAACAAAGAGCCAAGGTGACTGCATGTCTGCGGACAGACTGCCAGCCCCCAGGGATTCAGGCAGGTTTTGGTTGGGTCTGCGGGGCAGCCTCACAGCTTCTGTTGGGCCTTGCCATCAGTGGGTGTCGGGCTGTGGAAGGCTACAGCTAAGCAGGGGAAGCAGGGCACATGGACAAGGCAGCAGGACCAGGGCAGAGAGCAGGGGCCAGAGCCAGAAGGAAGCAAGCAGGCAGCGGGGAAAGGGTGCCGAGCAAACTCGGCATAGAGGTGGGGACCAGCGGCGAGGTCCTTAAAGTGTGTCTGAAGTCTCGGGCTGGCAACTTGCAGGGAGGAGAGGCAGAGAGGAGTAGGTAAGGGGAAAGTGACAGCCCTTGGGAGGGCAGAGACCATGCTAGGATCAGGTGCATCACCAGTGCCATTTCCATTCTTGCCTCTGAGCTTCTCCACTGTCCTTCGACAGTCCTGGCCAAGCTCACCCAGGCTCTGTCAGGGACGCAGCCACGGGAGGCATCTGACAAATGCTTAGCATCCACAGCCCACTGCTGCCCCCTGGGTGCCTCCTGACCAACAAGCAAGAAAGTGTAGACATTTTGGCCAATTCTTTTGAAAGCAGTAGAAAAAAAAAATATTTAATTTGACCAGGAATTCTGCCACTGTCAGAAAAATAGAAGGGATGTGTGGGGTTGCTTTCATTTATTATTTAGGACCAACCACCTAAGATACAAATTTCACTATTCTATCAAACAATAAAACAATACAAATAAAAAAGACACTAAAAAACATAAGCTGCACCCTAAAATTTCTAAGCGGGAGCTAAGTACAGAAAGCAATAATGTGATTTATTTAATACTTTGTTGCTCTGAGTGTTGGCAGAGTGAGGACAATCTACATATCACGCTGGCTAATGTAGGAAAGTTTTTGTTTGTTTGTCTGTTTGTTTTTGAGACACGGTCTTGCTCTGTTGCCCGGGCTAGAGTGCAGTGGCATCATCCTAGCTCATCCAACCTCAAACTCCTGGGCTCAAGCAATCCTCCTGCCTCAGCCTCCCGAGTAGCTGGGACTACAGGCACACCTTACCACACCCAGCTGATTTTTGTAGAGATGGGGTCTCATTCATACTCAGGCTGGTCTTGAACTCTTGGCCTCAAGTGATCTTCCTGCCTCAGCCTCCCAGAGTGCTAGGATTACAGGTCTCAGCCACCATAGCAGACCAGTAGGAAAGTTTTAATAAGTTAAAAAAATTGTACCATTGCCAAATTCTTTGTTCAGAACAACGATGTTATTCAGTGGTTGTCAACCCTATATGCACATTAGGGTCACTTGGAGTGCTGTTAAGACATCCCAATCCCAGGCCAGGATAATTAAATCAGAAGGGAGGATTTGGGAGGTGGGGGGTACAGAACATCAGTATTTTTTTTAAAGCCTGTTCTATCTTTTATGTAACAAAGTACCCCAAAACTTATCACAAATCTCCACAGTGTTGGCAGGCTTGACAGGATGGCTCATCCGCATCACACAGCATTGGCTGAGGTGGTTTGGCCTGGGCTGATGCCTCCAAGACGACTCACTCGCAGAGCCCGGAGGTTGTGCTGGTTGTCAGCTCGGTGCTCTGCGGGGGCCGGGGACTGGGGTGGGGGTGGGGCTCAGTTTCTCCCCAAGGGGCTGTGTGGACCTCCATGCAGCATGGTGGCTGGGTTCCAAAACCGAGCCAGAGACCCAGGAAGAATCTACAAGGCTTCTTCTGACCTGCCTCCGAAGTCCCGGAACGTCACTTACGCCACATCCCATCTATCAGTCAAGCACATCGCTCAGGCCACGCACAGTGGAAGGGAGGGCGGTCAGATCCCAACATGCAACGAAAGGACAACCTGAGCATGTGCTGCCATCGTCACCGCCAAGCTCTCGGAGTGGAGCTGTAGTGGATGGTTGTGTTGTCTTTCTGTGGCTGTAACAAGTACCACAATGTTTGGAAACAACAGAAGTTCATTCCTTCACCGTTCTGGAGGCCAGGAGTCTGGAATCAGTATCATTGGGCTGAAATTAAGGAGTCGGCAGGGCTGTGCCCCTCCAGAAGCTCCAGGGTAGAACCCATCCTCACCTCTGCTAGCTTCTGGTGGCTGTGGACGTCCTTTGGCTTGTGGCCACATCTTCACCTCTCCTCCTCTGTGTGTAGTAAAATCTCTCTATGCCTCCTTCTTCGAGATCCTTATTTTAATCACATATTCAAAGTTCTTTTTTTCCAAATAAGGTATTAAGTACAGGTTCCAGGGTTTAGGACCTGGAATCTTTTTATTTTTTAGGGGAGGCATTATTCTGCCTATCCACAAAGATGGATACTGTTTATTCAACATTAAAGGTCCTGAATCTGACCCAGGACTCACTAAATAAACTCAGCCTCCTGTGTCATCATGAACTGGAAAGGCATCAGGACCAAAGCCCGGAGTCATGAGGGGAGTAAACTACTTTATGTGATGTCTAGGACGTAACAGCCGTCAGCCCGGGAAAATGTCACTGACACAGATGGGGAACTTATCATGTTTTTCAAATTGTATCCAGTTTTTCTGCCCCAAACTTTCTTCTTCTTTTTTTAAGTAACAGCTTTATTGATACATAATTTGTATTTTCTTTTTTAACCTGGCCAAGAAACTTCAATGAGCTTAATTTGTTAGCGTTTCAATGGGCAGTTTGAAGACTTTAAAATGCATCTCATAGATTTTAAAAGGTCAGAAATGGGAACAAATGTAAGGAATTGCCGTAATATTGCTAAGATAACGTAGGGACTCAGTGGATGTAAATTCCTTTCCTCTCCCCCCAAACACTTACAACTTTAGGCTTCTCTCTCTCTTAAAGCCCGTTAAGAACGGATCTTCTACAAACTCACTGTACCTTAAAACATATGTACAGATGCTGCATACCCCAGACAACTCAGGGTTACCTCAAAACGCTAAGACTTCCATTGAATTTAATACAACTTTAAAAATACATAATATATATTTATGGGCAACAATAACTTATACAGGGCATCTCCTACATTCAAAGTAGATGGTGGCAGTTTCGAATTTACATCAGAATAGTAGGGAGAATGGGCATATCATTTACAAAATTATTAAGCAAGGGAACTTTATCAGAGATGAGGCATCTGCTTAAAATATCATCGTTCAAGCTTCTGCATCTGCCTGCAGACAGCGGCCAGCAGACTATGCACACCCAGTGCTTCTGCAGGGATAACTCCCTGAGAGGCCACCTGGGTTGCTTCATGGGGAACACTGGGAATCAGACTAGCTGTGGCAGGGAGGAGGGAGGAGTGCACTTTTGATGCAGAAACACCTGGGACCAAACATCAGGTGTTCTGCATAACCTAGCCAGGACCAGAATTTACCCTCAGACACCCCCTCAGCTTACAGAGATTTCACAAAGGAACTGAGTTACCCAGAATAAGATTTAAAAACAAATTTCAATACACTCTCTAGTTGTCTCTGTCTCTCTGATTCTAAGTTCCTTTTACTCTCTTGAATTTCTAAGAATTTCCATTTCTTCTTTCCCCGCTGGATAGAAAACAACAAACACTCACACGGTGCACACAAAAAACCTCCACCTGCCTCACACGTGAATGATCCCCAATGGGTAAGCTAACGGAAAAAGGGACACTGGCATTGTGAAGACTCTGTCACCATCCCAAGAAATAGGCCTGGGTCTCCTCTGCCAACTCTAGGTCTCCAAAGCCAACTCCATTTAGAAAGAAGAAGGGTGAAAAGTAGACTCGCGTGTCTCAACGGCTCTCAGATTTGCAACCTTCCTTCCTGAGCCCTTTAGGCCATTCCCCTTTCAGACAGAGCTTTCTGGCTGTCCAGTGGTCTGTGGGGCAGGGGAAGGTCATGTCTTCTTTACTTCCCATTGTCTGCATTTCAGATACTCCCACTCAGTGCTTTACATTCCCAGCTATTCTGAAGGAGCAGTTGCTAAATTCCATTTTACAGTAATGATTTTTAATTCCTAACCAAAGTTTACTTAACTGGCTTGACTGACCAAATGATGCAACCCACGCCTTCTGTAAGGCATAGTCACTGACGCCTGTAGCCTCCTGGACGTGCCACAGGTCCACGTCCTCCGGCTGCCACAGCTGAGTGGGTGCCCACCATGAGTCAGCTGTGCTTGGTATTAAACCTGTTTATGCTCATTTTACTTGTTATGGGAACCATATGATGTAGTTAAATATTGTGAAAACTGATTTGATATGAGTATGGAGACAGTTTTTTCTATGTAAACCAAGTTGAATGCACTTATGAGTCGCTTAACTGCATCAAAGTAAGTATGGGTGTTGTTAATAATAAAAGATAGGAAAACATCTTAAAAACCTGCAAGGATTTTATGTTTGGACTGCTTCAAGTTTTAGGTTTTCTCTCTATTTTAAAAAGACTGAACCTGGGGATGTTAAACTCTGCAATCAAAGGTGTTTGTGCAAGGATGCTTCTGGAGATCTGTAATCAAAGTAAAGCCACTAAAAATTCAAGAATTGGTATACATGTATACCTTTTGAGTCTAAATAGAGTGCTTCTGTATTTCTTTTTAATTCCCCTTGTTGAGCGACTTTTATTTCTTTTGAAGAGAACTAACTAATACTGATCACAATTGTGTCAGCTAAGAAGGCTGCATTTACCTCTGGCCCAAAGGGAAGCCAGCCAAATACATTCACCCCAGAGTGCGGATGAAAGCATTGAGGATGAGGTGACAGTTTAATTGCCACAAGTCACCTAAACTGCTGAGGGTAAGTGCCGCCTTCCTATAATTCTGTTTTTCTTAGGTCTCACCTCCACCTCCCACCACTCCCGCAAGCCCCAATGCTGAGAAAGAGACACCAGTTCCTACCCATCCTTTTTGTAAAACTCCAGCATCATATTATCCGTGGCGACGCTGAGGGGCCGGCGGGCCTGCTCGGTCTGGCGCCGGTCAGCGGGGTCCATGTCTGGGGAAGGCATTGAGCTGTAGTTGGCATTATGGTTCACGTGCACTGGACTCCCATAATTGCCTGTAATGTTGAACTCTATCTCTGCAGGGAAGAAAGAATCAGTATACGTGAACTCTTGGTCTGTCGCACCCTTCCTGGGCAGGAGAGGGATGAGCAGAGACACTTTCTTCATGCTTTACCCCTAGAAAAAAGTCATCCCATGGTGCTGCATAATCTATTGATATTAATTCATCTTATTAATACATTAGTAGGCCAAGGAAGAGAATACATATAATCACCTAGACAGGCATTTAATAAAGTGATGTCCATTTGTGATTTTAAAAAAAATACAGTAAAACAGTAACAGATGGATACCTTCTGAAACAGACAGAATCATTTTTCTCAAACCTCATGCTTAGGGGTGAAACCTCAGAGCAGTCCTAATCAAATCAGAAAAAATGGCAATGCCCACTATCATCACTGTTATTCAACACTATTTGAGAAATGCTGGCCAATGAAATTAGTCAAGAAAATAAAATAAGAGGCAAAATTAATATTTGTGGACGATGATAATATCTTTCTGGAAAACCAAAGAAAATAAATTAAAAAGCTTGGAAATAGTAGAAGATTTCATTAAGGTTGTTTGTTGGCTCTCAAAGGGATGCACAGACATACTCGTCCCATCCTTTCCTGGTGAGCGGGAGTGAATTAGCTCCGCACAGTTCTGCCGCCTGCAGCAGTAACGAGTTAGAACCTACGGAATCACTGCCTTCAACTCCTATCTACTTTACTTCTTTATCTTGACTTCCTACATCCACCCAACATCATGTCATCAACAGAACTCTTACTAAATCAGCAGTTCAGTGCTCTCACAGTCAAAACACATGAAGCAAAAGAACGATAACCAAACTTCTTCAATGGTAGATCACCATTAACTGATTGCCTCTAACGGACGGAGCACAGAACGGCAACATTTTATCCTCACATTAATGGCTGCTATCACACAGCCAGCAGCATTCCCTTAATATCTGCAAAACATAGGTACAGTGCCAATTTTTTTTTTAAAGCAAACACCGAATTTAGTACAGCCACTGCTGTCTCTTCAAAGCTGTCACCCTTGAAAGTCATCAGCTTAGGGAATGGGGCTTCCATGGCTCAGAACATCTCTGAATCCTCTGCTTAGGGGGGGATTTCCCTTGAGAGCTCAACTTTGGAGCAGGTATGAAAAAGAACCTCACTGCCTTTGAGCGCCACCATGGCATGCTGAGGGACAACTCCAAGGGCACAGCTTAGGGCAGCAAAAGGAGAGTGTAGGGCACCCAGGTGATCGTAAGCCCTGAATAAAGGTCCCCATCCATCTCAGGCCTCAGGCGCCTGATGCATCTATAAAGTGAAGGGTTTGGAGCAGAGAAAGGATCTCTCTGTCCTTCCCGTGCCAGCATTCCATGATTCGTAGATTTGAAGAAATCGTGATGTGGATGTTAGACCAGAAGAGTCCACAGACATGGTCAGGACCGACAGTGGACACCTTCAGGTCAGACCTTCCCTTGAAACAGGGATTAGAGAGTAGGAAGCTGCCACGACTCCACCCTGATACCTGGGTGCATGTGTGTGTGTATGTGTGTGTAGGGGGATTAAAAACAAAACAAACAGGGTAGTCAAGGTGGCTGAGGCCTGTAATCCTTGAACTTTGGGAGGCTGAGGCAGGAAGATCACTTGAGCCCAGGAGTCTGAGGCTGCAGTGAGCTATGATGAAGCCACTGCACTCCAGCCTGAGCAACAGAGTAAGACACAGTCTCAAACAAACAAACAGAAGCCTGTGGGCAATGGCACTTGGTCTCAAACGCTCAGAACTCACAGTGATCTTCCTGCTCCTGCCTCTTGCCCCCACCCCCGAGGCCACCACGTACCCCCGGGGAAGAACCAGTCCGCATGCTGGATGATGGGTTCGATGATCCCGACAATCTGCAGGGAGACTGTGGTCATCATCTCCGTGATGTTCCTGTAAGCAAAGAGTGAGGAGGACAGGTGCGGTTACCGCCATGGCAGCAGGAGAGGCCTGGTCCTCCAGCCACAGGGCCTGGGAAGGGCCCTAGACTGGAACTCTGCAGACCGAGGTTTGAGGAGGACACTTCACACTTCATCTTTCTGAACTTCTCTTTCCCTATCTATGGAACGGGGACAACCCCGGGGCACATGAGCAATGTCCATGAAGGCAATTTCAACATGCCTTCGTTCCCATCACTGCCAGGTCATGCTCTGTCCTGGAGACGGTCCTCTATCCCTCTGAATCCTGACGCTGGGATGACAGAGTGTCCAGGGGGCCTGAAAGAGCTTGCCTTGCCTTGCCTCATGTCCCTTCCCCTCTTCCCCCGTTCCTGATGGTGACTTACATTGGCTCAGAGAAGGCCCTCACAGCAGACCTGTAGCTCTGAGACCATCAACCAAAAAAAAGATCTACAGAATTCTGTCCCTCCTCCCCAGCCTAAAAAAGAAGCAGGCCATGACAGAAATAGGGCATGGAAAACAGGCGAGGCTGGCAGTTACCCCGGGCCCCAGCCATCCTGCTCATCCCGCCCAGGCCCTGCAGCCCACCTGTGCCACCCACACAGCCTCCCCGCCCTGGACTCACCCTTCTGCTTGTGGCCACAGGAGGTTGGGTCCTAAAACAATTGCCATGTTACTGGGAGTCATCTTGTTTATATCTTGATATTCTGATAGCTTGGATAAAAATTTGATCAAGTATCTGAAAAGAAACCAGAAGGGCCAGGTTTAACTAGGGCTTGGCACCAGCCACGTGCACCCAGGACTGGGTAGAAACTTCTCTCCTGTTGCACATCTTACGGACAAGACTCACATGAGCTGCAATGTAATGAAAATGCATCATGTGGCAGGAGATGGTCATTCTGTATTCTCTTTCCAAAAACAGACGGATTCAGATCTTACTTGGTTAGATGTCAACAACCGCTTCAACTAACACAGGTCACACAGTCCCCATCTTTCCTTTTGACTCAGTGTGGAATGACCATGACCCGCTACTCTCCCTGTGTGCAGAAGTGATAAAGTGTTGAGGCATCACTGGCAGGGACACGCTAGGGGTGGTGTCCCCTGGAATTATTCTCAGTTGGGCTTTCTGGAAAGATCCAATGAAGAAAGTCAAACCTACACTTAGTGTATGATCCAGCAATCCCACTCCTATAAATATACCCAAGAGAAATATGTCCACGCACAAACTTGAACACAAATTGTTCACAGCTGCGTTATTCACAACAGCCAAAAAACACAAACTACCCAAATAGCCATCGAGAGATGAACAGGTAGATAAAATGTGGGACACCCACACAGCGTGACACTGTTCAGCCATAAGAAGGAATACTGACACAGCCTGCAGCATGGATGAGCCTTGAAAACATTATGCTAAATGCAAGAAGTCAGACACAAAAGACCACATATTATATTATTTCATTGATACGAAATGTCTAGAATAGGCAAAAGTATAGAGCCAGAAAGTGAATTGGTGGGTGCTAGGGGCAGGGTTGGGGGAAATGATGAGTGACCGCTAACGGGAACAGGGCTTCTTTTTGGGGTGATGAAAATGCTCTAAAATTAGATAGTAGTGATAGTTGCACAACTCTACGAATACATTACAAAAACCACTAAATGTATACTTTTAAAAGGTACAATGGTACCTGAATCACAGCTCAATAGAATTATTTTTAAAAAAAGAGCCAATAAAGAAGCTATGCATGAATTAAGCACAAAAAGTACCTCTGGCAAAACACACTGAAAACCTGCCAGGCCCTGACAAGAAGTCCCAGGACCAGCCAGGGGCACATGTTTTTTCCTGGACTGTTACAAAAGGCTGTGGTCCTAACCCCGCTTTGCTCAGCTCACAGGGAGTGTGACTCCCTTGAGGGCGGGGGGTGTTCACCTTCTGTCCGCCCTGTACAAAGTGCGGCTGACTCCGGGCCCTACCGTGTAGTCACTAGGCTGTCACTGTGACAGTCCACCCACAGCCTCTCTTGACCATGCCTCACCCTCCAGGAGGCCACACGGGACGCGACCAGGACGTGGGACCTATGTGGAGAGTAGTCAATCCTCCTGCTGGCCAGTGGCCTTGGGCTGGTGCCAGCGACACACCATGAGCTGTACTGACCCGATTCTCACTCTTGGGATTTCTTTTTAATATTGTGGTAAAATATACACAAAGTTTACTATTTTAACCATTTTTAGGTGTACAATTCCATGGCATTAAGTACATTTACACTGTTATGAAACCATCACCACCATCCATCTCCAGAACGTTTCCATCTTTCCCAGCTGAATTCTGCCCTCATTAAACAGCAACCTCCCCGTTCCCTTTCCCTGGCCACGACCATCTGATTTTCTCTGAGTCTGACTACTCTAGGCACTTTGTGTAAGTGGAATCCTACGGTACTCGTCCTGTGTGTCTGGCTTCAGGTTCACCCCCTTCAGGTTCATCCCCAGGTTCATGCCCTCAAGGTTCATCCACATCCACACCGTGGCAAGAATCAGCATTTCCTATCCCATTGTGCGAATATACCACATTCTGTTCACCCATTTATCCATCCACAGACATCTGGGTTCCCACCCCTGGGCTACAGTGAATAATGCTGCTACAAACACGAGTGTGCAGATATCAAGCCCGAGCTTTCAGTTCTTTGGGCACATACCCAGAAATGGAGTTGCTGGATCATATGTGAATGACAGGTTTCATTTTTTGAGGAACTGCCATTCAGTCGCTCTTGAGATTTTTAACAGGAAAACAAATGATCAGGCAGATGGCAGCAGGTGCCGACGCTGAAACCCTACATACTAAGAAGCAGGGAGGAAAGGTGGCAGGGTCAGGAGGGGTGCTGACAGCGAGACAGAGTGACGAAGAAGCAGAGTGTGAAACAGCAGGAGCCAGGCGTAGGGGAAGACCCGGAGCGCAGTGGGAAGTAAAATCTTGGGTGGTAGCAGGAAAAGTGAGAGGCAGACGTGTGGAACACATCTGGGGCTCGTGCGTGCAGAGCACTGGAGAACATTCTCCCTCGCCTCTCCTTCCTGCAGACTCCCTCAAGGGCACCTCTGCCTCCTCCAGCTCCTGCAGGGTCAGGTTCAGCTTCTCCCAGGTGTCCAGACACCCGTCTTTACCATAAATACCCAACATCTTACGATCGCTTGCGTTGATTTTTGTTCCTTGCAAATCAAAGAACAACTGAATTAGCCAATGGCTAGTGGCCTCCAAAGTCAAAGAGCTTCTTTAAGTCTGTTTCCTTATCTGCAAAATGCTAATAATTATCCCTGCCTTATCTCATGGTGTAGCTTGCTTTTTAAAAGAGACCATGCGGCTGGGCGTGGTGGCTCACGCCTGTAATCCTAGCTCTCTGGGAGGCCGAGGCGGGCGGATTGTTTGAGCTCAGGAGTTCGAGACCAGCCTGAGCAAGAGCGAGACCCCGTCTCTACTAAAAATAGAAAGAAATTAATTGGACAACTAAAAATACATAGAAAAAATTAGCCGGGCATGGTGGCGCATGCCTGTAGTCCCAGCTACTCGGGAGGCTGAGGCAGGAGGATTGCTTGAGCCCAGGAGTTTGAGGTTGCTGTGAGCTAGGATGATGCCATGGCACTCTAGCCCGGGCAACACAGTGAGACTCTGTTTCAAAAAAAAAAAAAAAAAAAAAGAGACCATGCGTGTTAACAACACCCTGGACACCATAAAGTGCTACGCATGCTACTTACCACGAGGGAAGCCATGTCTGGAGGTTAAATAAGCCCAAGCCATGTGTCTCCACTATCCACTTACCGGATGTTGTTGTGATTGGCCTTAGGCAACTTTTCACAAGCATTCCATAGAGCCTGAAGCTTCTTATCTTGCTCCTGGATACTGGGAAATTGACAGGAAAGCCATTGGTTGAGCAAGAGTTAATGAAGTCTCATTGGCAATCATATCAACCAGTCACCATAATATTTAACAACAAGGAGTGAACCATTATAACTGACCACATCAGCACATGATTATTTCAAAAAGTGGTTATTATTATTTCCCCTCTGTGCTCTCTTTCTGTCCTGTCCTATGCTATTGGAACAAAACCTCCTCTGCACACGTATTTCCCAAGTGAACATGTGCTGGGCAGCCAGTGAGGGCAGAGGGCAGAGGCCTGCTCTGAGTGGGCTCCGGGGCTGTCAGGAGGGCGCAGGGCACAGTCAGGGAGCTCCTTCCTGCCCTCACATCGTGGGGGTGCAGCCTGCAGGCCAGTCCGATGGATGTCACTTACTGCATTTCAGCTCCTTGGCATCTGGCACGTAGTAGAGGCTCAATACACACCTTCTGAATAAACAAATTACCTGAACTCAACATAGACATAAGGAAATCTGACCTTTTAGGACATAACTCAGGGAATGGACCATTTCCACTAACCAAAGGATTCTTCACTCTACAAAAAGAGTTGCTCTAAAGTTATCTTTATTTACAAGCCCTTTTGGAATTTTTTAAAAAAATTATTCATGGGACTATATTTTTATACAAATCTCCACCAAGGCCTACGTGGTTAGGAAAGCCTCACACCTTTCCTTTAGAAAAACTGAATGCTAAATGCTAACAGAGTGAGGCCCCAGCTTGACCCCTTGACCTCGGACCCACAGCCAGCACAGGGACCATCACCCGTGGGCTCCATGGCGGAGGACCCTGAGGTCCTCCTTGAGAGACACTCCCTTTCCCCTCTGTTCAACCTTGAGAAAGAGGCAGGCATCCCCAAAAGGAAATTTAACTAGGAAACTAGAACAAAAACCAGTGTTCCACTTAGAAATAGGCAGGAAACCGATCCTATTTGTTAAGTAGTTATAATCTGACCGAAGGCTGGCCAAGGTGGGTTTTGTGCAGAAGCTGCAAAGACCCAGCTGCACCCTGTGATCTTGTGCCAATTATAATATTTAACCTCTACAAACCTTGCTTTTCCTCTTCTATACAATGGGGCTAATATTGAGACTTCCCTCATAGATCTGGTGGTGTGAGCAGTTTAAAAGAGGATCTGGACAAAGTGCTCAGCAGAGTGGCTGGTTCACTAAAAGCCCCTAATCAGCGTTAAATGTTAGCCTTTGACACTGTGGTTGCTGTCACTGCTCTATCACTCCCACTTCTGTCATTCCCTGAAGTGTCTCCTATGGCACCAAACCACACTTCCTTTTCTGCTCCTCAACCCTTTCCAAGGTCCCACTGTGTGTCAGGCTCTGTCCTAAGGGCTGGGAAGTGCAAGCAAACAGAGGTGCTCCCAACCCCATCAGCTACACAAAGGCTACCACGAGGAGGATCAGTTTCGTGCAGAGTATTAACAGAGGAGACGGGATAGATCAAGACTGCACTCTGATTTTCATCAACTTGTCACGGAGGATTTCTCTGAGGAGGTGGGTTACATTTAAGGTGAGGCCCAAATATTAATAGTTGGAAGGCGTCGACTGGGCAGAAGTCTTGGGGAACAGTCGCATCTGAGGGAACAGCCGTGTGAAGGCGTCAGTACTTCCACCCTGAGGAAGGTCTCCTAGCATGAGAGCCCGGCTTCTTGCAACTTCTGTCAGGGACCTCTCGGCCTCTGGGCTGTTCTGAACCTCTGTTTTGCATGACTCTAGTACAGAAGCACTTAATTTACGTGGCTTGCAATGATGTGTCCTTTCTGAGTTTCAGGCCATCTCACGCTGTCCTGGCAATCCCTCAGTTCAGCCCTTGCTGCTCCCGGCTCCATCTCTGACTGCCAGATGCCCCACCCGGGGGCTGAGTTGGTCTGAAAAACAAGCCCCTGTTAAGGGTGGTGCCGCCCTCTGGTGAAACTCGGCTTCATCACAGGTTAATGGTTATCAACCCCACAGCCTTGGAGCTCTGAAGTACAGAACCCAGACCCATTCAATCTGAATCTCTGAAAAGAAGGGCTCAGGCAGTGGTATCTTTTAAAAGCTTCCCAGGACATGCTGATGCACACAAAGGGTCAGAAACCACTGTTCTAAGCAAAATAACTTTTTTTAGATGATGTGACCTTAGACACTACAAGCATATCATTCAGTAGCAGAAATAAGTCCTTGATTCTCCTTGCTGGACCTCCTTGAGTCATCCAGATCACTCCTATTTCCTAATGCAGGCCTGCCTTTGCAAATGAGGTGGGACCTGGAGTGTCTCTAGGGGGCTCCTGAAGCACTGAGCTATCCTCCCCTTCTCTGGCTTTATAGCATCTGGATCACCGACATATTCAGTAAATAAGAACAACAGTTTCCAGCAAAGGTTATGTGCTCCCTTGACTTCGCCCCTAGGACCACATTCTCGTTCTAGAGGCACAAAGTGCACTGAGCGCAGGGGCGCTGGACCAGGCCCCTTGGATTCAAATTCTCATTCTGCCATTTATTAGCCAGAAAGTCACCTGTGACCGCACAGCTGTTCTATACCTCGTACTCCTCATCTGGAAAATGGGACAAACAGCACAATCCAGTTCATAGGGTTGTTGTAAGAATTAAATGAATTAAAAACACATAATGAGCTTAGAACAATATCAAGCTTCTAAGCACCTACTATATGGTACGACTTACGATTGTTACTATCATGGGACCCAACACTTTTCCCAATGAGATACAAGAGTGCCATATATTCAGCCAGCCTTTCAAAATGCATGATCTCTATTCTACTTTGAAACAGAACAGCGTTATGCAACTTTACACATTTGAGCCTGGCTTCACCTCTGGGACAGGTGGGTCTCTCAGGGCCCCGGTTCTTCAAGAAGTAGAAGGACCTGCCTCAGACACACGCGCCAGTGTTCTTTCTGACAGGCAACGCTGGCTGCTTGTGATGACTCAATCCCATGATGAGAGATCTCTAGAAATCACTTCCTTTCACGGGTCCCTAGCTACGGTAGCTTCTGGCTCCAGTCCTGCTCTCACACCCTTCTTCTTTCTCTCTCCTTCATCTCTTCTGCCTGGACTCTCTCTACCTTCATGGGCACCACCCTTGCTCTGGTGCCAACTCTCCGCCCTGGTGTCTCCTGTTTCCTAGGCATGTTCATTTGCTCAGTAAAAACGCATTCCTCCAAACAACAGCATTGACGTAAGACGGTTCTTACCTAGGGCCAAAGCGAACATGTAACACCGTGCTAATGCACGCATAAACTGAGGAAAAAAACCGGAATCAAAAGGGAAAACCACACGTAGGAGCCACAGTGCGTGCAGGGCTGTGGCTCCACCTGCTTGGCGCCAGCTGCCTGCCCTCTGCATTGTCCTTGTCCCTGAACCTCTAGAGTCCTGGCCTCACGCTGAGTGGCAGCCTCTCTCTCGGATGCATCTTTAGCAGCGGGGCACAGCGGCCACTGCCCATGTGTTGTGCTTCTATGTTCATAATTAATTGGATGTTGTTAAATATTTTTAACTATAGATAAGGGTAAGACCCCTGTGCCCATTGCCTTGTCCCACGCTTCTCTCCAGAAGGAATCACTGCCATTGGCCTGTGTTAGCCCTTCCAGAATCTTCTTTTATGCATTTACACATAAATAGAGAGACTCCTAAAGTTTTATTGTTTTGAGTTTGTTAGATGTTTATTTTCCTTTTTCCAACAATAGAATATCACAGGTGTCCTTGTTGACTCACTTTATTTCACCCAACAATAAATCTCCATATTTTTTCATGTTAGCATGTATATTATAGCTCTACCTATTTTTTAATTGCTCCAGAGTATGACATGGTCTAGACATACCGTGGGTTATTTAGCCTCTCCCCATATCCCTTCTCCAATGCACCTTTAGTGATTTCCAGACTGCTGTGGTTCCAAATGATGCCACCGTCACCGTCCTGGTACACGCCTCCGTGGGTACATGCAGTATTCCTTCACCACGGAGATCAAGCAATGGAGTTGCTAGGTCATGAGTTAGATACTTTCCTAATTTCAGTACACACTTACAAATAAACCCCAACCCACAAGACAGTCCAAAGAAGGGTACTCACTTGGAGGCCTGGATCCACTCGTCATAGAGTTCAAAGGTCATAAGAGGTTCTGGCAATTCTCGGAGGTAAGACTTCAAAGCTCCTGGGCATGAATACAACATTGGCCGTGAGCCATTATGACATGGCAGAGATGAGATCCACCAGCCAGCGCTGCCCACGTGGGCTCCCCCTGGGGATGGGCCCCCTGACCGCTGTGCCGAGAGCACAGGGTGGCTCCCACGTGAGTGGGTGTGAGGCTCTGCCAGGGGACCTGGGCTGGTAACCGCTTGGGCCCTCTTATTTCCCACCATCACCTCCTCTTCTCTTGGCACACTGGGGACCTTCCTTCAGGGGGCCGTGGCATCCAGGCTGGAACTGGGCCTGAGTAGACACACCTGAAGCACGTCAGGAAGCCACTGGCCCGCGTGTCCCAGACATGCAGCCACACACGCTCACCCCTTCCCTATGGGTCCCCAAGGCGCACACGAACACCTCGCCAAGAGGGTGTGGATGCCCACCTGCGATCGCGTGGGGGTCTGCCGAGTACTCCTGCACATCCACCACACAGCAGTCCAGGGCAGCTTTCAGCTTCTTCAGCTTGGAGGCAGAGGGAGCTACTCGGAAGAGTCCCTACCAACAGGACAGAGGGTCAGCAGGCAGCCCCGCAACTCCGAGGCACAAGAGCAGAACAATAGACCACAAGTCTACCTGCTTCTTTCCTCCAAAACGTCTTAGATGTATTTGTCTAACACCATTTTCCAATATTGTAGCTACCTGTTTTCTAAATGTTTCGTACTTTGTATATAAGCAGCTTGAGCACAAGAGCTGGGCTTTGCCCACTGCTGTGTCCCCAGGGCCAGGTGCAGTGGGGAAGGGGGACGTATGCTGGTTCTGTAAGTATTTGTTGAATAAAGGAATCTCGGTCCCTCCATGTTCCATCCTTAAGAGTTGCTTTCTAATCCCTGGCACCTCCTCTGAGTGAACCACTGCAACCTGCAGAGCTAAAGTGAGCTATGGAGAGAAAGAGAAGAGTAGGAGAGGGCTGTGTGGAAGAGAAGGTGGATGCAGGTCAGAGTTGGAAAGAAACCTCTCCGTCACAGGTAAGTTAGACACGGGTTAAAGACCTATCGGTTTCCTTTTCACTCTTAGCTCCTTGCATTCTAGGATGCAATCCACAGGCTGAGAAACGAGCTGGCAGAATCTTGCTCCTTTAATCTTTTATAGCCATTCAGAATCACAAGTTCCTTTAGCAGAAAATGTTCCTGGTCTGGAGTACTGAGATTATGACCTGCTAGGATCACTAACTCCCTTCTCAAAATAGGGTATATTGAATAAATAGATGTGCGAAGCTCCTTGGCATATATGTGAGGAAGCTACATAAACGCCTTTGGACTGGTGTGTGGGTAAGGCTGCCATGACAAAGGCAGCAAGCTACAGAACGCAACAGAGGGGTGGCCTAGATCTTCATAAAACTATGCCATCGCCACACAAGGAGAGCCGACAGGATTTGGTGATGGCCAATGCCACAGAGAGGGAAACAGAGTTGTCAAGCGTAAGCCTTTAGATTTTTGCTTATGTAACTGAGACAAGCATAAAAACCAGGAGGAGGAAGGCATTGTTAAGATAGCCAGGGAGTCCAGTTTTAGGGGTGCTAGAGGAAAATCTGCAGGGAAATATTGAAGAATGGCAGCAAACAGAGTGGAGCCCTTCCACTGGGAGAATCCCCATGGAGGCTGAGGCGCAGCTCTTGGAGGGCAGATTTGGGTGGTGGTGCACAAACGAAGACCCTAAGGCCCCTGTTGTCAGAGGCAAGAAGGGGACTAGGGAGGGCTGAGGGAGCCACTAGTCTCAAGGGCGCTCCATTAGTAACACCAGGCAGTGACATGGCCCGGGAGGCTGGGACTGAGTCATGGGTTTGGCAATCTGGGGATCCCTGGAGACCACTGAGGGTGGTCTTAGGCCCAGTAGTGGGGTAGAAGTGACCACACAGGAAGATCAGTAGGTGGTGGTAAAGCTGCAGGAGCGGCAGATGACAGAAGCTATTTTAAGCAATTGGGTAGCATACAAAAGAAAACCAACACGCTGGGGAAGGAATACGAGGTGGTAGCTGGGTTGAAAGAAGATATTTTGTTCTAGCCTCAGGGAAATCTGAGCCTATTTGCGAGTAAAGCGAAAGAGCAGACACGAAGTGGGGGAAAGTGCAAGCGGGAGAGTGAGGTCTGGCCAGAGGTGGAAAGGCTGAGAAGGGCAGAGACAGGAAGAAGAGCAGGGAGATGAGGTGGGAGATGTCCGAGAGCCCGTTCCTTAAGAGCCAGTTTGTGCGGATTAGATATCTGATGATACTAATAAGTTAGTTACTTTTTGGATATAATAATACTATTATATTTGAAAACACTCCTTGTCTTTTAGACCTACCTATGAAAGTATTATTAATGAAATGATATACGTTTGGGATTTGCTTTCAAATATCCAAGGCAGGGATGTGGGAGCGGGAGACAGAGGCGGAGGTGAAACGAGATTGACCATCAGCTGGGCGATGGGGCTCATTAGTTTATCTTTATGTGTTTACGTTTTTCCATAATGAAAAAAGATAATGGGGAAAGAAAAGGCCAGTCCATCTCCCTCTAAGAAATTATCTCTCGGGGACTGTAGAGACCTTCTCACTTTTTTCATTGGTAACAAACATGAAAATGCCTGGCACATAGAAATGTGGTCAAAAAACCCATTTACTCCCATTCCTTTCTGAATGTCCAGAATCTAGGACAGGCCTTGCATATGGGAAGCAGCCAACATCTGTGTGTTCACAGGCTTCCTGCTCTCCCACAGCTCTTCCAGTTTGCCTGTGCAACCCAGTGCTTGCTTAGAGACTCACATGTGCTTGGGGCTGACTTGGCTTACTTAAGAAATGTTAGACTCATTTTCCCTAGCAAGTTTCTAAGTCCCATCTCACTCTTCCATACTTTGCTCAGTGATAAACGCAAAGCATGTCCTAAATAAATATTGACTGGCTGACTGGATCAAAGGAAGATGAAGTAAAGATGTCAAAATAGCCTACGGAAGAAACCAAAGATGAGATCTGTCTCCCTGGAAATGATTTACACAGCAATAAATATCAGGTTATTAAGTATGAAATGTCCAATTTCCTTAAGTACTACATTTGACAGTTGATATCTCTTACATTTCACTTTGACATTTCTTGTTTTATTTTTATTGTGAAGGCACATGTCCTCATTGTTTCAAATGTACAGTTTGGCTTATGATTATCTTTCAAAATTTTTTTAGAGGAATTTTTGTGAAACCATGGATGAGTCAAAAGTTCATGTTATTTTAGAATATGAGTTCCATAGTGGAATCAATGCAGCACAGACAGCTAGAAATATCAACAAAGTATTTGAGAAGGATGTGGCTAACCACAGGACATCGATGGTTTGAGAATCACCATTCTGGTGATTTTAATCTTGAAAATGAGTCATGTGGGCAACCTCAGACCAACATGGATAACAATGAACTGAAAGCTGTAGTGGAAGAGAATCCATCTCAACCTACACGTGAATTAGCAGCAAGGTTTGACGTTACTATTCCAACAATATTGGACCATTTGAAACAAATCGGCAAAGTAAAGAAGCTGGATTGATGGGTACCATGTGAATTAAATGAGTATCAGAAGAGAAATAGTCTCGAAGCTTGCCTTTCTTTGCTGTCATGACATAAAGGCAAACCATTTCTACACTATATTGTTAAGCATGATGAAAAATGAATTCATTTTGACAATCACAATTGTTCAGCACAATGGTTGGATAAAGATGAAGTGTCGAAACTCAGTCCAAAACCCATACAAAAAAGCTAATGCTGTCTGTTTGGTGGTCCAGCGCTGGCATTATCCACTACAGCTTCATGAAACCTGGTCAATGATTACAGTGGATGTCTACTGCAACCAGCTGGATGAAATGATGAGGATGCTTGCAATTAAGCAGCTGAGATTGGTCAATAGAGACAGGCCAACCCTCTTGCAAGACAACGCTCGACCACATGTCGCACAAACAACGCTGCTCAAACTACAGAGACTGGACTTGGAAATTCTCTGTCATGCACCATATTCACCAGACCTTGCGCCAACTGACTACCACTTCTTGCAGGCTTTGGACCACTTCTTGCAAGGAAAAACATTCAGTTCTCAACAACCTGTGGAAAATGCCTCTCCCTATTTTATCGACACTCCCTCGCTCTCCAGGGTTCTTCGCTGCTGGCATAAACAAGCCACTGTTAAGATGGCAAAACCGTTGTCGACAGTTTAGGTGCATACTTTGATGAATTGTACTGCTTCTTGTTTGAAATACAATAAACTACACTTTTGATTCGAAATCGGACATTGCATATTTAATGACCTAATACAACGGTCACCACCAATTTGTCGTAGAACTTTTTTACATGCTCTAAAAAGTACTTTCTCATGTATCTATCAATCATATTTTCAATATCTCTATTAAAAAGTCATGATCAAAAAGGTTAAGGGCTCTATTTTGAAGACTAAGTAACTTATTAAGCAAAAGGAGGAGGGGGAAGAGGAAGTAGAAGGAATAGTAGCAACAGCAGAATGCCTACAGCATCAAATCATGTCAACTGCAAGGAAAAAATGGTGAGAATATGGCCATCAATTCCTCATGGCTAGACCAGTCTCTCACAATCCGTGGGAAAGTGAGGGCTTGTGGTCAAAGGCAGGACCCGCGTGTGCGGGAGAGGAGCCTGTACCATCGTCTTAACACATTTGGACTCGAGAGGGCTGGAGCAGGGACCATAGAGGAAAGGAGACCTGTAGGCCCTGTCTCATGGAAGAGGAGACCCGCCCCAGGCTGGCTTTGGCCATGCTCAGACCCACCTCCTCCTGCATCCCACACTCAAGCAGCATCGTCACACACGCCTCAATGGGGAAGGCGATCTCCCGGCCGCTGATGGTGAGGTGCTCCTCCAGAGGCTTCCCGAAAGAGGGCTTCTCCACCCAGGCCTCTGGTGGGGAGGAGTGAGAAAGGTGTCGGTCAGTAGTTTGAGAAAGTCAATCACACTGGAATCTTCCTTTCTTTTGTCATCCCGATTCTCCTAAGACTCACAAAGAAATAGACGCCCAGGAGAGCCCCCGTTCTGTGGTTTTGGAGATAATGGGGGATTGGAGAGGCTGGATGGCTAGACAGCTGTGCCTAGCGCTGTCACATACCTCCGCACACCCCTTACTCACCCCTGTGGAGGGGGCAGCCATGAGTGAGTGTGCTTTGCCTCACTGTACCTAGATCAAGGCACCAGCCTGGGAAGTCCTAGTGGCTCATCTAAAGGGGACCTCATTGGGCAGAGCAAAAGGGTGAACAATGCACAGGGAGTTGGTCTCCTCCAGGAAGGCAAGCAGGCTCCCCAGCCCTCCCCTGTCCATGGAAGGCTTGCACTTACCCTGTTGTGCTTTGATCTGAGGCAACACAGCCTGCAAGAGTGTCAGTGACTTTCTGTGGTATTCAGCTTGCACTTTTATCAGCTGAAAAACACAAGGGTGAACATTACCCTTTGTGGAACACAGGCCGCCGTGGTATGCGGTATGTGGTATGCCGAGTGTTTTGCCCAAGTATCCTGCGGAAGGTGCTTACACCTGGGGGGAGGAGGCGGCATGCCTGGCTCCCTCCTCCAATCTTCCTAAAATGATGGGCATGCTTCCTCTCTAGCCCTGTAACAAAGAAGTCACCACAAATGGAATTTGGGAAGCAGAAGAATCACGAAGGAAGGGGGCCCCCCAGAGCCTGCCTTCACCATCACCCTACCTCACTGGCTCCCATCCTCAACATGAGAGGCAACAATGAGAGGTGCAACCATAGGAGGATATACATGGAAAACACACATAGAAATTCATTTGCCTGTGAATATACACATCAATGCCATTTCCCTGTATACAATCTTGGTTTCTGCAGAGTTACTTTAGCATACAACTGATCAGAAAACTCGTGGCCTGATCCACAATCCTCTTCATGTACCTTGGGAGGTAAAACCACTTTGGCTACGGAGACACAGTCCAAAAACCGAATTCTCTCAAAGTGTTCTATTTTGACCATCCCATTAATTAAAGGTGGCCAAAATGTTGATAAGAGCAGGTGAAAACCCAAGAATGATAGCTACTTTATTTATTTTCTGACCCCCCTCATCAGACACGTAGGAGGGGAGGGGAGGGTATCTCCGTTTGCATACTTGGCATGGACGGCAGACACTGTGGTCCCCAAATAAAACTAAAGCAAAACTAATATGGATTTTTTTTTAAAAATCGGAATATTTCAATAAATGGTACACAAATGACAATTAGGTAGGCTAGTAAAGCTTGGAATGGCAACGAGTGATTAGTTTTAGAAACTCTCAAATTAAACATTACCTTCACAAACAAGCCATTGGAATATACTTGAAAAATACTTCTTCAAAATAAACTTTCTAAGTTGGAAGCAATGGAAATCAACTCCTTTTTAGGGTAGGAGGGACTTCTCTGCACGCGGGACCACTAACGAAAATGTTGGAAAATTGCTAATAGCTCCCCGCTGTTCCACTGTACTTGTCAAAGCATTTTAACCTTTCAGGATTCTCCCGTGTTTGTCCTCTCTTTACCTCCCTACTTCCTTATCACTCCTGCCTCTCCCTGATTATAGATGAAGAGCTTTTAGGTCTTAGCCTTTTATTCCCAACTTTAAAAGCAGGTGGGCATCACTGTTTAATTTGTATTATTGTTCTCTCAAAGTTTTTCTCTCTTTTCCTCCTCTTCTTTTTTTTTTACTTGCCTTGCACCTACCCTGGTAAACGGCCAAAGTCCTAATTATTTGCACTAGATTATTCAAGTTGAGACGACTCAGATCTTCTTTCTTCCTGTTTCTTACTCTCTAACTCTGTCTGCTTTGGTTGATGAGAGGCTGGCAAACAGGTCACACGGATAATGGTTTACCTACTTGCCATTGTCTTTGATAAAAATCTAGATTTAAAAAAAATACATGCTGGGGGGAAGGTTTATCTTTCTATTTTTCTCAAGTCCCTTGTTATCACAGACCATGGTTTCTCAAAGTCAGACCTACTGACATTTTGGATTGGATAATCCACTGCTGCGGAGGCTATGCTGTGCACTGTGGGATATTTAGAAGCATCTCTGGTCTCTACCCTCTAAAGGCCAGTAGCACCTCCCTTCCCAGCTGTGACAACCAAAACATCTCCATATATTGCCAGATGTCCACTGGAGGAGGGGCACAATCACTTCTGGTTTAGAACCACTGGACTGAGTTGCCATCGTCCTCAGGGTTGGAGGTGGGTTTTATTACCAGGTTTTGGAGAAATCCATACAAGGGATAATAGAAGGCAGGATTCATTCTCAGGTAGAACAGTCAAAGCCCCACCCTCTTCCATCATGTGCTCAACCAAGGAGCCCTCACTCAGTTCCACGCCACCTTCCCTTCCTGTCCACATCACGACTCTTGCGAACAGACTTTAAGCAGTCTCACCTTTCTGGATACTTACCGTTTGAAAGTAGTTTGCATAGTCAATTTCTTTGGCCACGAAACTGTACATGTCAGCTGACAGCTGGTCCTGTGCAAGGTAAAATATACAACCAAGGTAAAGCATAAACCAATGGAGAGTGGCTCATGCAAGAGTCAAGACAGTACAGGAGAAAGAGCCTTACACATCATTTAACTTCATTTTTAATAATACTTGATATATTATGAACTTTTCCCATAGGCATTTCCCTGTTACCCAACTACAGCTCTGGTGCACGAGTAAGTTTGTAAAGAATACCTATGCCACTCGTTTCTCCAGGGATTTGAACACATGGGCCACGTCTAAAGTCAAAGCTGGTGCAGGGGAGTGATGTGCAAATTACTTCCACGCATCTCTGCAGCTGGTGCCCCCATTCTGAAGCAAGCTTCAACTACACACTGTGCTGTTGCTCTTTTCATTCTGCCATTTCTTCTCTTTGATCATTTTGCTGTTCTGCTTTCTTTCATTCTCATTACTGATTGGTTAATCAGAAGCATATGGGAAAGAGATGGAAACGTACCAATTTGGAGGAAGCTTGGATAAGACAGGTGCACAGGGAAAGGACTGCTGACTGAGAGCTTGGCAAAATCCGGACTCATTCAATATTGCACACAAATCTAATGGTGTTAACAATCCGTCATCATTCAGTGCTCCACGGGATTGGGTGGCAACAACCTAACGCTGCCTGGAATCTGGACTGTTTCGTCCTTTGAGAACAGTTTTCAATTCCACAGAAACACCCACAGCATGGTACAATAAAAGTACATTTTGAGCATAATGTAGACTCTGTCACTAACTGTATTTTTGAGCATGATTAACCATAGTTTTGAGCATGTCATTTCTCTGAACAGGTTTGTACAAGTCATATGATCTCTAAGGTTATTCCTTGTTCAGTGGCTCTAGGCTAGAGGTTCTCAGACAAGACACTTAGTTGAAGACAGAAGAACCTGAGTGTTCAGGTTGAGGCAAGAAAACATGAAAACAGCTCAAGAAAGCTGACCTCCATGACAAGTGAATGAGAGCAGGCACCTACATGCTTCAGGAAGAGCATATTTGATGACACCTCAAGCAATCCGAACCAACCCCATTATCCGCAGTCTTTCCAGCTGCCAGTGAAGCCAACTCTCAGTAAGAACACTGGTGTGTGCAGGGACAATGTTTCTTTTCCAGTAGCTGTGACAGGCAAGCAATTGCTGGGAACATCATTCAAGAGTTTCTGTACACAAGGCAACAGAACCAAGTAACAGACTTAAAAGAAGAAATCTGTTCTCCAGAGAGAAGAAATCACAGTTCTCCAGAGAGCTCTAAGCACAGACTAGACAATGCTGTGCTCAGTCTAGTTTCAGAGAATGAAGAAAGAAGAAAATGAATTAACATTCATTGAGAATAGTCCGGATGCCAGGCACAGTGTTACATGGACTTCACCTCTAACTCTTTTAGGTAAGTACTGAATTTCCAATTTCAGATCAACAGGTAACAGAGTTCACGTGTGTTATCTGTCTGTTGACCACTGTCTCAACATGCTTAGCACAGTCAGGGCTCAATAACTATTTGCTGAACAAACAGATGAGGAAACCAAGGCTCAGAGATGGTAAATTTCCCAAAGAATAATAAAATGGGCTCAAAGACCATTCCAGCTCCATTTAATTAAAGGATCCCTTAAATGAATGCCAAGTCTATCAAAGGTTCAAAAGAGATTTTGTTGGGAATCTACCCCATCTGCCATCCCTACAGCAGCTGTGCTGTATTTTCTTTCTTTTTTTTTTTTTAGAGACAGGGTCTCGTTCTGTCACCCAGGCTGCTGGAATGCGGTGGCCTGATCATAGCTCACTGCAACCTCAAACTCCTGGGCTCAAGCAATCCTCCTGCCTCAGTCTCCTGAGTAGCTGGGACTACAGGTATGTACCACCAGGCTCATGTAATTCTTTTATTTTTGTAGAGATGGGGTCTCATTATGCTGTCCACGCTGGTCTTGAACTCTTGGCCTTAAGCAGTCCACCTGCCTCAGCCTCCCAAAATGCTGGTATTATAGGCGTGAGCCACTGCGCCTGGTTTACTTCTTATTCATAAGATTTTTAAGAGTTATTTAGATTGATGCGACCATTGGCTTTATCAAACACTGTAATACTTTCCCCCAATTTGTCATTTGGGTCACAACAACATTTTTTTGGGGAGGAGTCACTGTACTTTTTTTTAGAGTTTTTCCATGTAGTGGTATTTATTAAATTTTTCTCTTTATGGTTTTCTCCTTTGATAATATGCTTAGGGCTCATCAACCAATAATATAAATATCCATATGTATGTTCAATAAAGAATATAACTTTGAAATGTTTAATAAATTTGGAATTTATTTTGGTACTCATCTCAGATACCAACTCAGAAAAAAATTTTTCAAAGAGCTAACCAAATGTCCCAGAATGATTCATGCATAGAATAGACTATCCCTACGGATTGGAAATATCATATTTACCAGATGAAATGTCTCATATACTTGAATTTTCATCAGGCTGGGATGTCTTTTTTTTCCTTACTGATCTATATTTTTGAAATAGTACTTAAATTTTAATTCTGTTCCATCGCTCTACAATATATTTTAAGAGAGATAGTAATTCAAAGCTCCAATAATTCTTCCACATTAACTTTAGATATCTTTTATCACCCTTTGAAAAACTTATTACAATTATATCTACTTACCACAGTAGTAATCAAATTAATTCTGGAAAATACAAATGTTAATAATATTTATTTATAGGAATATCTTTCCATTTTATAAAGTTGTCTTTGATTTCCTGAGCAATATTTTATAATTATCCTATATTTCATAATTTTACAGTCAGATTTTAAATATTCTATTGTCAAAAAAATCCCTAAGATATTTATAAATATTGGTCTCTTAAATAATTTTTCTTGGTAAAAAGTAAAACCTCAATATTTATTATTGACTTCTGGTTTCCAGTCCAGCATGTAAGGAGCTTAGAAGTCTGCCCTAACAAAAAGCAAGAAGCTGACAAACTAAACAATCAACAACTCTCCTTAGATTTGTCAGAGAAGTGTATGTCACAGAGCAAAGTGCTGCTGCCCCCAAAACTGGAGACAGGTAGGGACAGAGAATCACAACTCACTGCAGCAGAAACCAGTACTGGGGTGGGACAACCTACGCTACAATTGAGGAATTGCTGGGGGCTCAGCGTGGACAGGTCTGAAAGTTAAATACTCCAGGCGGGACCGGGGCATGGTGGCTCGTGCCTGTAATCCTAGCACTCTGGGAGGCTGAGGCAGGTGGATTGCAGTGAGCTACGATGATGCCACCGCAGTTCTACTCAGGAGAACACAGTGAGATTTGGTCTCAAAAAAACAAAAAACTCCAGGAGGACACAGTCACAGGAGGCAGGGAGGCACTTTTACCTTCAGGAGCTCTACCAGGTTCTCACAGTGAATTTCAGAGAGAAATGCTCTCCTGCTTCCAGCAGGCGGGGGCTGGGAGGTGGTGGTGGTGGTGGTGGGTGGGTTGCGGGGGAGGTAACCACTTTGAAACATGATACAACAGTCTATTCTTGTCAACAAGGTCTGCCCTCAAGAGAAATTAGTTTACCAAAGTCTAAACCACTGGGCTTTTTTCATTGCCTAACCTGAGAGAAGAGAAATACTCAACTCCAGCCTTCTCTAGCCATTCTGTCCCACCTAAGAAAAAAATAATAAAAATCCTAGAAGCACTGGTAAAACTCACAGCCCAGGGACACAGGCTCACCAAAAGAATGAGACCTAATCATAGGACTGTAGAACACTTCCCCTTTCCGCCCACCTCACGACTATATCACTAAAGATCCATTACCGCTGTTCCTCTTACTCCGTACATCACATCCAACTTTCAACACAAAAATCACAAGGCATATTAAAAGGCAAAAACACAGATTAAAGATACTGAACGAGGATCAGAACCATAAATGAATGACCAAAATCCAAAAGACTGACAACACCAAATGCTGGCTAGATGTGAAGCAACAGGAACTCCTGTTTATTTCTGGTGGGGATGCAAAATAGTATGGCCACTTTGGAAGATTGTATGGCAGTTTCTTTCAAAACTAAATACTCTCACCATACAGTCTAGCAGTTATGCTCCTTGGTATTTGCTCAAATAAATGGAAAACTTATGTCCACACAAAAGCTTGCACGTGGATGTCTGTAGCCTCTTTTTTCATAATTACCCAAACTCAGCAGCAACAAAGATGTCCTTCAGTAGGTGAATGGATAAACTGGTATATCCAGACAATGGCATATTATTCAGTGCTAAAAGAAAAAAATGAGTTTTTAAGCCATGAAAAAAACTTGAAGGAAACTTAAATGCATATTACTAAGTGAAAGAAGCCAATCTGAAAAGGCTACATACTGCATGACAGTAAAAAGATCAGTGGTTGCCAAGGCTTGGGGGGAGGGAGGAATGAATCGGTGGAGGACAGACGACTTTTAGGGCAGAAAAACTACTCTTTATGATACTATAATGGTAGATACGTCAGTACATAATTATCAGACCACCAGAACGTACAACACCAAGAGTGAACCCTAATGTAAACTATGGACTTTGGGTGATAATGTGCAATGTAATTTCATCAATTATAACAAACTATACCCTGTGCCGTGGAATGTTGCTACTGGGGGAGTCTGTGCACATGTGTTGGGGCAGGAGATAACGGGAACTCCCTCTGTAACTCTCCACTCGATTTTGCTGTGAAATTATAAGGGCTCTAAAAAATAAAGTCTATTAATTCAAAAAAGTTTAAAAGATCATTTCAAAAGTAAAAAAAAAGAAAGCACAAAACGTCTGTTTTTCAGAATCTCAGATTTAAGATAGAGATCTTCGATGCAGGCCAATTTTATTTTTCTATGCTCGTCTGATTTGTTTTGTTTCTACAAATCTCATATTATCTGTACATTGGCTTTCCACTTTTTATCTTCAACATCTACCAGCTTTTCTCTCATTGTTTTTGTTCCTTTTGACTCCTGCCTTAACATTCTAGAAGAAAAGTTCAAGCTTTTCTCTACATCATTGGCTCAATTTTTTGCAGTGTCAATCCTGTTCTTTACTAAGAGCAATTCCGAGCCTGCATTCCTTTTCTATTTTAAAAAAATATTTCCTGATCTCATTCAATTCCCTTTCCATGTTACTTGGTGATTTTATCTAATCTTTATCTATTGGTGCCTAAAGTCCATATTCCCTTGAACTTAACCAAGATATGTTATATGAAATTTATTGTTACCGCCAGTAAATCTTTTTCAAAAGTGTTTTAATTCTTGGGTACTTTGTTACTGTTTTCTAACATAAAGAAACAATCTATTCAGGACTATTTTTTAACCTTAAAATGGTGAGCATCTCTTTCTTGCCCCTACTTCCCATTCTGACAGAATCTCCTCTGAACTTAAGTTCTGATATGTTTAGTGATTTAGAAGCCTTTGAGGCTGCTGTTGCAGAGGATGCCTATAGTCAAATTCAAAAATCACAATAATTAAAATTATTTGAGTTTGGTAAAGCCATTGGGTCAGGGAGTATCTTTGTTTATAATGTGCTCCATCCTCTATTTTGGTAAATGGTATGGCTGTGCCCAGTCTCCTTAGTGGTACTGCTGCCCAACATACCAGGGAAGGTCCCAGCCACCAAGTGGCTTCCCATTGGATGTGGCTGTGCTTGTCCTTAGATCTGCTGGGCTAGATTGTCCTTGCAGAAGAGATTCTAAGTAACGTAAGTGCTCCTCAACCATTCCACAGCCTTCCAGATTACAGGGTATTCATGGGTTCTGCCAGGATCTCCTTTACTTGCTTCCCATGACATGACACTAATTCTGTAATAAGAGCTGTTGTAGGTCAAGATCCAATGTTGTCTTTTAATTGGACAATATATGTTTAAACCAGATTATGAGGAGGAAAAGATGGGCTAGA
>NW_012150119.1:3001839-3005100 GCF_000956105.1 Propithecus coquereli | reverse complement strand
TAGGGATATACATATAAGGATGTTTATTGTATCATTTTGGGGGATGGCAAAAAATAAAACAAAAACACACCAGTTCGAACATCCCTCAATAGGAAAATAACTAAATAAATCATGATGTATGTATATGTGTGTGTGTGTCTATCCCTAGTATGGAATATTAGGTACTTTATAAAAAAGACTAAGTTAGAGCTATAGCTCCTAAAATAAACAAGTGTTCAGAATGTAGTGGTTAATGGAGAACAGTGGTAGATTAATATAAACAGTATGACTGTTTTATTAAAAACAAACACATAAGTAACTGGGAAAATGCCACGTATGAGTATGTCTGGATGATTATGAAGAAAGGTGTGGAGGGGTATAAAACAGGCCCTCACACTGGCTTCCACATCCTTATAACTTTTATGGCCACTTGGCATGTAAGGGAGTACATTGTCACAACAAAGTCTTTAATGATTTTTTTTTATTTTCGATTTTTTTTAAATATGAAGGGGTGGGGAGTTGTGAGGAGGGGTGTTCAGTTGCCTTGTTTGTTTTTGTTGAGACAGAGTCTCACTCTGCCACCCTGGCTAGAGTGCAGTGGTGTCACTGTAGCTGACTGCAGTCTCCAGCTCCTGGGGTCTAAGCGATCCTTCTGTCTGAGCCTCCCAGGTAGCTGGGATTACAGGCACATGCCGCAAGGCCTGGCTGGGTTTTTTTTTCTTTCTTTTTCGTGGAGCAGTGGTCTTGCTCTTGCTCAGGCTGGTCTCAAACTCCTGAGCTTAAGCGATCCTCCCGCCTCGGCCTCCCAGAGTGCTAGGATTTCAGGCGTGAGCCACCGCGCCTGGCCCACAACAAAGTCTTAATAAGTATCGGTGGGAAGGAGGAATTAGCCACCTTGTTTGGAAACAGAGGGGTTGCTGGGCAAAAAGGGGGAGAATACTGGCGTTTTCTTGACATATTTTTGTATTTTTTAACTGATTATGGTGAACATGTATTACTTTTGTAATCTTTGAAGAGGAATTGAATATATTTTTGGCGCAGTAGCAACTGTAAGGCGCTACATAAGAATGTATGAAGCCACTGAACTTTTACCCTGATATATTTGGATACTCACACTCAGCACCCCCTCTTAACACCGCCCTCTATGTCTAGTGGAAAAGGAATTTTTAAAAGACTCTTAGCTGAAGAACACAGATCTCTGGTAGATGGTAAAAGAATACACGGAGTAAATGTCAAATCAGCAGGAGAGAAGAGTGACACTTCAGGAATAGCACAGCAGCCAGATATTTGCCATTTACGCAGACGTTCAAAGGACAAATCGGCTTTCCTCACAAAGAACCTTGGATCTGAGGTGCTGGTCTCGCTTTGCTTGGTTCCCCAGTACTGCAGGCTGGGAGACAATGAATCCTTTACAAATCTTTCGATGTTTCTAATTCCAGGGAGAAATTCTACCTGATTCTGAATGTCACCTGACTGCAAGGTCGAAGCCACTTGCACAGGGCGGCTGTAAAAGAATAAGCCAATGGACAGCCCAACAAGACTCCACAGAGCCACAAGGAACAGCGATGTCCACATGTAAAGTGGCCACTCTCCTTTAAAACTGTGTGTGATTAATGCAAGATGTTTCCAGAATAGTTATAAAAACATGATATTTTTGTTCCTTGGGTTTAAATATAGTTTTGGTTTCCTTGGAAACTCAAACTGACATATATGCATGTAAACAGATGTACATATACACTGAGTATCGTGAATGGTATATTGCTAATTAAGTCCCATACAATGTTTGTCGGGAAAGTAAATGGGAAACATTTGAATGAGCATAACAAAGGACATCATTCCACAAGTACAGAGACACAATTTTTAGAATGATGCACTGTCTCTTAACAAGTGGGAGGTTTTCTTTTCCATGACTATTTCCATGGCTAGCATTTCAACTTTGTATTCTAGGAGGCATAGGACTGATAATGTGACTCAGGAAATATCAAAAAGCAAATTTCAGAAAAGAAACAATTTAATATCAACAATGAGTCAAGGCTCATCCGTGCTCTAAATCCTCAAGTGTCCTGTGTGGTCTTGAATTTATTCTTTGGGACTCAGATAATTCACAAAAGCTTCACATAGAAACAAAGGTCAGTTTCTCTCTGCCTACCATGCAGGAGCACCAGTGACAACCGAATACTGCCTCCCTGTCTAGGTCACCACCAAAGCCCCAACTCTTTGGCTTCATCCTGTACTCCTTGGAGGTGTTGGCAGGCAAGCGTGGGGACATTTAGTTCAACTAGAGACTCACTAATAGAGTTTTAAGAGAACTCCAGTGAACAAGAAGGAAATCCCTGAGGGCTCCCCAGCCTGTCCCAGTAGAGAGGAGCAAAGAGGGCGGGTACCCTGCAAATCTCCACTCTGTTGGCAGCCTCCTCCATTTCTTCCCTGAGGGCATCAGCTTTGGCACCTGCAGGCTGTAAGCTGCTGGACAAACCTGAAGACTTGGAAGTCTGCTGCCACCTGATAAAAAATAGAAGAAAAAGAGGAGAGATGTGAGACAGGTAGAGCCCTGGGGATATTGTGGGAACGCTGAGAAAATACCTGGCTACAAATATTACCCAGGGAACTCCACACCCTCACTGGAAAGGAGAGATGACGAAACGTACCAAGCACTATACCGGGAGAAAGGGGGCCCCGCCCTCCAATTTGCCACTGTTTTTCCTACTGTCTTGCAAACACTAAAGCCAAATGGCAATCACTACTGCCGTCTCTTTTACAACATTAATGTTTTTAATCTACAAATCATAATTATAGACATTTGTGGGGCATGATGTGATGTCTTGATATATATAGACCATGTGGAATGATTAAATCAAGCTAATTAACATATCCGTCACCTCACCTACTCATCATTTTTTATGGCGAGACATTTGAAATTTAATCTGGGTGACTACAGTTAATAATGATGTATTATATATTCCAAAATCGGTATTGCTGCCTCTTAAGCACAGTCTCTGTCTTTTGTTTTAAGTTCCCTGCCTATCCTGTGGGCATTTGAGTTTGGAAATAGTTGCCTGGTAGGCGGAAGCCAGTAATGTATGCTCAGCGAGAAGATATAGAGGTTGGACTTCAAACACATATGAAACCCAAAGTCTCCACTGGTGAGCACAAAACAACTTCAAATCAACATTTAGATACCTCACTTATATTTTCTTAAAAATTTATCTTTGTGGGGAGAGTGCTGGCCTTCTGAGGAAGCCACTCATAAAAATCTTTAGCAGGAAGTACAAATATTTCTGG
>NW_012150119.1:2993187-2996984 GCF_000956105.1 Propithecus coquereli | reverse complement strand
GGGTTAGAAGAAATGGCAGGAAGTTGGGGTAGGTTGGCTTCTTCTGGTGGCTTTCAGCAAGGTCCAACAAGACAGAGAAACTCCAGCTAGAAACAGCCAGTCTGAGAGTACAGTGGGAAGAAAGCGCACAGCTTTGCTAGGAACCCCTCTCATGCTGTAGCCTCTGACCTAAGCTGATGGAAAACCCCTAACGGGAGGCCTTGAGTCTGATCTTCCACCATGGTGGCTGACACGGAGGCCTGAATGGACATCAACTGAGCCTTTGAGGGGGCTGCACTGCCGATTTTCCCCCCAAAGCAACCCCCTACCCCTGAACTCACAACTACACAAAATGGACTATGAAAATCCACTGATGTGAAAAAGGAGACGGATCAGGTTTATATGAAAATAATCTAAAAGGACCTTTTTAGTCTGAAACAACAAAGGTTGTAAAGAGTCCAAGCGGAAATGTGTAAGCACAGAAATTTGGACTGGGGGGTAGAGATTTCCTTACCAGATCCTAGTATACAAGAGATGATAAGCTGAAGATACAAAAAAGTTTGTTAAATCATGGATGAGAGGTCCCCAAGGACATGTCCCTGAATTTTCAGAACCTATACACCGCTTGGCGTCACCATTGAGAACATAACACTAGACAAAATGGACCATCGCTGTGACCAAGGATAGGTATCCTTCTCGTAAGACAGCAAAACAAAAATTTGTATGGTGAGGACACGCTTTGATACTCGCATTCAGCCTCTGCCAGAAGCCCTGTGATGGAAATTTGGGTTTTCCTTGGAGGAACAAAGACAAGACCTCCAAGCTAAGACCCAGGTTTCACAGAAGGAAGCCGCTCCACAACCTCAGGAGCGTGGTGTCCCCCTCGCCCTGACAATGGGACAGTCAGCACTTCTTCAATCACCAAAATATGGGACTCGAACATTCGTGTTACAGGACACAATTTTATGTGGTCCAAGGTCACAGAACTAACAGCACATCAACACTCCCATCCATTCTGCTCTTTATTCCTCCAAGTACACTAAGGAGATAGCCTCGGATTTGCATCAGAATAATCTGAATACCTCTCTGATGCCTCCTCCTCTTCCTTTTTAACAAAAGGAGAGAAGCTTCAGGACAACAGCCATCCACGGTAAACAGGATCTAAAAATTTAATAACGCTGGCTTTGCTTTCATCTGTGTACTTTTATGCTTACCTGATATTTGTAGCAAAGGGCACTGCTTCCCAACATATGGTAGTGCTACAAGATTTCTTTTTAAAACAGATCTATTTTGAAAAAGTAATCAATTCTTTTAAAAAATGTATAGACACAGATGGCAGAAATCATTCAGGTAGATTGAGGGTTGAGAGACAGACAGTTAACCAAGGAAACTCTTGTTTCTTTGCTGATTTAACCTGTTTTGTTTCTGTTCTTGGGGGACTGCCCTGTACCTTCCATTCTTCCAGACACAGAATTCCAGTGCGACTAGTTACAGTACCAGCTTCCTTTTGTAGGGTGCTTGGGAAGTCATGTGACACACATTATCAATTTAATGCTCTAAACAACTTCCTCAGGTTAACCCACAATGTTGTTACCACCCCCGTACAGGTGAGGAAACTGACACTCTGGGAGATTAAGTGGCTTGACCAAGGCCACACGTCTAGAAAATAGCTGATCTGAACCTTGGTCTTGGTATCTGATCTTCTGACTCCTGTGGCAAGATTCTTGATCCCACGTTTCTCTGCCCAAGCTTATCCTAGTTTTGTTTCTTCTTCATTTCAAGAAAATTAAAACAAGATGTGGAGATGATTAAAAGTGACCTACAAAAAAACCCTATAGTAGAACCAAATAGGTTCTTCCATATTAATACTCATGTGCCTGCTTTTTTTCAACTAACACACCCTCATTGTAAAAAACAGACATGTACGCACGATCCCCACATGTGGGGCACCCACAGTCGATGCCATCTCGGGCCCTTTGGCACTCACTCTCCTGCTACGACAGGAATGTTCTGGTGGACTCGGGAGACAGGTGCAGAACAGCACTGCAGGAACTTTACTTTTCTCTGAAGAGACTCAGGTGAAGAGAAAGGCCACAGAAAGAGATATCTACACCATCAGCTTTAGGAAAAGGTGAGCACATCCCTGGATTAGAAATTCTCCCCTCTCATGGATGGGAGATTATCAGCCTTCCTACCTCTTGGATCTCACCTCCTACTTCTCTCCCTTTTGCTCCTTCCACCCCAGCCATGCTGGCCTTCTTTCTGTACCTTGATTGTGCCAAACTTATTCCCACCTCAGGGCCTTTGCACATGCTGTTCCCTCTGCTGTACACAGTTTGCACTAGATCTTTGCAGGGCTACCTCCTTCCCATCATTTAAGTCTCAGACCAAGTGATTGCCTCACAAAAGCCTTCTCTGCTTTACCCTACTGTCATTCCTCCTTTTCTCCATCATCCCCTTCCAAAATTACCCCATGTTGTTTTCTTTATAAGAGATATGGCTGCCTGAAATTATCTCATTTCTTCACGTGCCTAGTGTCTCTCTCCAAAACTTGACGGCAGCCTACACGAGAGCAGGGACCCAGTCTCTCGAGTTTGCTACTATTACTGCCAGTGCCGGGCACGCAGGAGGTATTAAAAAAAACTTGGAGAATGAAAACACACTCACCCACATGTAAACTCCCTCCCCCAAATATGATCACTGTTCCTTCAAACAAGCAAAAGGAAAGCAAAGAAACTCTACCTGGTTCGTGAAGAATCCATGTCCAGCACCAACTTGGCTAAGTGTTTCCTCTGCTTTTGAATGTTTGGGATTTCCACCTGTGGTTATAGGAGATGAGAGACACAAACTGAAGCTCAAGATAAATTCTTTCAGAACTATTCTTTAGAACAGTCCTTTAAGAACCACTGGCCGGCATGGGACAGATTCACTAGAGGTCTCCCAACCCTTATTTTCAGAAAAAATACTTTCTTTCCCCTCTTCTTCACGGATGTATAATGGACAAACAGGAATCGCATATATTGTAGGTGTACAGCTTGGTGTTTTGATATGTATGCATTGTGAAATGATTACTACAATCAAGCTAATTAACACATCCCTCACCTCCCATAGTTTCTATTTTCTTTTTTTGGTAGTGAGAACACTTAAAGTCTACCTTCTCAGCAAATTTCAAGTATACAAGACAGCATTGTTAGCTATTGTCACACCATACTGTACATTGGATCTCCAGAATTTACTCATCTTGCATAAATGAGACCTTGTACCCTTTGACCAACGTCAAATGAAATTCTTGATGCCTTTTCCTGAGCTAAACTCTGCTCCCTCTTTGCTGGACACAGGCCAGGCCCCCGTCACCCCAGAGCATTTCCGAGGTCCTGTGTTCCCCTGCTCACGCGGGGCTGGCCACTTGCCTGCCCTTACCTTAGCCAGCAAAAGTGGGGCTCTATCTCATCTCTCTCTACTTCCAGGAGGGCCCAAAGTGGGTAGAAGTGAAGGGAGCCACTCAGGTCTGACACACAGACCTAGCTCAAAACGGACGGCTGAAGGAGGAAGAGCACTGAGATGCTATGAGGACTGTGACTAGGACACAGATTTTATATTTATAAAAACAAAGGCAGCCAATGTTTATATTTATAAAAATAAAGTAAGATTTTTCCAAAGTCAATAATGAATAAACATTGCCATCCTGGCTTTTCCCGGCTACACGTTCTTCCATTTTGGTTGTCTGTGGATGCTCTTTTTATATTTTTCATTCTAAAAATGACTTCACTGAACATTCCAGTGCAAGATTTTGGTTTCGGGCCCAGCAAAAGTAGGGC
>NW_012150119.1:2982094-2982627 GCF_000956105.1 Propithecus coquereli | reverse complement strand
GTTGCCCAGGCTAGAGTGCAGTGGCATCATCATAGCTCACTATAACCTTAAACTTCTGGGCTCAAGAGATCCTCCTGCCTCAGCCTCTGGAGTAACTAGGACTATAGGTGTAAACCACAATGCCCAGCTAATTTTTTTTATTTTTTCTAGAGACAAAGTCTCACTATGTTGCCCAGGCTGGTCTCAAACTCCTGATCTCAAGAGGTCCTGCCTCGGCCTCCCAGAGTGCTGGGATTACAGGTGTGAGCCACCACACCCAGCCTGGATGACTTCTTCAAATCTATCTTCCAAACCTTCTACTGAGAATTTCATATCTGCTGTCATCGGTTTTAATTCCTGCAAGTTTGCTTTTGATATCTGGATGTTTCTTTCCCATAAATACGTTGTATTAACATCCTGCTTTTCATTTCATGGGTGTTTTATTTTCCCCTACCACTTGGAAACAGAAGTGATAGTTTTCCTGAAATCTTCTTCTCCCTACACAATCTCTATTTCTTCCAAGTTGCATGTCTCTCCCCAGTGGTTCTGGTCTC
>NW_012150119.1:2979922-2980821 GCF_000956105.1 Propithecus coquereli | reverse complement strand
AAAAAATTTAAACATTAGTTATTAACTCCCAACTACAGAAAATGAGAATTAAGCTATGTTTACATTTCCCCTCTATTTATTTATATTGATAGATGCTTAGTATTTATATCTTGACTCCATATTATTTGGAGTTGAGCTGGGCTAAAATACTATGATTACTTATCTTTCTTGCAAAGGTGCTTGTTTCCACTAAAGTTAATAACTGCCTCGTTTCAGTTTGGTTGTTTAGTTGTTCATGTACCTGATTAAACCCAAAATACTCTGCCACTTTTCTAATTTGTCTCTTAAGATACTGAACCAAAATTTGCGTAACTAAAAAAAATTAAACCTCATCCTAAGCAGTGATCAATATCAAGTTTGTGAACTTTAAGCGCTAATGTTGTTTCTTTTGATATGCCTTATACAAATATTACCAAAGGAAAAGATACTGAACCATACGCAACATGAATGAATTTCATCTTCTTGAATTAATCTCTCCTGGACCCGTCTCAATCCAGATTGAGTTTTCCTCTATCACTAGGTCACAGCTGCCTTTTTGGACTCTTCTTTCACCGTTCCCAGGGATTTTCCTCCCTCTGTCCCATGCTGGATATGGTGTCACCCTATGTCTGCCTCTTTCTTAGTCACCTCCTCATTATGGAGCACATCTTATGTTAGCTTCCTGAGAAAGAGTGTGTAGGAAGTCAATTTTTGAGACTACAACGTTCTCCTCCACCCTCACATTGATTGAAACTTGGGCAGGATATTGAATTTTACGCTGGGCATAGTTTCCTACAGAATTTTGAATACATTGTTTCATAATTTTTTAGCTTCCATTGTTGCTTTTGGTCTGAAAGCATTCACATTTCTAATCCTTTGTATGTAACAATTTTTTTCTCTAGAAGGTTGTAGACTCTTTT
>NW_012150119.1:2975188-2979247 GCF_000956105.1 Propithecus coquereli | reverse complement strand
AAACAGAAGTGATAGTTTTCCTGAAATCTTCTTCTCCCTACACAATCTCTATTTCTTCCAAGTTGCATGTCTCTCCCCAGTGGTTCTGGTCTCTCGGTTTCAGGTTAGAGACATTCTTCAGATGTCTGGTGATCTCTGGTGCCTTTGTATATTTAAAAGTGAAGACTAAAAAGCTCAGAAGATGTGAGTGAAGCTCGTCGGCTGTGGCCTTGTCTGTAGGAAGATCTAGCTGGGCCAGTCCCTGGGCCACTGCCCCCTCAGATGTCCTCACATCTTTAGGTCCTTTTTCTGGGCTAAGCAGATTCCCCAGGGAAGACTCTTCTAATTTCCTGCCTGGAGGATAAAGGCCTGCGCCCCTGTGAGTCGGGGGAGGGGCTGAGGAGTCCCAGCATTGGCATCTGGAGTGCATCAGATCACTGATCCTCCCTACTGAGTGGCAGCCTCACACTCCACCGTGCCCGGAGTCCCCGTTCTAGAGATGTTCTGTTTTATCCCCTCTAGAGAATAAAGCTCTGGGCTTCTGCTGTGGTGGGGGTGGGGGGAATGACAGTGTCCTAGAGATATGGGTAGGAGCTGGGTTTTAGAGATCCAAGTGGTACTTGAAAAGCTTTCAACCCACATTCATTATTCTAATCACCCATTCTATCCCCAAAGACCCACTGTTCCAGACACCCCTGGTGCCGCGATTCCTGAGCACCGTTAGTGTCTCATGGTGTAAGTTACGTTGGTTCTCGGCATATCCTACTTCTGGCTTGGGAGTCAGCTTTCGGAGACTTGCCAAGTCAGTTCCCAGTCATTCACATGCTTTACAGCTCACAAAATTGTGTTGCTGTTGTCCTTTTTCTTGTTTTTCCTGCCATTGTGGGTTGATGTCTTTTAAGAAGAAAAGTCCATTTATTGTAGTTTTAGTGGATTTTGGATAGAGACAAAATCAGATGTGTGTTCAACCTATCATCTTTACTTCCAGCCTTGCTGGTCATTATATTTTAGGCATGACTCTTAGAAATGCCGCACAACAGGATTTCATGTTTAGCCACCTGAGATTCTCTATATTTTAACAGTTGAGTTTATTCCATTTACATCTCTTATGACCGCAGATATATATGCAACAATTGCTGGGACCTTCATTTTCTGTTTTCTACCTAGTATGCCTTTCCTTTACTTGATTCTTTCTCTTTTAGTCCCTTCTGTAGGTTTTTTCCTGTTTAGTTTCCTTTTCATCCTTTTACTGGTTTGGAAGTTACACATTCTATTTCTATTCTTTTTGTGGTTACTCTTACTTTTCTAACATGCACACTTGACATCAAATTTAAATGTAATACCTTTATCCTCCTTTCAAACAATACAAGAGCCTGAAATACTGACTCCCTCTCCAATGTTACATGTATTATAGTCTAGTATTTTAGTTTCACTTTGCTTATAACCCTCCAAAATCCATTATTATATTTCTATTTTTTAATTCAATGCTTATTTAAGTTTCTTTCCACTGAAGGGTAGCAGAATCTGCCACCCTAAAATATGCCATTGTGGCATAAGGACTATTTTGAGCTGAAGGCAAATACCAAAAAAGCCCTCTGCTCTCCCTCTCTATGCCTAAAAGTAGGACACACAGTTGTAAAGGTGTCTCTCCTCTCCCTTCTCTACCAGGAAGGGCAGAGGCCAATCACCAGAGACAAGTCTAGACCCCAATCAGCTGGCACCAGAGGAATCTACATAACAAACTTCACTAACTAGCCCATATCTTTCATTAGTTCCCCAAATATTTACCTTCTCACAATCTGCCACCCGAGAAACTCAAAGTCCTTCTCCTTTGTCTTGTCCCTTCTCTAAAAATCATTGTTCTTTGTTAAGATGCTATGTAAGTCCACATTCTAATCGCCCTTCCAGCTGCTCATCTCGTGTCAGTCCATGCGTATGTGTACACACAGTAATAAAATGTGTACACATTTCTCTTGTTAACCTGCCTTTTGCCAATCTAATTTGCAGGCCCCCAGACAATGGTTAGAGAGAGAAGGTATTTTTTTTCCTCCTCTACAACACATTCGCTTTTTATTCTACCTTGCTACTTGCACTTCCCACCTTTCTTCTGGACATAATCTATCTCACACTAGCCTTAACTAGTTCTTTCAGTGAGAATATGCAAGTAGTAATTTATCTAAATTTTTGCCTGAAAATATCTTCATTCTTTTTATTCTTGAATAATAATTTAGGTGATCATAGGATTCTGGGTTTCTTGTATTTTCCATCAATACTTGAAGATATTTCACCATTATCTACTGGCATTTACTGTGGCTGATGAATAGTTTGTTATCAGTTTAATTGCTCTTTTGATAGGTAATTATCATTTTTCCTCTGGGAGATTTTAATTTCTCTCTTTTTTGTTAATAATCTGTAGTTTTACTACAATATGTCTAGGGATGGATCTCTTATTGCTGATCTCAGTCAAAACTCTTTGTGTTCCTTAAATCTAAAGTCTCCTGTTTTACTTCAAATCTGGAAAAGAAAAACTTAACCACAAACTTCCCCTTCTCCCTATTTTCTTCTTCAGGAAGTCCTACTAGACAGAATCCTGTCCCTCTGCATTCTAACACCATGTCTCTCAGCTTGGCGATGCCCATGTCCTTATCTCCACACTTTATTCTGTTCCTTCTGGGTGGCGGTTCCAGATCTGTTTTCAAGTTCACCAATTCTTTTTTTTTTTTACTTGACAAATAATAATTGTACATATTCACGGGGTACATGTGATGTTTTGATACATATAATGTATAGTGATCAGATCAGGGTAATTAGTATATCCAGCATCTCAACTATTTATTATTTGTGTTCAATATTCTCCTCCTAGCTACTTGAAACTATATATTAACTATAGTTATCCTATTGTGGTATAGAACACTACAACTTCCTCCTCCTATCGAGCTGTAATCTTGTATCCTTTAACCAATCTCCCCCGTCCTCTCCTTCTGCCTCCCCCTCCCGGCCTCTGTTCTACTCTGAGATCAACTGTTTTTTTAGCTTTTACATATGAGTGAGAACATGTAGTGTTTTACCTTCTGTTCCTCACTGATTTCACTTACCATAATGTCCTCCAGTTGCATCTATGTTGCTGTGAATGACAGGATTTCACTCTTTTTTATGGCTGAATAGTATTATATGGTGTATATATACCACATTTTCTCTATCCATTTATCTTCTGTTGGACACCTAGGTTGATTCCATATCCTGGCTATTTTGAATGGTGCTGCAATAAACAGGAGGGTCCTGATGTCTCTTTGATATACTGATTTCCTTTCCTTTGGATACACTCCCAGTAGTGGGACTGCTGGATCATATGGTAGTTCTATTTGTAGTTTTTTGAGGAACCTCCGTACTGGCTGTATTAGTTCACATTCCCATCAACAGTGTACACGAGTTCCCTGCTCCCCGCATCCTCGCCAGCATTTGTTATTTTTCATCTTTTTGATAACAGCCATCCTAACTGGGGTGAGATGATAACTTAATATGTCTGCATTTCCCTTATAAATAGCAATGCTGAACATTTTTCATATATTTTTTTGGCCATTTGTATGTCTTCTTTTGAGAAATGTCTGTTCAGATCATTTGCCAATTTTTGAATCGAATTGGTCTTTCGCTATTGAGATACTGAATTACTTGTATATGCTGGATATTTATCTCCTGTTGGATGAGAAGTTTGCAGATATTTTACCCCATTCTGTAGGTTGTCTTTTCACTCTGTTGTTTCCTTTGCTGTGCAGAAGCTTTTTAGTTTGACACAATCTCATTTATCTACTTTTGCTTTTGTTGCCTGTGCTTTTGAGGTCTTATTCATAAAATCTTTTCTCAGACCAATGTCCTGAAGCATTTCCCTTGTGTTTTGCCCTAGTAGTCTTATCATTTCAGGCCTTACATTTAGATCTTTGATCACTTTGAGTTGATTTTTGGATGGAGGAAGAGGTAGGGATCTAGTTTCATTCTTCTGCATATGGACATCCAGTTTTTCCAGCACCACTTATTGAAGAGACTGTCCTTTCCCCAGTGAGTGTTTTTGGAACTTTGTCCAAA
>NW_012150119.1:2973679-2975138 GCF_000956105.1 Propithecus coquereli | reverse complement strand
GGTGGCTCTCTGGCTTTCAGCCTCGGACTGGGGGCTGCTGTGGTTCTGAGGCTTCCAGACTGAGGCACGACCTACTTCTCTAGCTCTCTAGCCTGCAGATGGCCTACTGCAGGACTTTGCACCTCTGTGACCGTGCGAGACAATTCCTCTAATAACTCCCCTCTCATGTAGCCTATGGATTCTGTCTCTCTGGAGAGCCCCGACTAATACACACACTTCTAGGGGACGGTGCTGGTTAGGTTTTCTACTGATTGAGTATCCCTTATCAATATGCTTGGGACCACAGGTTTTTTTTTCAGATTTTGTTAATATTTGCATTATATTTAACAGGTGAGCATCCCAAATCCAAAATCTGAAATGTTCCAATGAGCATTTCCTTTGGGTGTCATTTCAGTGCTCAAAACGCTTCAGGTTTAAGAGCATTTCGGATTTGGAATTTTCAGATTTCAGATGCTCAATCTGTATGAGCAATTAAAGGCGTCTGGGAGGGGCCCAGAGTTCAAGATCATCAGATAAAGTTCCCCAACCATCTCCTGTCTCCCTTAATACAATGTCACTTGGTTGAAGCTTGCAAAACTGTCACATAGACATTAAGGTTGCTTTTTAATAAAGTGTTTAATTTAGTGACCTTTAAAGTCCAAAGAGAAGGGACCTATGTAGACACAAATTGCAGGGGGCCTTACAGAGTCTTTGGGACCTGGGTCCCCAGACCCCTGCTGTGCACTTCCCTTTAGACTTGAGATGGGGGAGGGTGGGGTGCCAGCAGTCGGGACTCCAGGTGGGGAGGGAGGTAAGCTACCAGCTGTGCACCTCTACCCACAGGATGCCAGCAGTGAAGTGGGGGGGCGGGGAGCGGTAGGTAACAGCTGGAAGGGCCACCACAGTCGGGAATCCCGACCATGTGGTTGGGTGAAAACAACGTCAGGGAGCAGCGTGAGGAGCAGAAACGATAACAAGGCCGCAAGTAGCACGACTGTGGGGGCTCCTGCTCTGCCCTTCCCTGCTCAAGCAGGCCGGGCGCGTCCCTGGGGCTCACCTCAGCCAGCAGAAACAGGGGCTCAATCACATCTCTCTCTACTTGCAATTCAAAGTGTATCAGCTCCTGGGCCAGCTTGTCCTCTGTCTCTCCACAGAGTTTCAGCATCTTCCTGCAATCGAAGGGGAAAGAAGCCACACTGAATACCCTCAAAGACAACATTTCACCTGTGTCATCCTCCCATGCTGGGTGAACTTTCACGAGTCAATGTTTATAAGCAGGTTGATCTCTATGGCGTCCCATGGGCCAACCTGTCTCAGCTGTTTTCATTTCTGAAATGATCCATTCTCCCAAATGGTGCTGAGTACACACTGTGTGCCTGGGGCAAGAGGGGACATGTGGGGACACATGAGAGAGATGTGGAGAAAACAGACTCACACATGCCAAATTCACAGGTCCTAAGAAGGCCAGATGCTTCTGTGT
>NW_012150119.1:2959089-2961399 GCF_000956105.1 Propithecus coquereli | reverse complement strand
AGGAATTGCACTGAATGTATAGATTGCTTTGGGTAGTATCAAGTTCACCAATTATTTTTGTACAATCTCTAGTTGACTTCAACTAACATTTTAAAATTATCAGCATAATTTTAAGATCTATTTGGTTTTTCTTTAATTTTGTCCATTTTTTTCTCATACTATTTGATTCTTTTATCAAGGATTTTTTTCCTTTAGTTAATTTTTACATTTCATTTTAAACAGTTATTTTATTTTTTTCATATTATTCTATTATCATTAGTCCTCAGAGTATGATTCTCCTTCTCACCGTGTCTGCTGATGCTCTCTCACAGGACTATTTTTAGTCTGTTTTACTGTGAGCTCAAAATTGGCAAGAGCTGCTCTTCTGGGAATCCCATAAGTTCCAGCACCTGACATTGAGAGGTTTCATATTTGCTTCTGCAAGAGCCCTGAGGATTTCAATTGTCCTTCACCAGTTTTATGTTAATCTCTCCATGTGGACCTTGTCTCACTACACAGACAATAATTTTAGAGCCAAGGGTTCTGATTTCTCACTGGTAACATTTTCCTCTTCTCTACCCAAGTCTCCAGCCAGAAATCAGGTGTCCTTCTGCCTCCCCGAGGAATTCTAATCCCTGTTTCACAGATGGGGATTTACCTAGATTTGGCACCAATCCAAGCAAGGTGTCACCTTACCCAAGAAGTGTGTCATCTCCCAGGATAGCTGACCCCTCCATCAGACACTGAGCCAGTGTTGTCAGAGGCAACTTTTTCTGAAAGGGAAACAAACAGTGTGATGAAAACTACTTTCAACAGTCACATGATGACTCTAAAATAGTAGAAAGTCAAATATGTGCCTAGGTATTACATTAGATAAGAAACGACTGCCTTTAAAACATATTTAAACCTAGAGATTCACAGTATACAACGATGGGTTAGACTTAGAGATGTCAAAATTCAGAAAATTAAAACTGAATTAAATTTGTCATTTTGGAAAATAAGCCTAAGGCTTATATGCTGCATTTTAAAATGAAGTAGGACAGCAAGAAAGAAAAAAGAGAAAAATTTAAAATTATGTTAACAAAGATTTGAAAAATGTATTACTTTCTAAAAATCAATCTCTTCCTTGAGGAGAGCATTGGCCCATTTTATAAATGAGGTAGCTTATGGTCAAGCAAGAGAGAAAAGCGTTCAAATACACCGCAAAGGAAGCAGGCTCAAAAGAAAGGCCCATCCATAGATGACACAACAATGGCCATGAAATAAGCCATGAAAAGATGATTAACTTCATTAGTCGTTAGGGAAACCCAAATCAAGGCCATGATGAGATACCACTTTATACGACGATGGTTGTAACAACATTAACAATTTTTAAAAAAGAAACCCGGAAAATAAATACTGGTGAGCATGTGGACAAATGAACCTTAATGCATTGTTAGTGGAAGTTTAAAACGGTGCAGAGCTGTGAAAGTTTAGTAGTATGTCAATAAGTTAAAATAATTACCATCTGGTACAGCAGTTTTGCTCCTGTGTGTGTGTGTGTGTGTGTGTGTGTGCGTGCACGCGCGCATGTGCATTGAAAATAACTGAAAACAGATGTTTAAATTAAAACATGCACACAAATGTGAATAACAGCACTACTGACAATAGCCAAAAGGTGGGAACAACACGAAAGTCTGTTGATGGATAAATGGATGAACAAAAGATAGTATAACCATACAGTGGAATACTATTCAGCCATGAAAAGGAATGAAGTTCTGACACCTGCTACAACATGGATGAGCGCCGAAGACATCATGCTAAGTGAAATAAGCCAGACACAAAAGGACATGTAGTGTATGATTCTATTTATATGAAATATCCATAATAAGCAAATTCGTAGAGACAGAAAGTAGATTAGTGCTTGTCTGGGGGCTGTAGGGAAGGGGGGAATGGGGAAGGACTGCTTAATGGGTATGGGGTTTCCTTTGGGGATGATGAAAATGTTCTGGAACTAGATAGTAGTGGTAGTTGCAAAAGTAAATGTATTAAATGTTAAAACCATTGTATACTTTAAAATGGTAAACTTTATGTCATAAGGAGGCAAAGGCAAGCTGCTACAGGAGTGTAGCATGACCTGTTCTCTCCTCACTATTGATGAGCCCTCTCCTTTTTGAGCTAAGACAAACAGCACACACAGACCAACAGCAGAGCAAAAGCATGGTAAGAACTGCCAGCATATCCTCTGGGCCTCCCGTCTACATGGCTACAAAGGTAACTCCTTCAAATAGAGAGTGACTGAACTACACTCAGCCCAGAGCCTCCTAGTGTTATTATTATGCAGAGAGCTTC
>NW_012150119.1:2944625-2946609 GCF_000956105.1 Propithecus coquereli | reverse complement strand
CTTCAGTCTTTTCAGCCCTAAAGAGAACATGGAGAAACATATCAGTAAGAAAACTAAGAATATAGCCTCATAATCACTCCCCAGTCTCTTCTCTTAAGGCAACACTAGAAAAACAGAGACTTCAGTAGGAGATGCTTCTACCAAAAGAATACAGACACAACACTGGCATTTACTAGGAAACTTCAAAACCAGCACACCAGCAACCCTGGCAGAGAAAGTACTCTGGAGGTGTTGACTGGAACCTGGATTAATGACAATAAACATACTTCTTTTGTTCCCCGACAAATATATTTTTTTAAGCGACAAAATTAAGGTTTCCTCACCCGTAACCCTCCCCCAACCGCCAACAAGTAAGCTAGATTAGCAGAAACCTAAGATGGGATCAATAAACAGCAAACACAGACACAGTATTGAGTCCTGGCAATTAACGCAAAGGCCACCGCCGAGGTCTGGCAACCAAATGTCAGGTCCACTCGAAAGCCTGGGCCTTAAACCTGAGATTTCCACATTTAGGGAAAAAACTCAGATGCTGAATGAAGTGGTCCCAACCAAGCCGTTAGCACCCCCTGCCTCACATCACCGGAGAACGCAAACCCTCCTTGGAGCAAAGCACTCCTAATTTAACGCATGCTCTTTTTTTCTCATTCTCGCTTTCTCTCTCACACACATACAACCTCCCGCAAATTGACATGAAAACAGATCACAAAGATTTAAGAATACACAGAAAGAAAGAAGACACAACATATAAAGAGCCTGAAGGACTTCGACTATTGGAATTAGCAAAGACTGTACCATATGTAGGAAATATTTAAGAACAAACCATATATTAAGAAAACAAGCAATTGGACTTCTGTTTCCAGGAAGATGGAGTGAATGTATTTTAGCAATTCCCTTGCTAATACGACTGAACACCCAGGGCAGTAGGTGTATACAACAAACATAAGACGGCTCTGAAAAGCAAGAGAAGGCATGCTGGCTGAGAACCTACAGACCCGAGGAACAAAATGGTGAGGATGTTTTGCTTCACATTTTCCAAACTTGGTGCTTAAGAAGTGAGCAACCCAAAACACTAACAGGCACACACAAAACAAGTCCCCAGAAAGCCTGGTCTTTGTAGAGACAGGACCAAGAAAGGGGTACTGTAGCAAGATAGAAAATTTTTAGGTAACAACCACTCACTGCAGCCAACCACTACATAAAAAACTATTGTCCTACTCTACCCATGCCAGCAAAAGCTGAGTAGGGAGCCTGGGTTCTGCCCTCGCCACGTTGTAAGCCAGCCACCTCCCCTCACCAGTGTGGGCGTATCAGACAAGGTTGAGTAGGGGGCAGTGACAAAGCCCATTCTCTTCTGCCTCAGAGAGGGGCAATCACATGGGTAGCCCGGACACCTACCTCCACCTAGTGACAATGAAGCATCCCCCGACCCCACTGCCACTAGGGTATCACAGAGGCCTATGGACAGCCAGGCCTTTGGCCAAGGCCCGCCAATAACAAGGCCACTCCCTCCCCCAGTGTCAATGGAACCAAGTGGGGAGCAACAGTGAGCCACTCCTGCCCCTCCCAGCCATGGAGGCAGCAGAGGAGGGAGCCGGAATTCCCGCTTCTACCCCTAGTAACAAGGAGCACCTCGCTCTGCGAAGGGTCAATGAGGCCAAGTGGGAAATCTGGACTTCTACCCACACTTGGCAGAAACAAAGCAGGACTCCTCCTTCCCCTCCTGGAACAGTATTAGAGAAAAGCCACCTAAAAGACAAAATTTAAATGCGATCCCGAGTCTCATGATATAATACCCGCAAATGTCCAGATTTCAGTCAAAAATTACTCATTACTATGCTGAAATAAAAAAGAAAAAAAAAAAGAACCAGAGAAAACTCAAACCGAATGAAAAATGAAAATCAATAGATGCCAATTAAAATTATCTGACAAAGACTTTAAAGCAATCATCATAAAAATGCTTCAATGTGCAACTATGAAGATACTT
>NW_012150119.1:2942632-2944575 GCF_000956105.1 Propithecus coquereli | reverse complement strand
TGGCCTCCACCCCATTAATCCATTATTTATACAGTCGTCAACAAGTCTGATCATGTCACTCCCTGCTAAAAGCTTGGCTTTTCTCTGCTTTTAGGGATAAAGTCCAAATCCTCACCACAGCCCTGGAGGCGTGGTCCAGTCCCCTGCAGTCCCATCTCACGCTAGGTCCTCCTCGCTCTCCATAGTCTAGTCACTCTGGCCACCTTTGTGTTTCTCCAAAATGCCAAACTCCTTCCTGCCTCTGGAAACTCTGCACAAGTTGCCTCCTGTCCTAGGAGCACATTCCCCCCTTTTGGGGCCGCTACCTTTTACTTGTCCAGTTCCACGGGAACCTCCTATTATTTACTCCCTAGCAAGCTACTCTTCTTAGCAGGAAGACACGATCAGGGTGCACGCACGCTGCCTGGGATGCCTGCTTCCCTCTGGGCATGGGCTCCCAGGACGCAGGGTCCTGCTCAGCTTTCTCAGCACTTGGCACATACACCGCTGTGGGTGGCAGATGTGGTGCTTTCTAAGCATTTGTTGAATAAGGTAGAGAAACACTTTCGCAGGCTAGCAGTTTACTTGTTGGAAATGCGAGGACTTTGACAAACCAAACATCTTCGTTACACTCAGAGTCTTAAAAACCTATGAACTAACAGCCATTGGCCTGGACTAAAGACAGCAAGATGGAAGTATAACTCTCATCCTTTCTGTCTTCATCCCACATAAGGAATCCAGTTTTACTCAGTGCCCACAGGACAATAATGCTTCCTCTGGTCACTGAGACAATGGAAACAGAACCCCATTTTTCTTCCCATCCCCACCTGGCAGCCGGCCACAGCTTTCAGGGCCAAACTTTTAAAGGCTGGTGGTAAAAATTTAAGTGTTGGAAACCATAACTAAATGGCTAAAGAGCTAATGAGCTTGTTAAAAGAGAAATAATAAAAAGCAACTTATATGTGCTCAAATAAAACACAGAACACTGCATAGACCACTCAGGGACTCAAATGTCTCCTTACTGATATAATGTGTGAGACCCTCAATCTAATGAAAACTCCACAAATCTAGCTAACTTCATCTTATCCCAGAAAAATAATGCTAGTACTAATCCACCTAAACACCAAAGGCTGGTTTCAAGCCTCTGGTGGTAACATTCAGATGCTACTCTTGATACCAACACATAGTGTACTTGGGGCCAGTTATTTTAAAAACAGTGCTTCTTGGAGCACAAGAAAGAACATGGGCAAAGGCAGGCTAGGCTCCAGTCCCCCCAGTCCGAAGCCATTCCTGGAGTCCCCCCATTTAGATGTTGGTTTGATAAAAGGGTTACATGTCTAAAGCAGTTTTGCAAACTCTCCCTTTAGATCGTACAGTTTCCCCTTGCTGAAATTCTTGATACGTGCAGAATTATTTCTATAGATATTTTTCAGAGCTGTGAAAATTTTATTTATACCACACACAAGTGATTCCTGCTGGGAATATTATGAAAGAAGAAACCAGGGCCAGAAAGAAAAGAAGGAAGGACAGGTAGAGCAAGCAGAACAGGTTTTTGCACCACAGCAGGTGATGGGAGGAAGGATTGGAACACACGAGGTCTTGTAAGTCAACAATAACTCTGGGTCAAAAAAAAAAATCTAACAGACAGCAAACATGTAGATTATAAACTCAAAGAAGGAGGGAAAAAATCTCCTAGATTGCATATCCCTTGTAATAAAGCCATATCTAAGAATGTCTTCTAATCTTTGGCGGTTCCAGAGGGCTGGGAATGGAGAGGGGAGGACGCCTGCAAAGACTGTTCACACCAAGGACTGCCGAGTGGAATCACATTACTCCATGCCTGTTGTTACTAACATGGGTTATATACAAGGACATTAGAGTAGCTTTATTTAGCAAGCTCTCTTTATTGACTCATTATAGCAAAAACAATTTTCCGAGGGCCTTGATAGGTCACTCATAACCTC
>NW_012150119.1:2940787-2942582 GCF_000956105.1 Propithecus coquereli | reverse complement strand
ATGAATTAATTTTTGAGTAGGAAATATATGTATATGGTATAAAACTAAAAAGTGCAAGAGGGTTTACAGCAAAAAGTCTCCCTCCCACCCTATTCTTCAACCAAGTTCCCCTCACCAGAGACTGTGATAGTGACCAGATTTTTGTGCAACGTTCCATAAATATTCTAAGCAGATCCATTAAAAAAAATTGTTGTAGAGACAGAGTCTCACTATATCCCCCAGGCTGGTCTTGAACTTCTCACCTCGAGCGATCCTTTCGCCTTGGCTTCCCAAAGCGCTAAGATTATAGGCATGAGCCACTGCAACTGGCCTCAGATCCAATTTTATATGTGTGTATGTCCATTTTAGTGAATATTTCCCCCTACAAATGTTAGCATATTATATGCACCACTCTGTGCCTTGCTGTCCTTTTTGTGTAAGTATATCTGTCTTTCGTTTCTTTTCCTATCATTACATATAGAGCTGTCTTTTTAAAAAATTTTAATGGCCACATAGATCATTGAATAAAGATGACGAAATGCATTTACTCACATCCTCTACTGACGGTGCACCTGTCACTCTAGGAGAGATAGCTGCATTTGAGGGCTTGGATTCCAAGGGTGGGGGAAGGGAGCTTCTGGGTAAAACTCAGTAGAAATGAATGACGAGTTTTTATTTGTGTCGACACTTTAAGAATCAGGAAATTAGAAGGAAGTCACCAAGTGACAAGAGGAGGGAAAACATGGATTAAGGAGGTATACTTTCAGATGAAAAGGGGATCAGGGCAAGTCGTGATCGAATGCATTAGATAAGAAGTTAATGGACTGTGACTCATAACAGACTACAAATGATTTCTGTTTCTAAAGAAATTCTCTGAGATGGAGGGGAAATTGATGGTTCAATAAATGCCTAGCATTGTAGCAATCTCATATAATCTAATGGCTCTCTATAACTAAAGCATGAACATTACTTGCTCTTTCCCTGACACTTCCGTCACCCCCACTTCATATTTAAGGACATCCAGTCTTAGAAGGATTAAATTGCCCAAAGATCTAGAAAAGCTGCTGAAATGCCTTTGTCCACCCCTCCCCCGCACCCCGCCAAGGATCCACCGAGAGAGCCAGTCCTGATCCCTGTGAATACGAGTGCCCAGGTGAAAAGACCTTAGCAACTTCATGCTGGCCTGTGATTTCAGGGTCAAAAAGAAGCTATTAAAATAAACTTTTCCCTGGCTCTGGAGTTCAGATAGAATCTTAAGAATTAAGGGAAGAAAAGACAGAATGTCCCAGAGTTTGAATGCAGTCAATCTGACATATCTGAGATGACTGTTCTCTCTAAAATTATCTTGGACATAAGCCACACAGTTTGTAGGATGACTCAGAGGTAAAAAGTCTCATTCTAATATCCATCCTGCTCCCCAAACATATGCACACACTCTCATACTCCTTATCTCTAAAAACTGTTGTCTACTGTCCTCCAATTCCATGCCCAGGCAACTGGCTCTTCTGTGGCTCACACTCCGAAAGACACAGCCCAGGCTTGTTGCTCAGGGTTCAACAGTTCTCAACGGTCCTGCGGCCTAACAGTGGGGCGGTACCAACAGCAGGAGGGTAAGTTCTTCCACATTAAGCCAAGCATTGTGCTGGGCACGTACCTGCATTACCTTGCTGAATTCCCAACACCCTACTGGGTAGAAAATCATCATTGTTCTCATCATTTCCTGAATGAAGAAACTAAGGTTTATGAGATACTTAAGTTGCCCAAGGTCAGGCAAAAATCAGAAAGCAATAGAGTTCGGCTTCCCGCCCTTGGGCAG
>NW_012150119.1:2926659-2927222 GCF_000956105.1 Propithecus coquereli | reverse complement strand
ATGTTTAAAAAGCTGACCAAATCCCAAAGAGGATCTTCTAAACACAAAGAAACCGTCGCCAAGACTCATCATGATCAAACTTCTAAAAACTAAAGGTGAGTCCTGAAGGCAGGCAGAAAGGAAGTCAAGGCTACCTTAACAAAGGGGAAAAGCAATTAGAACGAGAGCAGATTTCTCATAAAAACCCTGGAGACCAGAAGAAAGTGGCATATTATTTTTCAAGGGTTGAAAGAAAGGAACTGCCAACCTAGAATCCTATATCCAATGAAAATACCCTTCAGGAATGAAGGGGAATATAAGACAATCTCAGATATAAAAAAATTAAAAAAATTTGTCATCAGCAGGCCTCTTTAAAGTATTGCTAAAGGAAGTTATCTAAAAACAACCCAATAATGATAAAAGAAGGAAACTGGGAATATCAGGAGGGAAACAAGAACATGGTGAGCAAAAATATGGGTAAATACAACGGACTATCTTTCTCCTTTCAAATTTTCTAGATTATGTTTGATGGTTGAAGTAACACTTCTTATATTTATAACATTGTCTAATGTGGTTCTAAATGT
>NW_012150119.1:2923518-2924689 GCF_000956105.1 Propithecus coquereli | reverse complement strand
AAAAATGTAAAATTATAAAATTTTTGATGAAAACATAGGAGAAGATATCTGTGACCCTGGTGTAGGCACTGGGTTCTTAGATATGATAGCAAAAGTATGATTCATAAAAGAAAAAATTAATAAATTAGACTTTTTCAAACCTAAGTTTTTATTCCATGAAAGATACTTTTTAAAGATAAAAAGACAAGTTACAAAAAGAGAGAAAAATATTTGCAAATTACATATACGAAAAAAGAATTGTATCCAAAATATGTAAGCTCTCAAATTCAACAATAAGGAAAAAATCCTATCAAAAAATGGGCAAAGAAATCTGAATAGAAACTTTACCAAGGAAGACCTGTGGGCGGCAAATAAGCACAGGACAAGAAGCTAAATACTATTATCCATTAATGCAAATTAATCACAAAATGGGATACTAATATTAAAATGGCAATACACACATACACACACATTGACCATACCAAGTTCCAGAGGAAATAACTGGAACTCTCACACATTGCTGGGGTTGGGCACAGCAAACTGGTACAGCCACTGTGGAAAACAGTTACACAGTTTCTTATCAACTTGAACATACACTTGCCATAGGACCCAGCAATGCTACTCCAAACACACACACACACCCCTGGAGAATGTTCATAGAGCTTTATTTGTAATATAAATGAAATGAAATACAATGTAATATAAATGCAAATCTAGAAGCATCCCACGTGTCCTTCAACAGGTGAATGGTTAACAGACTGTAGACTAGCTACCCAATAGAATACTACTCCGCAGTAAATAGGGATCCTACATGCTACAACACCGACAGAAGTCAAAACCATTACTCTTGGTGTAAAAAGCCAATCCCAAAAGGTCACATACATACTGAATGATTCCATTTACACGCCACTCTAGAAAAGCTAAAACACAGGATGAGATATCACTGATCTCCAGTGAGAATGGCCTTTATCAAAAAGTCCCAAAACAATAAATGTTGGCGTGGATGCGGAGAGATAGGAACACTCATACACTGCTGGTGGGACTGCAAACTAGTGTAACCTCTGTGGAAAGCAATATGGACATACCTCAAAGAGATACAAGTAGAACTACCATTTGATCCAGCAATCCCATTACTGGGCATCGACCCAAAAGAACAAAAGACATTCTATAAAAAAGACATCTGCACTCGAAT
>NW_012150119.1:2922086-2923091 GCF_000956105.1 Propithecus coquereli | reverse complement strand
TATCTAAAAACAACCCAATAATGATAAAAGAAGGAAACTGGGAATATCAGGAGGGAAACAAGAACATGGTGAGCAAAAATATGGGTAAATACAACAGACTATCTTTCTCCTTTCAAATTTTCTAGATTATGTTTGATGGTTGAAGTAACACTTCTTATATTTATAACATTGTCTAATGTGGTTCTAAATGTATATAGAGGGAATATTGAACACGCTTATATTATAATCAGGAGAGGGCAAAGGGACATAGAGGGAGGAAAGATATCAGGTATCATTCAAACTGGTAAAATGATGACACCAACAGACTGTGATAAGTTATGTATATATTATGTAATACCTAGAGCCACCTCATAAACACTGCTATGGTTTGAATGTGTCCCCCAAAGCTCATGTGTAAGAAACTTGATCCCCAGTGATGGTGTTGGGAGGCTGAACCTAATGGGAGGCGTTTGGGTCACGGGGGCACCACTCTTATAATAATATGTCAATGCCATTACTATGGGAGTGGGTTCATTATCATGAAAGCATGTTTCTTGTAAAAGGATCAGTTCAGCCCCTTCTTGGTCTGTCTTGCCCAAGTGATGTCTTCTACCTTGTTATGACATGGCAAGAAGGCCCTCATCAGACACCAGCCCCTCAATCTCGGATTTTCCAGCCTCCAGAACCATGAGCCAATATATTTCTGTTCATTATAAATTACCTACTCTGTGGTATTCAGTCATTAGCAGCACAACATAGACGAAGAAAATTGGTACCAGAGAGTGGGATAGCGAAAAAAAAAACTACCTGAGAGTGTGGGCATGCTTTGGAACCGGGCACTGGGCAAAGGCTGGACGGCTTTGCAGAAGCAGGCTAGGAACGCCTGCATGGCCGTGAATGGAGAGTTAAGGGTGATCTGGTGAAAGCTCAGAAGAGAAGAAGTGTGTGAAAGCACTGAACTTCTTAGAGATGACTCACGTGGTCACGATCAGAATGTTGGTAGAAATATGGACAATAAAATATGGA
>NW_012150119.1:2909736-2910261 GCF_000956105.1 Propithecus coquereli | reverse complement strand
AGAAAAAGAAATAACAGTGCAACTCAGAACAGACAATCATAACTTGATACCAAAACTAGAAAAGGGCAGTGCAAGGGAAATCATAGATCGGTCTCTTGTATTAACAATGATACAAAAGTCCTTAACAGAACAAAGTAGCATATTTTATAAACAACTTAGATTAATTGGTAGAACGTAAAAGTGTTTTAACTTCAGAAATCTGCAAGTGTAATTTATCACATGGACAAATAAAAGATAAAAACAATACTATTTCAAAAATGCAAAGTATTTAATACAATTCGATGCCTGTTCATGAAAAATACAAAAAATGAAAAATACTTGATTTTTAAAGTACTTACAAAACATTATTCTTAATGGAAATATATTAAAAACATTGCCTTTATAATTAATAATAAAATAAGGATTCCCAGCTCAATGAGCAACTAAAATAGAAGACTTTAAAACTGAAAAAGAAGAACATAAACTGATATAATTTGAATATATTTTTGTCCACAAAGAAAATCCAAAGTAATCTACAGAAGTTAT
>NW_012150119.1:2906048-2907214 GCF_000956105.1 Propithecus coquereli | reverse complement strand
AAAAAAAAAAATTCTCAGAAAATGAGGACTAGAAGGAAACGTCCTCCACTTGACAAATAACATCTACAAAAAAACCCTACAGTCAACATTATACTTAATGCTGAAAAACTAACTGCTTTCCCCCTGAAACCGGGATCAGGGCAAGCATGTCTGCTCTCACCACCCATTTAGCATAGTTCTGAAAGTGTGAGTCAAAGCAGTAAGATATAAAAGGCAAAGAAAAAGCATATACATATGAAAGGAACAAATAAAAATATCCCTATGTGCAGATGCCATGACTGTCTTTGAAGAAAATGCCAAGGAACCCATAAAAAAAAAGAGTTCAGCAAGATGGCATGACACAAGATAAACATACAAACATAAATGGTATTTCTACATACTAGTAATGAACACATGAATACTGAAATTAAAAAAATATCATTGGCAATTGCTTAAGAAATAAAATACTTAGGTGTCAAACTATCCAAACATGTACAGAACTTGTAGACTGAAAACTATGAAATGTTTACAAAAGAAATAAAAGAAGGTCTAAATAAATGAGAGACACGCCGTGTCTGTGGGCTAGAAGACCCCAGATGGTAAAGATGTTGATTCTTCCCACATTGATCATAGCTTAAATGCAATCCCAATCAAAATCTCAACAGAATTTGTTGTAGATACCAACAAATCGATTCTAAAATTGATACGAAAGTGCAAAGGAAGTAGGATAGCTAAAACCATTTCTAAAAAGAAAAATAAAGTTGTAGGACTCACATGATCCAATTTTAAGATTTGCTACAAAATTAGGTAACCTGAAGAGTATGGTATCTGCACAAAGACTAAAACCTACATCAACAGAACAAAATGTCCCAAAATAGACCTAGACAAATATGACCAATGGTCTTTCACAAAGGCACAAAGGCAGTTCAACAAAGGAAGGAAGTCTTTCTAATGAATTCTAACACATTAATATGCAAAAACATGAACCCTAGCCCATTTGTCACATTATTTACAAAAATCAATTCATAATAGATCACAGACTTTAATAAAAAATGTAAAATTATAAAATTTTTGATGAAAACATAGGAGAAGATATCTGTGACCATGGTGTAGGCACTGGGTTCTTAGATATGATAGCAAAAGTATGATTCATAAAAGAAAAAATTAATAAATTAGACTTTTTCAAA
>NW_012150119.1:2903017-2904304 GCF_000956105.1 Propithecus coquereli | reverse complement strand
TAAATTGAGTCAATCTTCAAAATGTAAAAACATAAGAGAAGAAAAAAGAGGAAGGGAAGGAGGAAACAAGGGAAGAAAAGAAAGAGAAAGAAAGAGAGAAAAGAAACAGTTGGCCAAAGCCAGAAGTAAAGGAAAGGGTAGAAGAGCCCCAATCCCTAATACTCAGTAAAGCCAGTCAAGAGAAACTAGACCATCCATGCCAGCTGCAGAGAAGTTTGAATAAAAGTAAAAAGGTAATATGACAATTTAAAAAGTGGATATGAAAGAGGATGTGGGTGGTATAATAGAATCAAAACCTCATCTCATCAGCTGGAGTTAAATGGTGTGTAAAAAACATATGTGTGTGTGTGTGTGTGTGTGTGTGTGTGTGTGTGTGTGTGTGTGCAGACTAGCAGTATAGACTATTACTCAGAGATAGGGAGGGAAACCACCCAAAGAACTAAACACAGAAGCCATTAAGAGGAACTGTCTCCAGGGAGCCGGACTGGGAGCTGGATCAGGCAAGAGGGCTGATACCTTTTCATTATAAACACCTCACTACTTGATTTTTTAAAACCACATTCACCTATTGTTTTGATTTTATTTTTTTAAAGGACAATACCCACGGTTGCCAGGGGTCCGGAAATAGGTGTGCTCCTCCATGACTGCTGGAAAGACTCTCTGGTACAACTTCTCTTGAGGTTGCATCTCTTCCCTCCCCTTCACTTTGGGAGCCTCCTGTCACCTTTATATTGATTCCCAATGTTCTCTTTTAGATCATCAATCTGAAAGTGAATATCCACTGAACACTTTTAATCTTCTCCGTGAAAGCAGCGTGTGCAGTCTGCTTCTGGCCATCCATCTTGGCCCCTCCTCCCAGGAAACACACTTTCTGATTTTAGTATTAATATTTAAAAATGTTTAAATGTCTCTTTTCTGTGTGTCTTTTTCTACAAATTAAGCTTAGGTCAGTCATCCTCACACATTCCCAAGTCACTCAGGGAGGCTGGGATTGGCATCCAGCCTCTTGCATCTAGAAGAGCAAAGAAAGGAAGGACTCCTGCCTGTTCTCTCATTATTGAAAATTTAAGTATATTCAGAATTTAGCATGCTGCTCAAAAATGATTCTCTTTAATAACTAGGCTAGCTCTAGTCTAAACCAATAAGAAATCACATCACAAAAGTTCTAAATATACCCATTTTTGGCTAAGCTAGAGTTCTCTTGGGTCTTTGCTGGACTTAATTGCTAAAAATACAATATTTCCTAAGGCATTTTACAACCCAGGGAAACTACTAATATCTGAAGAT
>NW_012150119.1:2898623-2900547 GCF_000956105.1 Propithecus coquereli | reverse complement strand
ACTCTAAATTAACTCATTGCCTTAGCACAATATGCCAAAGGGCTGTCCCTGGATCTGCAGCACCAGCATCTCTTGAAACTTGCCAGAAATGCAAATTCTCAGGCCCCAGCTCAGACCTACAGAATCAAAAATCCTGGGAGTGGGGCTCAGCAATCTGTGCTTTAACGAGTCCTCCAGGTGATCCTGGTACATGTTAAGAACCACTGGGGTATGGAAGAAAACCTTGAATCCGTGATCTGGAGCCCACCCACGCTGAATCTGCAAATCCAGCTCTTCAAGGTCTTCTATATTTTCCCCATTTTCCTACCCCCCGCTATCTCCAGCGCCCCATTCTGTCCCTCTCCAACCCTGCCCCGCCCGATATGCTCTATACTCCAGGCCCACCTAACTTTCCCTTGTTCCCCAAATAAGTGCCCCTGGCATTCATGTTACATATGCACAGAGCTATGGTATAGCAAGCACTGTACACATGCTTACTAAAATGGAATATGAACCTGATCTTTTGGGCACAACTGCTTCCCCACCCTGTCTTGCTCATTGCGGCAGACTCTCTTAACTGGCACTCCCACACCCACCTCCACCCATGCTGCTTTGCTGCTGCCACTACAGAGGGTGGAAGGCCAATACTGTCCCAGTTTCCCCTGACACAAGGAGTACCCATGTGACCTGCTCTTAGGCCATGAGACAAAAATAGAAGTGTGCTGCAGGGCCATCTGGGAAAGCTTTGCTTTACTGATAAAAATGACTAGGATTCAGCTGCCAGGTTCTTTCTCTTCTTCCTATTTTGACTACAGACATGATGGCAGGTGTGGCAGCAGCCATGCTGCAACCATGAAGACTTGGCAAAGAGAACTGCAGAGATGTAAGACTCAACATCATGGAGTCATTGATCCAATTCCAACAACCATTTGTGCTTGGACTTATTTTTGAGAGAAATAAATTATTTCTAAAGCCATTCTAACTAGGGGTTTCTATTACTATACCTCAATGCAATACTAGCTTAATACATTGGCAGCAAAGGATCACTTTTTAAGATTAATTTTACTCTTAGTAAAAGTACAATTATTTGATGCTCTTAAAATTGAGCAATTATTAACTTTTCACTAAAGCTCCTCATGTAATACTAAGGTGTACAGGAATACACACTAGAGGGGTGGTTTTGAGAGTCACTGAGAAAGGCTTCCTGGAAGAGATGGGCACTGGCAAGGCTTGAAGGCTGGGTAGGATCTGCCAGGCAGAGACATGAAGAAGGTCTGAAATGGCAAGGCAACCACCACAAGCAGTCCCTGAGCAGCAATGAAAGGCTATTAAATAAAGATAATTAAATTAATGAGGGTAAATTACCTCTTGGGAATTAGGGGACAAGAAAGAAGATGGGGAAAACAGTGGCAAAGTTATTCTAATATTGGAACAAATCCATGTTTTCAAAATGTTACAGCAGAACCAACTAAACATAGAGAATTCTTATTAAAAAACAAAAAAATTCTTAACTAGTTTCTTCTGATGCATTTGAGAAGAAAAAGGCACCTATAAAACAAAAATAAGATCCTATGAAAAAGCGCAATCAAAGAACAGGAAAGACTTTTGGATGTAAATGCTAATAGAAGTTCCTGGAAAAACAGAATAGGGAAAATTATAAGAAAGAGAAAGAAATATTAATTTTCATAGAACTAAAGAGACACACAAGACCTCAAACTGAAAGGATGTGGGCCGTGAGGGGTAGCGTGAAAAACAAAGAAGGGATCCTAAAAAGCTTTCAGAGAAGAGGAAGCCATCAATCAAGCTGCAAAAATCAGTAGCAGAATTTATCAGCAATAACTGATGCTAGCATATAACAGAGCAATTCCAAAGATTTGAATGAACATTCATTTGAATCAAAAAAATTTATTAGGTAACTTATGAGTCAAATCCAGAGGCAAAACAA
>NW_012150119.1:2897608-2898573 GCF_000956105.1 Propithecus coquereli | reverse complement strand
TTGAAGGAAAAAGATAATGGGCTAGAGAAAAATTCTGCTCAACTTTGTTCTTAAAAAGTTGGGGTCATAAACTCATTTGAAGATCAAAAGGATTTAAGAAAATTCTAGAACATGTTTTACTACCAACTGTGGAAAAACTCATCAATGTTGAGTGGAAAAGAGCGAAGGAGGTCACTGAGCCCAATTTTCCACTCATCTGAGACTTCCTTGCTTCATTACTCCTGAAGCACTTCAGCAGAGCATTACAGACCTGACCCCTGGGGGAAGCTAACTGTCAAGGAAAGGCAGCAGCTTAACAGGTGATGCTATTTTTAGGAAGGCTTCTATTTTAGGCTTCATCTTTGTAAATGAAAGACAGACCACCATTCATCATCAAGATAATGAATACTATACACCATTCTCAAGGGATGAGTCATTCCATCCGTTCCACAAGATGACAGGCACTGCATAGATGATATCTGGGTACAAGTCATGTCTTTTCTATTTTAGTTTAATTTTTTTACACAACAGACTAAAAGCAAAACAGAGCCTGAGCAAATTGATCTAAAAATTGAGCATTGTTCTACTTATGAGCTTCAAGAGAACAATCGAGACCACCCATAAAAATCTTGACTGTCACCAGTGTTACACATCAATTTGTTAGGTCCCAGCAGTATTTCCCAAAATGTGTTCCATGGAAAAACTCACTCATAAGACACTTTGAAGGAAAACGTTCTGTGAACAAGTGAGTTAAGAAAACACTGAATACAACATTCTCCATTAACGAAGTCCCATTAAAATATTAAAGGCTCTGAAAAGTCCCACAATAAATAAAATGGCTTAATTTTAGCTAAGCTGTCATTTCCCAATCTACAAAAATATGAAAACATATTTCACGTAACACCCAGTTAATAACTACGATGCAGATGAATACCAGGTACTGAACACACTTTAGGAAACGGGAGGATGAAGAAAATAATCAGTAT
>NW_012150119.1:2891697-2891994 GCF_000956105.1 Propithecus coquereli | reverse complement strand
GCTGTCCACGCTGCTTCCTCGCCACCCAGATCCAACTCGCAGACCTCCCCGCCATGTCTCCAGCAATCCGCTTGAGGCCAGAGGACACACGGTGCATACATCTTTTTTATTATAACTGTTTTATATCAAAACAGTTTAAAAGTCACAGAAGTTATAAAATAGCACAGAGAGCTCCTGTGAAACCTTTACTCAACTTTATATAGCCATAGTACATTGTCAAAATCAGGGCGGTGCCATTGGTACAATATGATTAATTCTTAAACCACAGACCGCACTTGATGTTCACCACTTTCTACA
>NW_012150119.1:2890400-2891312 GCF_000956105.1 Propithecus coquereli | reverse complement strand
GTTTATCCAGGAGCCACCCCTAAACACATATCTTGGCCGCCTGGTAGACAGTAACTGTATCGCTACATGGGGGGTATGAAGGAGGTCAAGAGGAAGCCACAGGCCCAGCCTGTCCTCCAGCCCGGCCGCCCCGCCCGGGGCACCCTGCTGCCTTCCCTCCTCTGCCCGGCCTGCGGCCCTGAGGAGTGGCGGGGCTACGAACCATCTGGCCAAGAAATGCCACTCCTGGAACTTTATCCTAGTAAAATGAAAGCCCCAGTATACCTGAAAACACATGTACTATTGTTTGTAGTGGTAAAAAAGTAGAAATAAAGCGAAGGCCCTCAGTAGGAAAATGACTAAATAAATAATGGTACCCTTTCTTAGTGAACGTTACAGTTATTAACTTTCGTAATGAATGTTATAAAAGAGGACTATACCTGGTAACTCAAAAGAGTTTATACAAGGTATTGCTGAGTCAAAATCAGGATGCGGAAAGCTTATATATACAAACCCATTTTTTTAAACAATGCCAAATTTGGAAAGATAAATGTGTGTGTGAATATAAGTCTGCAGGTCTGCACAGGACTAGATTACAATGGACCCAACAAAGAAAGGGCAGTGTTTGCTTAGTAACCTGGTGACTTGGTGGAAGGGAATTCAGTGATGCAGGGACAAGGAGAAAGAAGGAAAAGAAAACCAATCCAAAAGAAAAAACTTGTAGGTGACAGCAGAGAAATGGCAGCATAGGAAGTCCTGGCCTTTTCCTCCCCCAGGCACACAGACTCAGCAATGGTAGACACACCAGCTCCCTTTGGGAGAAGTCTGGGACCAGTTGAGGCTCCTGTACACAGGCGAGCATGAAAGCAGCCGTACTGCAGCCCACGGGAAAGTCCAAGCAGCCTCTAAGCATAACCGCTCCCCTCTGCACGG
>NW_012150119.1:2888196-2888508 GCF_000956105.1 Propithecus coquereli | reverse complement strand
TCTAGTAGGAATGACAACTCCAGCAGGCACTGCTTGGAAAGTGCTGGAAACACAGGAAGAGCTTCCTGTCTGCTGGTAGCTGAAACACGGAAAAGGCAGAGCTGCTTCAGGTGAGGCCACAAAAAGCAGAGAGAGAGTTGAGATGTACCTGGGGTTCTCGCATCCTCTCATCTCCTGATTTCTGCCAGTGCCTCCCATGGTGAAAACTACCTAGAAACCTAAGGACAACAGAGCTGGGGAAATGTGTGTTTTCTTTTTCTTTAATCTGGAACAGGACAATACAGGTGGGCATGAATCTGACAGCAAACAGGC
>NW_012150119.1:2858941-2888146 GCF_000956105.1 Propithecus coquereli | reverse complement strand
TTGGTTTGCATTTTCTGGAACTTTGTATCAAATCATATAGTCTGTTTCCTCTCTCTCTCTCTCTCTCTATCTCTCTCTCTCTCTCTCTCATTCTGGCTTATTTTACTCAGCATAATTATTTTGAGATTCATCCAGTTTTGGTTTTTGTTCACTCGGTGTTATTGCTGAGTAGTATTCCACTGTATAGATCTACTACCGTTGGTTTATCCGTTCACCTTTTGATGGACATAATTAAACATTCCATCCTTTGGTGGCCTAAGACTTTATCCTTTATTAGACCTTGTTGTGGTTTGAATGTATACCCCAAATTCCATGTTGTAGAAACTTAATTCTCACATTCATATATTGATAGGAGGAAGGGCCTTTGGGAGGCCACCGGGACTAGGTAAGTCATCAGGGTGGAGCCCTCGTGATGGGACTGGTGCCTTTATAAGAAGACGAAGAGAGACCTGAGCTTACCCACACTCTTGCCTTCTTGCAATGTGATGCCCTCCGCAATGTTATGACACAGCAAGCTGGCCCTCACCAGATGCTGGTGTCGTGTTCTTGGACTTCCCAGCCTCCAGAACTGTGGGCTAGATAAATCTCTATTCTTTATAAATTGGCCAGTCTTTGGTATTCAGTTATAGCAACAAAAACAAAACACGAACTAAGACATAGCTCATCAGCCACTTAGGCCTATGCAGGAAGTGCACTTAACCAGATCCTTGTGTGTGAACAAGCTTCCATGGGAGGAGGCACGAAGTGGAGTGCCAGGGATTTGGGGACAGAGATTTGCACTATGATTAGTAGCTTTGCTAATTAGCAACACATCGTTGAGGTTCAAAGTGAGGCAACTTTTTTTTTTTTTTTTTTTGAGACAGAGTCTCGCTCTGTTGCCCTGGCTAGAGTGAGTGCCGTAGCGTCAGCCTAGCTCACAACAACGTCAAACTCCTGGGCTCAAGCGATCCTCCTGCCTCAGCCTCTCAAGTACCTGGGACTACAGGCATGTGCCACCATGCCTGGCTAATTTTTTCTATATATATTTTCAGTTGTCCAGATAATTTCTTTCTACTTTTTTTAGTAGAGACGGGGTCTCGCTCTTGCTCAGGCTGGTCTTGAACTCCTGAGCTCAAACAATCCGCCCGCCTCAGCCTCCCAGAGTGCTAGGATTACGGGCATGAGCCACCGCGCCCGGCCACTTTTTTTTTAATAATGTGGCAAGAGGTAAGGGGAAGAGATTTTACTTGAAAAAGTATTCATTATACTTCTAATGATATATTATTTTCAGAATACAAATTACAGAAAGCAAATCTCAAATCCGGGGAAGGCACAGAGACATATAAACAGAGCACCAACAATGCACTGTCATGAGCACGGTCTTCATTAGTTTAAAAAAAAAAAACAAAAAACACCAAAACAAATAAACGTTCATGAAGCCCTCACTAAGCTCCAGAGTGTTAAAGCTCGACATTCATTTAACTCTCACCACAACCTGAGGTTGGGACTATTAATAACATCATTTTATTGACAGGGAAATTGAGGTTTTTGAGCTGACATTAACTTGCCCACGGTGACAAAGCTCAGAGAAGCAGATTTCGGAACACAGCTTGACCTCAGAGGCCACTTCCATAGTCCCTATGTCAGAACAGCCTTTCAAAAGTTTAGAAATGCTAGCAATCCCCACAGTGCCTTCGAGATAAAAATTTCTACTGTGCAAGAGAGTGAGGATGGGGATGCAAAAATGAACTTCACCTACTTCACAACTGCCTGGGCCAACTTTCTATATTTTCCTATATGTAGTCTTACTACTTTTAAAACCTAGTAGAATATCATTGTTCTGCATCTACCTGTAGGGAAGCACAAAGGAAGGGTATTTACCTGCCATGCTCGAGAGAATTGAGTTCCGTCTGCCCTAGAACCTCGGGAAGCAGCTACCCCAAAGACAATGCGACAGCTTCCATCCCTGCAGCCAGGGTTGATGGACAGGGGGGGATTCACTAGCTTCTCTTGGGATTTTAAAATAGGAGAGGACAGTTAGTGGGGCTAGACCTGTAGGGCCAGTGGCTTCATGGGCCGTCTGCAGAGAAACCTGCAGGCATAGGGGTGGTGAGGCAAAAGAAGGACAAGAGAACAAGGCAGAATGTGGCCCCTCAGCTGTGGAGCAAACCTGGCTCCCAAACGGGTTCACTTGGCCGTGGTCAGGTCCCGGCACTGCTCAGCACGACTACTGCCTACTTGCAAGGAGCCTACCTTTTCTTAATGCAGCTTGAGGGTTTCTGTCTTGTTCGTTTTGCCTTTTGCAATCCAGGGCCTTACCCAGAGTTCTGCCACAAGTAGGACTTTTTTATCCACACACCCCGCCCAAGGCATTTCGAAGCCTTATATCCACAGCACGTTGTCATTTTTGCTTCTGTGTTACAATGGCAGCTTTCACTTCGTGCCAGAGCTATGCCAGATACTTCATCACACGTGTGTTTCTCAAATCTTCAACATCAATGGATCACTTAATCGAGCGTCTGTAGACAAAGAGACCCTCAATTTTAGATAAATTTTAATAAGCAGTCCAAGGACATATGGGAATTTAGAATACACAACACTGGATCCACCGATTGTACAATAAATGGTGTTGGGACAAGTGGATATCCATTTGGACGCATTCCATTGCTCAGACCACACAGAGAAGTAAATATCAAATGGATTAAATAATTAGTTGTAAGGAAAATGAAACACTGAAAATTTCAGGGGGATAAAAATGAAGACAATGTATAATCTTATGATGAGAAAGGCGTTCCCAGGCAGGACTCCAAGTTCAAAAATCATAATGAAAAAAGATTTCCTGATGCAATTTTCTTAAACTGCTACACAACAAAAGACATGATAATACATGACAAATGAAAGCCTGGAAGAAAATATTTGCAATGTATACAACGAAGGACTAATTTCTCTTTGCAAAGCGTTCTGACAGGGTTTGTGAAGCAGAGGGTGGAATCTGGAAGACCAACGCTGAGTGGATGCCTTTTACCCACCCACCTTCCGCAGCAAACCTTTCCCAGAGCAACCCCCAAGGACTCCCCTTCCTGCCCTTTCTCTGTACATCTGAAAACATATACAGACATGCATGCACATACAGGCACTGATTCTTTTTCATATAATTGGGTTCTTACTCCCTGAACTGTCCTGCAACTTGGTGTCTTCCACAGAGCATGTCTTAGAGATCTTTCTGAGCACCTACATGCAGGTGTGCCTCACTTTCTTTATCAGCTGTGTTAGAGACCATGCATTGTATTGTCATTCATTTTACCTTTCTCCAGCTGATAGATATTTCAGTTGTTTCGAAAGTTTCCCTCTTATAAATGATGCACCCATCAACATCTCGTGCAATTGTCTTTCTGCATATGTGTTACAATATTGTCAAACGGAAAGAAAAAAGATGACAGAACTCTCTCTATATGATATTACCCTAACTTGGTTCAAGGTTATGGTATGCATTGAGGAGAAAAAGAACAGAGCAGATCGGACCATTGCAAACACAAGCTGACTTTACCCTGTGCCTGCTCACAAGTAGTGAATGGCGTTCGCTGTCCTTGCATGCCGCACTTGCAGAAGTTATTGGAAATCTCGGCCTCCTTCCTCCACCCTCCTGTGCCATTTCCATCTGCACTGAGGCCATCTGGGAAGGGCTCCTGTGAGCCTGCTCACCACCACCAAGACACACAGCACCTGCTTCTAAATCCAGCCTCCTCTCCACCTGCCCCTTGTTATGTCAAGCCACAAGGCAGCCTGCCCTGGGGAGACTGAGGCATGCCTGCTACAGCTGAGAGGGAGTGGGTGGAAAACGAAGTGAGGAGTCAGGTCAGTAGGGACAAGATGAGCTGGGGCCTGAACACATGGAAACAAGGAACAGGGACAAGGGTGGGTTAGAAGCCAGGCAGCGGCAGGGTCCACTAGGAGGAAGGGAAAAAGAATGTGCAGGCAGCTGGGCTGGGAATCAGAAAATTGGCAGGAAGTGAAGGTGGTGGGTGAAGCAGGTGTGCAGAAGAATAGGTTTGCCACGGCGCAACCAAAGCTGCCTTGGCAACAGAGGAAGTGCCGGGTAATGCTTTGTCTTGTCTGGGGGATTTTATCTGCAGTGGATCTGGGCCACTAACTTCAGGTTGACAGAAGATCTGCCAGGTCAAGGACAAAGACAATCGCCGACATGATGCCTGGCTCCTGCCTGCACCCCCAGCTCCCTCCTCCTTTCTGTGCTCATATTTACATTTCTGTCCCCGCAGCTGTCACACTTGTCTGGAGAATGGTTCACCTTCACTTTCTCAACGTTCATTCATCCTAGTTTTTACTCTCTCTACTCCAGCACGCTATGATTTGTTCCCCCTCCCCTGTAACGCAGGGGTCACAGGCATTTTATTACACGTTTGGGGCTCTTCACGCTGCTGTGAACATAGATGATGCCTCAAAACTCTTACTGAGTGAAATAGCGTTCCTCACACTTGGAAGTGATTTTTCCGTGTATTATCCTTATTTTCCCTTAAAAAAAACTGGCCTGACCCTGCAATCTATATTCATTTCTCCCTTAAAAAACAAAACATTAAAAACACAACAGACTAAAACCAAACAGCATAGAAAAAATAAATACCTACATATATTTTCACACATGTATATTTTATATAGACATAAAAGAAAAAAGGCAATATAAGCAATAGAAGGAATTAACCAAAGCTAATATAGGCTCTTCAAAAAGACATAAAATAGAAAAGCCCCTGGGACAATGAATCAAGAAAAACCGAGCAAAGGCACGAATGACAGATATTATGAATGAAAATGGAGAGGTTTTTTGGTTTAAATTTCTAGAAACCATAAATTGCTCAAACTGACTTGAAAAAGTCTTCAAAAGTGAGGACTTATCGGTGAAATAAATTTAATCAGGATTTAAAAATCTCACCTACACGGTATCACCCACCCCTAAGATAATGCAGAACAGCTGACGAGGTCCATGGTCCTGCAGGCCAGCTGTGCGCCCAGGCAAGCCACAGGTCATTTCAATCTCATCTGCTCAAACCGCCCCAAAGACCACCAGAGGCAGAGTCCAATTCACTTCTAGACCCTTGAGATCAGAATGGAATAAAGACCGCATAAGGAGGCTGATTAGACAAACTCATCTTTATAACTGATTCTCAGCAGAGCGCACTCACCCTGCACTGGAGATCATACTCCCTGGCCCCCTTCTGACTCAGATACTGCCACCATCTCTATTTTAGGCCAGGGGGATGTAAACAAAAGAGAGCACAACTCAATTTCTAGGAAATCTTCAATGGAGTGGGTGGAGGCACAGCCTTCTGCGTTACTTCTCCTCTCTAGAGAGTCAGGATGGTGGCCTGAGGGTCTTGAAGCCGTGAGAGAGGAGGAGGTCGTGCTGAAAGTGTGTGTCCCCAATACCAGGCACAGCCTTCCCACCTTCCAGGCTTCTCTGAAAAGTGAAAAGTAGGCTTCTGCTTATTTTCAAGGCTTCTATTTAATTTATAGCTTGACCATTTGGGATGTTCCTGTTATATCCAACCCAAGCTAATGTCAATAGGTAGAGAATGGGCCAACCGAGCGTGGGAGACGTGGAAAGAGGCCACGGCAAAGGTGCTGGTCTTACGTGGGCAGGCCACGTGGTTGACAGGCGGGACCAGAGGAATCAAGACGGCTACTACTGAAGCCAACAAAGCTGTCCAGAGTCGTATCACGTTGATGCTTGCGGAACATGGAAACACAAATTTAAAGCTGAAAGAGACTCTACAGACCATGTCATATCTAATCACACTGACGAAGCAAGCAGAAATGACTCCCTGAAGTTGATATGCTGTTCAAAGACAAAGTGGACAATACAATCCAGTTCTTCTGATTTTCACATAGGTCCTAGACTGCCTGTTATATGCATGATGGTCAATGATTACAAGAACCTTCTATCTTTAGCCAGATATTCATTTATTCACCAAATACTTACTGAACACCTATTTAGGTTATTATGTATGGAATGTCCGATTTCCTTAAGTACTAAGTTAGACAGTTGATACCTCTGACATTTCACTTTGACTCTTCTTGTTTTATTTTTATCGTGAAGGTGTATCTTCAGTCTTTCAAACGCATGGTTTGGCTTGTGATTATCTTTCAAATTTTTTTATAGAGCAATTTTTGTGAAACCATGGATAAGTCAAAAATTCGTGTTGTTTTCAAATACGAGTTCTGTTGTAGAACCAATGAAGTGCAGACAGCTCCAAATATCAACGAAGTGTTTCGGAAGGATGTGGCTAATGAATGTGCAGTACATGGATGGTTTGAGAATTTCCATTCTGGTGATTTTAATCTTGAAAATGAGCCACGTAGGTGACCTGAGACCAAAGTGGATAATGATGAGCTGAAAGCTGTAGTAGAAGTGAATCCATCTCAACCTACATGTGAATTCGCAGCAAGGTTTGACATTACTATTCCAACAATATTGGATGATTTGAGACAAATTGGCAAGGTAAAGAAGCTAGATAGATGGGTTAATTAAAAGACTGTCAGAAGAGAAATTGTCTGGAAGCTTGCCTTTCTTTGCTGTCACAACATAAAGGCAAACCATTTCTACACTGTATTGTTATGTGTGATGAAAATAGATTCTTTTTGACAATTGCAAACATTTGGCACCATGGCTGGATAAAGATGTAGTGATGAAACATAGTCCAAAACCAAATATTCATCCAAAAAAGCTAACGGTGTCTGTTTGGTGGTCCAGCGCTGGTATTACCTATTACAGTTTCAAGAAACCTGGTCAATCGATTATAGAGGATGTCTACTGCAACCAACTGGATGAAATGATGAGGATGCTTGCGATTAAGCAGTCGGGATTGGTCAACAGAGACAGGCCAATCCTCCTGCAAGACAACACCTGATCACATGTCATACAAACAACGCTGCTCAAACTACAGAGGCTGGACTTGGAAACTCTCTTTCATCCACAGTATTCACCAGACCTTGCACCAACTGACTACCACTTCTTCCAGGCTTTGGACCACTCCTTTTTTTTTTTTTTGAGACAGAATCTCGCTCTGTTGCCCGGGCTAGAGTGCTGTGGCATCAGCCTAGCTCACAGCAACCTCAAACTCCTGGGCTCAAGCGATCCTCCTGCCTCAGCCTCCCGAGTAGCTGGGATGACAGGCGTGCACCACCATGTCCAGCTAATTTTTTCTATATTATTTTAGTTGTCCAGCTAATTTCTTTCTATTTTTAGTAGAGATGGGATCTCGCTCTTGCTCAGGCTGGTCTAAAACTCCTGAGCTCAGAAGATCCGCCTACCTCGGCCTCCCAGAGTGCTAGGATTACAGGAGTGAGCCACGGTGCCCGGCCTTTGGACCACTTCTTGCAAGGAAAAATATTCAATTTTTAACAAGCTGTAGAAAACACCTTTTGCAATTTCATCGTCACTCACTTTCCAGGCTTGTTTGCTGTTGGTATAAACAAGCTACCATTAAGATGGTAAAACTGTGTCGACAGTTTAGGCACATACTTTGATTAATTGTACTGCTTCTTGTTTGAGATATAATAAACTATATTTTCGATTTAAAATTGGACATTAAGTATTTAATGACCTAAATATATTCCAGGAACTGGCCTAGACCCGAGGAACAGAGCAGTGAATGCAAAATCTCTGTCCTTGCCAAGCTCTTTGGACGCTAGTCCTGGTGCTCCAGGTAGATGAGGAGCAATCCAGGAGGAGTGAGACTACTTCTGGAGCCCCTGGGCCTTCTCTCCACTCCCACCAATGGTGATATGGAGGCCAGCGGAGAGATGAACTTCTCCAGAATATGAGAAAGCCCCTGATGTCCTCCTGTCCCCCACCTGTGACTGTGGGCTCGGACTACCTAGTCTTACTCACTGCACACAGAAGGCAAAGGATCCCTTATGGGCCAATAAAATTGAGTAAGGCAATTGCAATTTCTTTAATATGGTGCTCTGTTCCTTGTCCCCTCATATTTTAAAGTGAGTTCCCATTAACAGGAAAACAAAGGCAGTGAAAAGCAACTTGCTACAGATGATTCTGTGACTATGAAAGCCTGACTTGGCCCCCAGGTCCTTATCAACCAGCTTTGGGTTGGATCCTGGGCAATTCCTTTCATCTGTCTACGCCTTCATGTACTTGTCTACTAAATGGAGCTGAATGGGAGATGCTGAGTGTCCTTGGCTCTAATATCTGATTATTTCATATTTATATTAATGCTTGAACTATCCTCCGACAAGTCTTTATAAGTCGGTGACGTTGAACTTTGGCAATGTTTACCAACTTCTAATCAAGCAGGCAAAAGTGAATCTGGTGCCCTTGAATTGGAGCATAAGGAGAATCTGAATGCTCTTTTACAGGCTGTTTTTTTGGTCTTGGATAAAACGAACATTTCAATGACAAACAAACTGAATCATCCCAGAATTACTCACGCAAGCAAACACTTCCTGGACAACCATGTCATGCTCAGTCAACCAACACTAAATGCGGCCTGAAAAATAGAAGCAAAGTTATAAGTGAGAAAATGCTACATATCTTTTACGATATGTGCTATCATATTTTGGACCCAAAAAGAATATCTTAGAAAGCCAATAATCCATGAATACTATTAAACTTTATCAGAACCTATTAGAAACTAGGCTTGGGCAATTCTTATCGATTAGCAAAAGCAGGATGCGTTGGTGTCAAACACATCTAAGGTGAAATCGCTGAAGCCAAATAACAACAAAGGACAAAAGTCAGAAGGAAGGACCAGGTTACCTACCTAACGTCAGAAGCAGAGAGATTGGGCTCCAGGGAGCAACCACCATTCAAACCAGAAAAAGAAAATCCGATCCAGGTCAATAAGCCCAGCCAGGGCTACAAACACATGTAAAGAGAGTTAAGCATGGAAATACGAGGCACAGACTCACAGATTGGTACAGGGTCAGGCTGGAGGCAGGTAAGGAACAGGACAGACTGAGGGACACAGGGGCAGGCTAAACGTTGCATTCATTCACCCAGAACTTCTCAATAGACTCTAAAAAGTGCCTTATACAGAATATGAAAAGTCCACACACATGCACATGTCAGGGTAAGATCTCTGATATGCACACCCTAGAAAGGACTTATTCTCATAAGATAAAAGAGCATTTTGAATGGTCTCTGCACCTCGAATCTGAATGCTAGAATCTAGTTGGCATTTTGATAAACATGTATTTTGTGTTCCCTCTAAGAATGTATGACACTGCCCAATAAGAAATGGTCTCTGTGCTCACAGAGCTTAGGGTCTACTAGAGAGGTACATAAATGCCCTGGTATAGGTCTACACACACATTAGCAGAGAATTTGGTAACCAATTTCCCAAAGTATCTTCTAACCTAGAAAAAAACACCACAGGCTGTAGCATGAATTACAGGAAAAATACATTAGCAGGAATACTTGAAGAATACTCACGCTTCATACCCAATCAACAAATTTAATAAAAGGTGAGAAATGAGTGGGTTGATGCTGACAATGTGGTTTGAAGCAGCACACAGTGTTACCATGCAGAAATAACAAATCATTTCAAAGTCTGGGCATCTATACCAAAAAAGGCAGTAAAGGAGATGCCAGGAGAGATGGCAACTTGAAAAAATGGCACTTCTACTCTTTGATTCAAAACTATTGTTAATATCAAACAGAAAGATTCTATGCTACACTTCATCAAAGATGGTGAACGTGAGTTCTCACATTTTCCATTCTATTCCTACTGAAAGCAGCAAATAACATGAAACAGGCGGATATTTGTCTTTATTCGAGATCACATTCTAAGTGACACTTTGGTTGTTTGAGCACCTCACTGTTATTTATAGCTATAGAACAGAAACATTTCTGCTATAATGCAATATGTATTTTCCTGAAAAACTATACATTATGCAAAACTGCACACTAAAAATACCAAAGCTCATAGGAAACATAGGTTTGGGGTAAGCCTATCCAATGTTGTTACCAGAGCATTAACAGAAACAGTAGCGATTCTAACAAAGACACCAGCACAGGTGCAAAGCCATAATAAAAGCCAATTTACTTTTTGAAAAATACAGTTATACTAGGTCTTTACATTAAACAAACAAACAAAAAAAAGTGAAAGCAGCTTAAAGGAAGGTATGGGGAGGACTGATGCTACCAATTTATGGAGTTAGGAACAAAATGCACAAAGATCAAAGAGACCTCTCTCCCTGCATCCCTCCCACCCCAGCACTTCTAAGACAAAGTATCATGAATGGTAGCTTATTCACTCCACACCTCATGAGTTCAGCTGTATTAGTTTCTTCTGTGTTTAGATCCAGTTACTTGGTAAAATGTGTTAACATATGGGGAAACTGCATGTGAAACAATGCAACTTCTACTTTGCACTGATGTAGTTCCCCTGTTTACCAATCATGTGTGATCTAATTAGGGTAGCAAAACACACTTTGTAGCAAATTAGCCTGTACTGTTAACCCTAATTATTATTAATATTTTAAAGAACTTTACCTATCAAATTAGGTAAATCAATTTGTACTACATTATGCTGAGCTAATGACAGGTAAAAAGGATCTAATTTCAGAATGGGTGGAAACGCAGTCAACATAGCCTGCCACGTCAATGACACTGTGTGCACCGTGTTACTTGGTGGATCAACCTTAAATAGCTTAAAAATGCCATTGTAGAAAATTCTCAGTTCTGCTCCAACACCACAAAAGTTTTCTTCTGTATCATTTAAAACTATTTTGTAGCATGCATCAACACTATAATTGATGTGCACTCAAAATGAAATTGGACAGCCTGGTTAAAGAAATTAAGTAAACAAATATAATAATAAAAGGGTTCCCCAGTTTAAGTCATTGTCAATAGTCTCTGATCTTGTCTTTTCATTAATTCTACTTCTGGTCTTTTTTACTCATATACTTACCTCCATGAATAGCATCATGAGAGATGCCCTGGCATTTGAAGACGTCTCAGGTTCTCAAGGTAACCAAAAACACTGCAAAGAACTTTCATTACTACTTTTTTCTTTCTTTCTTTTCCCTACAGCTGGCTCAGACTCCAGTGTGCATCACCTGCCATTACTACTTCTTTGACAGATGTTTATCCAATCTCAAATTTTACAGTTTCATTACAAAATGTTCTTCCATAGGGGACTGGTTAAATACATTATGATGCATTTCTGTAATGAATGACACGGCCATAAAAAAAGCATAACACACCTGGGTGGGCTGATTAACACACTTGTGTACAGAAGCATAAGTATGTACAGCATGTGCCTATGTTTTTCAAAAAGGAAGAAGGTGCACACACACAGAGACATGTGCACACACACAGACGTGCACAGCTGAGTGTCCATTATCACTGTTAACTGGGGTTGCCTCTGGGAAGGGGGGCCTGGGAAATCCAGGATTGGGAAAATGCTTACATTTTTAATTTACACTGTTAAAAAAAAAGTTACCATGTTTATGAATTTGTTTCCCAATTTTAAAATAGTTAATAAAAATTGATAGAAACCTTTAACAGATTTTAATTCCTATCTAAGTGTATCTCAGTCTGCATTCTATCAGTTAAATCTCCAACTGTCCTTAAATTCATCTACCCACTTGCCTGCTGAATGTTTTTTTTCTGAAAACAACTGTTCTCCCTGTATCACTCCACTGATAACAGGGTGAACAACCGAGTTTAAAAACAAGGTCAAAAGTTTTCACTAACCTATCTTTAGACATGTTTTCCTAAATAGATTTTTTAAACCCAGGGTATCTGTCTTATATTTATTTCCTACCACCCCCGACCTCAGATCTTACACAACACGCAGGGACGAGCTTCATAGTTCACTCCATTGACACGTGCTGAATTGAAGGGAGAGCGTCCACGGAATTACTGAGTAATCGTGTGTGTTGTAAATATCTGGCGATGGCAGCTGTTAATACGATTATGTTATAAATAAAAATGTCACAAATGGTGGGACATGCAACCAATTCCTGTCTTCCCAGGCACAGATAAATATCCTGTGATTCATTAGGATAGCTGCATGGAGCATGAACCAATTTAGTTGATACATGCTTATTAAGAGCCTACTGTGTGCAGAGATTTAGAGGTACAGAAGACAAAGTGATGAAGAAGACAAAGTCCTCATCCTCATGGGTTTAGGTTCTAGCAAGAAAAGAGAGATGATAAAAAAGTAAGCAAATACACAAGAGTGTCAGAAAGTGACAAAGGCTATGGAGAGAACGCTGGGTAAGAGGACGGAGTGTCAGGGAGGGTTTCTTCAGCTGTCAATCTTCTGTAGACGCTCCAACATTCAGAACTGAAGCTCTCAATACCGAGGACAGGGTGAACTTGGATGAGAATGACGGGGCTGACTCTGAGCCTAGCTCACAGCAAAGGTAGCCGTCATTTTAGTTTTATTAGATTCTCGGAAAATCTTATAAAAGTACTGATTTTGTTAGTTCAGCATCTGACAACAGCATAGTATCTTCTATATGACCAAGCTTCCCGCAGAACTATAAAGTCTGGGCAAGACAAACACAAGACCACCTGCAGACGCTGGAGAATGAGCAAAAGCAGGCAAAAAAATGCAGGAAGTTCAACACTTAGAAGAAAGAAATGGAAGGAAGTGGAAATGAGCGAGTTTCTCTTATCTAGCTTTTTGTCTAAGGACAGGACACACTCTATGCCACGAAAGAGTGGCAAAAACTTGATAAAAATCATCAATGTCACTGTCTCGAAGAACCAGAGAACAGAGTTCAAGGCTACCCTTAGTAGCTAAAAGGGGAGAGAGTGCTATGGTTTCAATGTATCTCCCCCAAAATTCATGTGTTGGAAACTTAAGACCCAACACACCTGTGTGGGGAGGAGGGCCCTAATAAGAGGTGACTGGGTCATGCGGGCAGAGTCCTCACGAATTGATCGACGTCATCATCACAGCAGCAGGTCATGAGAGTGGGTTGTTATGAAGTCAGCGTGGCCCCTGGCACCTCTCTCTGACTCCTGGGCTCCCTTGCCCATCCGCCTGATACGACACAGCAAGGAGGCCCTTGCCAGATGCCGGGGCATGCTCTTGGACTTCCCAGGCTTGAGAACTAAAAGCCAAAAAACTTTAAAAGTTATCCAGTCTCTCTATAAAAAGTTATTTTTATAGCAACAGAAAACAGACTAAGAGAAAAAAAGGAGAAAGCCAAAGCACAGTGGCCTCAAATCTACATATAAACTCTTTCCAGATTTCTGCCTGACTCCTGAACTACGCATGTACAAGGCAGACTCCAAAGAACCCAGCTAATGCTAAATAAACTAAATAGAAAATTTCAGCTGCTACCCACTGAGGGAAGATAGAGTTTTGAGTTTGAGTTCAGTCAAAACAGCCTATTAAAACAAAAAGTAACCAACACTCCGCGGAAGACTATAACAGCATCCATAGTTTCTAGAATGTGTTATTCACAATATCCAAGATGTAAATCAAAATTACTAGACATAAGAAACAGGAAAGCATGATGCAACTCAAGATAAAAGTTAATCAACCAAGAGATGAACTAAACACTGGGATTAGCAGGTAAGGATTTAAAGGCAGCTATTATAACCATGGTCAAAGATAATTTTAAAAAATGGTTACAATGAATGAACAGATAGCAAACCTTGCCAGAGAACAGATGCCACAGGTCTGAAGAGAAAAGTGAAGTCCAGGGAAGTCAATTAAGGCCACAAGGTGCAGACAAGTACCTGAGAGAGGGATGAGGGTTGGGGGTGGGGTAAAGGGGAAGGGGGAGCAGAGGGAGGTGAGGAGAAGGGTTAGAATTGGAAAGAGGTCGGAAGACTTCAAGGCCAACAAAATCCCAGCATAATTTCCCTTAAGCAGTGGCAATAGTAGGGCAGAAGGGACACTCATATGTTCTCTGTCATGGGCACAGCAGTTACTCACACAAAGCTTCCACCATAGGCAGTTGCTGAAAACGTGTGGGCTGGGGCCAGAGGAGAGCTATATGAATGGGATAAACAAAGAACTACCCCCTCCCAACCTCAGCATGAAGAACTGCTGCTCCAGCAAAGCCCTGGAGTTGGGAGAACATACTGCCCTTCTTCACCTAGCAGTTGATGGGGGTGAACAGAAGTCTGGGTGGCCTGAGTGATGATTTGTGTCAAATGCATCCCACATACCACACACCACATTATGCTTCACTGTCACTGTCACTGTCACATGCTAAGAGTTTAATAGACATTAATTTCCACTTCCTGTTACATGTGGGACAATTATTTTTCTGAACTTGCTCTAAGGTCTTTACCTGTTCTTCTGTCCTCAGGGATGGACATTTAGGATTTAGTCAATGTCACATGCTACCCATATTGGCTAGGCCAGTGGTTCTCAAAGTGTGGTCCCTGACCTTCAGCATCAGTAGCACCTGGAAATTTGTTAGGTATGCAATTTATTGGGCTCCACTCCAGACCTACAAACTCTGGAGCCCAAGAATCCAAGTTTTAATAATAGGCCCTCCAGGTGACTCTGATGCACACAAGAGTTGGAGAACACTGCTTAACATCAGTGTTCTTAACCTTGGCAGCACGTGTGAATCACCTGGGGAGATTTTTAAAACCCCGGTGGCCAGGTGCACCACAGACCAGTGGCATCAAGCCTTTGAGGGTGGGATCTGGGCACCAGTTTTAGCAGCTCCCAGGCAGTTCTTATGTTCAGCCAAAGCTGAGCCTCGTGGCTACATAACACCGCTCTCTGTATTCTCCTTACCCCAGAGCCACACAGAATTACTTTTCTTTCCCCAAACTAGTTAGGCTGTTTCAAGCTTCCTTAGCTTTGTACAGACTATTTCCTCTACTAGGAAGCTCTTTTGCAACATGTTCACATACGTGCTTGCAAAATCTGAATGATTTTTTTAAATTCTTTTATTTTAAGAGGGCCTCCTAAATCATAGGAGCTTCACACCCGAAAAACATGATCATAAATCTGCCTCAAGTATCTCCATTTTAAAAATGAAGAAATTGCAACTCAGAGAGGTTAATAGCATGCCCAAGATCACACAAGCTAGGAAGTGGAAGAAGTGAGAATGGAGCCCAAGTGTGTCCCTCCAAAGACCATGTGTTGAAGAAGAATCTAAGATTACCAAAGTCATCGGTAATCCCATTTCCTAGTTCTGGGCCCTAACTCTTGAGGGACTTTCCTCCCCAATACATCTGCACCAAGCTGCGCTTTCCTGTGTACAGGCGAGGCTTCTGTTGGCCCAGTGTGTGCCTTTGTGCAAACTGAAAAAAGATGCCCCTTTCTCAAGTAAAATTATTTTAGGGTTGTTATATATTTGCACAATGTGAAGAGTTCTGCCTGGAGGGGCTTTCGGGAACTCTGGAGGGCTGAACATCCAGACCTGCCCATGTTACTCTTACCTGCTTGCATGTTCCTCAGGCACCAGAGACAGCATACACGCCGCCCACCATGCACACACGATGAGGGGGCCAGGTAAGGGGCAGAGTCCTGCGTGAGTAGGAACTCACCTCAGGGGACCCCTGACTCTCATCAGGTCATGGTACCCCCACACACAAAGGTGAGGGCATGTTCACACCATGGGCATCGGTGGGGCTTATGCAGACAGGGCTGTCCCCTGTAGCTTCATGACTTGGCCAGGAAAGCCAGAATTTACTCTCAGGTTAATTTATGTCTGGGACGTGAAGCACCACCCCTTCCATGTGGCACCTTGAGCAGGTGAAATGTGCAGTCCCCTTTATAGTGGCACTGAGTGGGACCCATCATCTGCTCCCCCAAGGAGGACAACCTCTTTACCTCCATGGCCCAGATGAACCACCCCAATACCTCTCCTCACTCATCTCACCTGGCTATCCCAGGTGTGTTCCAGGTCTCATGGAAGAAGGAAAGGTGACCTGGGATACAAGTTGCATCCTAAGAAATTGGGGGACAAAGAAAGCAATTAAAAGACTGATGAGATGAGGAGCATGGCCAACCAGCAACAAACAAAAGTGGCTTCTCTGACTTTGGCTCCCTAGGTCAGCATCCTGAGCTCTAGAAGGTGCTTGGCGCTTGTGTGTATAACTTGCCATTCCTTTTAAATCTAAGATCAGAGTAAAACCAAGACATGGCAGAGCCACTATGACAAAACTAAGAACAAAGTCCAAGGGCTTTTGTCCACAGTAAACTGCCTAAACACATGCATGCTCCCAGACTAAAACAGTGAGGGGTATTTGCACTAAGTAACACTGAGAGACAGGTTATTAAGACAAGATCAATATACAATCTTGGAGATACTAGAATAAATATGATTATGTTTATTATCAGACTTTCTGATGACAAAAAAACTGCAGAAAATCTAAGCCATAAAAGATGAATTAAGAAATCAAATTTTAATAAACACATCCACAGCAAATGGCAATAGGGCAAATTGTATGCTGGTGTTTCACTGAAGAACAGTACAGGCTGGGGATGTGCCGAGAGCTGGAGTGGGGTGTATCTCAAATTTTTACAATTGAGAAAATAAACATTTGAGTGTGAATGGTGGTTGCTATTTCTTCTCCTTTTTAGGTTAGTCTTTGGGTCACAGAACAAAACAGACATATTATTTACCTGTGGGTATCAGTGCCTGACCTGTGTTATTTCTGGGTTAATGTCTTAACAGTATTTGAAAATACACATGACCTGCATGAACATAAGGTATAATTTGGAAAGAGGAGACAAGAAGGAAAAATTAATATCCTTGCCATTTAAAGTACTGAATTCTTCATATTTTAACGACAACAACAAAAACACTTGAAGTCTAGGGTCATTCGTGAAATACCTCTGCTAAACCTCTGCAGGTTTCCGCTCATCGGGTTTGAAAAACTCTAAAGCGGAATGTAATCCAGCCAAGAATCTACAAATAATTCCCAGCAAGTTCAGGCATGGACGTAAGTAAAGGTATCTGAGACCAAGTCTCATCCGTTTAAGTAAAAGAACATACTACATTATGGCATTTTCTTTTCTTAAGAATGAATTGTTGTTCATAGCAATTCAAGGAGAGATCATTTTAAAGAAGTTGGATCTCACTGCTACTAATAAAGCTCACAGGACATGGCAAAGGACCCACAGGGTGACTGAGCAGAAAGCTGGACCCAGTTCAAAGAGACACCCTGGAAAGAGCTAGGGACACAAAAGAGGCACATGGTGTAAGGGAACATGATGACAGCTCTGGATGTTGAGCTAGGAAGATCCTCACCTTTACAAAGGTAAACCCCTGGGAAGAAATAAGATATCCTGAGACCAGATGATGACAAATGGCCAATCCTTTTTTAACTACTGTGCCAGCTATTCAACAGATGAATAAACAGTCTAGCAGTGGATCTTTCTGCTGTTGTCATTCCAATAAGTAAAATTCTCAGAGAACCTGATGAAAGAAGGTATGGTAGACATGAAATAAGGTAATGAACCTGGTATACATAAACTAGTTTTCAAAACTGGAGTTGGGAAGGAGAAGGTGAATAAGGCTCCCAAATCTTCCTGTGTTCAAATCACAAATTCAGAAGGAATTTTCCCAGTGAGGCTCCTGATCCCAGACTTCTCCAGCCACCACCAAATACAGGACTGATTCATTTTAAGACAGGGCACACTGGAGCACTTTTTAAAGTTGGAGACCACCGATTTCTGGTGTGGAAAAGGCATAGTAGTCAAAGACTAATATACAGGTATATGCAAAAGAAAGTCGACCATTTGGGAAATGCAGGTAGTAAAGGAAAAAAATCGAAAATATTCAAAACTTTACTTAATTTTTGGATATATTTTCTTTCAGATGTTTTATATGCACACGTAGGCATTTTCTAACAAAACTGTAAACACACACAAACATAAAAGTGTATCCTACGTTTTTTCTCACTATTTTCCAGGGAAACAAACCTTCTCAGGTCTTGAGAAATTCTGTCAACACATCATTTTTAATGACAATGATAATTTTAGGAATTAATTTTCAATGATCAAATTGTTTTTTACAAAATTTTATTCAAATATTTATTACAGCGAAGAAATGAACAATAGAAAAAACCACCTACTGGTTTACCTATTATCAAACAGAGATGGAAAGTGAGGGGGTCTGGTTGAGGACACCAAGCGCAGGCAGCTGCAGGGTGACGGGAACATGGATCAGTCTGCGGGGTGGGAGGGATGCTGGGAAAGTCGAAGGATGGCCTCTGAATGGAACACTCACCATCTTTGCACATGAGCTTATAAACCTTACGGCTTACTCAAACCATCAGGAAACAGGGCAGGGCATGAACAGCATGACACCATAAGCCATTCCCCACCTCTAACCCTCAGTGGGGCCCCCAATGCGTGATGATCTCATTTACCTGCTTCCGCTCACTCTAATAACACCAGCATCCGCACATCTCCTTGTATCACCCACAAAGTCACTGTCAGCCCTTGCCTACACCATGCACATGCACTGGCTGCACCATGTGCCCACATCTATAGGTCTAGTGGCTTGATTAGAAAAAACAAAATGAGGTTAGCCTTCCATGACTTATTCTTACTCTTCCCAGGTTAGCTCTTAGTGACCCCCACTTCCTTTCCTGAATTTCCTCAAGCCAACTCATTAATCATTTGTCGTGGCATCTCGCTTGGGACTTGAGTCAAGCATGTCAATCAACTATATATTAAAAAACTCTCTTTTCTCTTAAAAAAAAAAAAAAAAACTAGCATGACTTTGCTCAGCTCTGCTCTTCAAGCATTTCTGTCCTTATCTACAAGTCCTTAAAAGTTACCATTCTCACTTCCGGGTATATAATTCCAAAAGAATTGGAAGTAGGATCCGGAAGAGATACTTGCACACCCACATTCATGACAGCATCATTCACAACAGCCAACAAACGGAAGCAACCGAAGGGTCCACTGATGCATGAATGAATAAACGAAACGGGGTACGTACAGACAATGGAATATTACTCAGCCTTAAAAAAGAAGAAAATCCTGGCACATGTTACGACATAGATGAACCTTGAGGACATTAAGTGAAATGCTAGGCCAGACACAAAAAGACAAATATTGTATGATTCCACTTATATGAGACAGAAAGTAGAACGGTGGTTGCCAGCGGATGAAAAGAGAGAAAAACGGGGAGCCATTGTTTAATGAGTACAGAGTTCCAGTTTTGCAAGATGAAAAAGTTCTGGATATCTCTTGTACAACCAGATGAATATACTTAACACTATTGAACTATCACTTAAAATAGTTAAGATGGTAAATTTTATGTTACAGTTTCTAATTAAAATTTTTTTAATTATTAAAAAATAGAAGTTATCAGCCATTGTTTGGCAGTTGGACCAGGCCAAGTGACAATGTTAAAAACGAGATAATGTTCTCTTACAAAATCTGAGGCTATACTCCAAATCGCTAATGACCATTTTACCCTTTTAAGTCAGAAGTTACTGTTCTTGGGAGATAGAAGACAAAAACAGAGGAGTCTAATTTTCCCATTTCTATTTATCAACTTTTATTAAGCCCAAGGAATTGATTTATCTTTTCTGCCCTTTATCACAAAGCCCAGAACCTGATATTTCTTACTATTCATCTTGTTTGAACATGACCAAAAATACCCTGATATTTCTTATTCTTCATCTTATTTGGACATGAGCAAAAATACCCTACATACACGCAAGCGCGCACACACGCACACTTTCCTTATTCTTGAGGCTATTGGCAAGCCTCTACTCAACTGGATTTTAGGTTTTCAATTAAAATTCATGCTAACTGACACCATTTGGTCACTTATACCTTGCTTGAAAACCTTTCCTTGATCTGTCCTTTCTAAATTAAACTTGTCAAAAGACTAGATGCTGAAGCCACAAGGGTTTCTATGTGATGTTCTTTCTCTGGATCACATAGAATCTCTCTTTCTCTAATGTAAGATTATTTGGGATGAAGAAAAATGCATTTTGTTTTTCTGACCTTTCCAGCCCTCATAGCAAGCTTCCCTGTTAGTCTCCTTAGCAACCAAACAATTAAACAAAACAATTAAAAGCAATTAAACTTGCAATGATTAGAATAAACTATGCTTTTAAAATCTAACATACGAAACATGATTATAGGATAAAACAAAATCATATATCATGTATTTACAAGATTATTAATACAGGGATACTAGCATCACAAAGGAAACTAAAAAGGAAATTTGAAGTTTCTCCAAATTGTCTATTTCCCAACGATTTCTTCACCTTATTTTCCAAAACTCAAATGTTACACCTCTTCTGAGAAAATCGCTGTTACTAGAAAATAAACTCCACGGGGGAAGGGACTGTGTTTTTGTTTGCGTGTCTTATTCAAAGGGTAGATGCGTGGAAGGACTGTTTCATGCCCGATGCCCGTATGGTGCAGGAGACTTACCAGTTGAATGAATAAGCGAAACTCGTAATCGAGTGCAAGATTCTAGTGTCACTAAATGTCAAAATGTTGAGTGGTACAGCTAACTTTGCAATGCTGAAGAAATTCCCAGCAGGCATATTCCTCATGCAGAGAACGTAAACCTAACCTATACGTTTAGTATGTAGCAAGGAGCATGTTGTCACTTAGACACTGGAAGGAGGCGCACAGATGAGATCAATGCAATGACACTCGATGGCTGAGGACAAAAAGCCAGAGAGCAGGTGGTGGGGAGGCGACAGCATAGTGGTTCCTGACAGTGAGGACTTAACGTTTATAAAAGTGGATGTTGGGAAAAGTGAAAACTCAAAGAGGAGGATGAGAGGGACCAGGTGGTGATCCAAGGGGCCCAACAGGCATCACAGAAATAACCCTCTTCTAGGTAACCAGGTCTGCAATGCCATCCAAGGGAAATGTGAATTCCACAACATAGAAAAGGAAAACACACAAACGAAATGCACAGAAAAGAGTCAAGAGAGTCAGGGAGGATGTGAGTTGCAGCTGGCTGGGTATCAGCTTTCTGACTGTAAAACAGGGGAACTGTGCCCCCACGTCACAGGAGTATGACAGACAGACAGATGCACGTTTAAAAGTTTGGCAGTATGAAACTCGTTTGCAGGGCTGAAGTCCCACACAGACACGGGGCACTATTGCAGCCACTCGAGTCATTCTCAGTAATTCTTACTGTTTCCTCTTCCTGCCCCACCCTCAGCCCCCTCCCGCAGCACTGCCCTCTCAGATCAAACAAACAAAGGAGCAGAGAGAAGACCCCAAGACACCCCAAGCTGTGTCTACACAGGACTCTCTCTCCAGCTCTGTCACAGCCTGGGTATGGCAGGGAGACACAGGGGAGCCCTCAAGTAGTCCTGAACTTGGGCACAGAAACCGTGATTCTAAAGAGGGAAGCACAGATATCTACTGTGGGGGAGGGAAAAGACCACAGACTGATTGTGCAAGGTCAGGCTGCCAGCAGAACAAGGAAGACTTGTGATTTTACAACTTGGAACCAAGCTCATTCAAGAAACCAACCATGAATGATCAGGAATGATTCCTACAGATGTCCAGTGTTTCACCTCTGCCAACAATAGAGGAGACAATGACTCTCTCCCTGACCACACTCTAGCCAGGCTCCCCTGAGCCCTCTTCTCAACTAAGCTTCAATCTTGGCTTATAAGAACTACAGACTCTCAAAACAAATGATTTCGTATAACCTCCTCCCTAAATTCGTTAGATTGAACAAAGACTAACAGTTTCTAACAGCTCAAGGTCACACCCTTAGGGTGAGTCTACTCAACCCACTCAAGGTGCCTGCCTGAGAAAGGTCAAGGCTGCCGCTAGACTTTACTGTTTCTAGCCAACCCCTGACCACTCTGTCTGAGACCCTTCACTATTAGATCGGTGCAAAAGTAATTGCGGTTTCAGACCCATGAATTTTAAATCATTATAAATAGGATCAAACACATCTTCATTAATCAAAATAGGAACCATTACAATCAACACATTTTTGCCAAGGAGAAATGTTTGTTTATTCCTGTAGCGTAAAAATCTGTGCTTTGGGATTCCACGAACCCGTGGAAAGCATTTTCTGCATCCTGCTCGTTGTGGAAGCGTTTTCCCTGCAAAAAGTTGTCAAGATGCTTGAAGAAGTGGTAGTCCATTGGTGAGAGGTCAGGTGAATGTGGCAGATGAGGCAAAACTTCGTAGCCCAATTCATTCAACTTTTGAAGCATTGGTTGTGCCATGCATGGTCGGGAGTTGTCTTAGAGAATTGGGCCCTTTGTGTTGACCAACGCCAGCTGCAGGAGTTGCAGTTTTCAACGCATCTCATGGATCTGCTGAGCATACTTCTCATATGGAATGGTATCTCCAGGATTCAGAAAGCTACGGTGGATCAGACTGGCAGCAGACCACCAAACAGTGACCGTGACCTTTTTTTGGTGTAAATTTGGCTTTGGGGAGGGCTTTGGGGGTTCTTCTTGGTCCAGCCATTGAGCTGATCATTGCTGGTTGTTGTATAAAATCCACTTTTCGTCGAACGTCACAATCCAATCGAGACATGGTTCATAGTTGTTGTGTACAAGACAACACTTCAAAAAGATGATTTTTTAAATTTTCGGTCAGCTCATGAGGCACCCACTTATAGAGCTTTTTCACCTTTCCAATTTGTGTCAAATGCCGAATGACCGTAGAATGGTCAACACTGAGTTCTTCAGCAACTTCTTGTGTAGTTGTAAGAGGATGAGCTTCGATGATTGCTCTCAAGTGGACATTGTCAACTTCTGATGGCCAGCCACCGCGCTCCTCATCTTTAAGGCTCTCATGTCCTTTGCGAAACTTCTTGAATCACCACTGCACTGTACGTTTGTTAGCAGTTCCTGGGCCAAATGTGTTGTTGATGTTGCGAGTTGTCTCTGCTGCTTTATGACCCATTTTGAACTCGAATAAGAAAACTGCTCAAATTTGCTTTTTGTCTAACATCATTTCCATAGTCTAAAATAAATGTAAAATAAACAGCAAGTAATAAATCATTAGCAAAAAAATAAAGCAAGAAATGCACATTAAAATTATGTATAACATAACCAAATTTATTTAAGAATGTATTCCAATATCAACCGACAAATTTCAACAATGCTAAAACTGCGATTACTTTTGCACTGATCTAATACAAAGGGCTCACAATTGTGAATCTTTCCTCTGTCCCTTTGAGATGCACCCTACAACTCAGGGGTGTCTTTCTCAAGGAAAGGAGTGGAAAGCCACTGTTTTGAAATGTGATCATCAGAAGAAACAGGGCCTCTCTGGGAGGATGGGAGCCTCACTTCTTGCATCCCTGCCAGCTGACAGACACAGCCGGTCTAACCCGCATCGCTGCCCAACCCTCAGCAATTTTTCACTTCCCTGACTCGACTGAGCCCACCTGCTCCCCTCAGTCTCCCTTTAAAACCCCGTTACCTCCACACAAATCAAAGCTGGGTCCAGTTGTAAACTAAAATAAAATCTTAAGCCCCCAGCCAACTGAATGGATCCCCTCTTGGCCAAACCCTAGAAAAGCTTTGAAGCTGAATTGCTGGCCACGAGGAGAAGGGAGGTCAGCCAGCATGGTTATGCCCTATTCCTTCCAGAGTTATGCTTTGTAAAAATAAGATACAAAATCATTAGCAAGCCTAAGGTAACGTTAAACAAAGGTTAAACCACACCTGCTGGTCATCAATTTACTTAACAGATCACTTGAATCTGTTATACATGCCTGGTATATGTCCTGCCTTTTCAGGTCAAACCAATGCACGCTTTCCATGTATTGATTTATGACTTTACGTGTAATTCCCAGCTCCCTAAAATACATAAAACCAAACTGTAACCCAACCACGGCAAGGCCACTTGCTCAAGGCTTCTTGTGAGTGGCTCTCCGAGTCACGGTTGCATATATTCAGCTTAGAATAAACCTCTATAAATTATTTTACAGAGTTTGGGTTCTTTTCCATTGACACAATTCATGTTGGACCCCCACCCCTTCCTACTACAGTAGTGTATTACCCATTAAACTCTGTCCCTGCCACTTTAACTGGTGTCCGGCGCTGTGTACCTTTGACAGGGATAAACAGGCAATATTTGGTGAAATAACGGGCGGAATCACAGCACAGGGCGCACAGCATAAGGACTCAGACAGCCCAGGGTCTGACTGCCGGGCTTGTCACACTAGCTGTGTGGCCTCAAGATGTTCCCTCGAATCTGTGAAAGGTGGCACCACTTCCTACCTCACAAGAGTTGTTGAAGAATTAAATGAGATAAGGTGTGACATGAATTTAGGACCATGTTCTAGAACACAGTAAGCCTTCGATAAATAATTCCTAAAAATGTCAGGAGGAAGGACCCTCTGGAAGAGTTCATAAAAACTATGCATGTGGGTAAAACCCAGATAGGGGAATGTAAGGCATTTAAAGAAAAGTAACTGCAAACTTGAAAGGAGCCGTGTCCCCACCAGACAAAGTCAATTTAAATCCTCACTTCTCCGCTCTGACATAAGGGATAATGTCCCTTTAAACAACCTAACTGATCTACTTTCTGAAAGCAGGCAGTTGCTAAGTGTTGCCAAGGGACACAAGCTAAGCTTGTGTGTAAATTAATCATTGTGTGTACATTAAGCAAAACACCAGATGAGAGCTGTCTGGAATAGCTCCCCATCAAAAGAAAAGGAATAAGAACATATTTATTAGATTTTTGTTTAGCTGCTGGAAAGAAAGACCTTACAGGGTACCTAACCTGAGTCCTTCATTTGACAGTGGGAGAGGCTTAAGCCTCCAGCAGTAACATGACTTGCCCAAGGACCCAAGGCAGTTGGTGACTAGACTGGACCTAGAAGCTCACCACACCTTGCTCATTCTTCAGACTAACACTGTTCGGGAAAGCATCACAGAATATCTCTGATGACAACAAGAAATTTGAGTCAGGAGACACTGAATTCAAAACAATCCAAGAAACGAAGATTCAACAATCTGAGAAATCAGTCCTCCCACCCCTCCCCCCACCTCTTCCCTGACTCGAAGAGGGACAGGGCTGAGGCAGAGCCCAGGAGCCAGGAGAGAACCAGGGAAGAAAAGGGAGGACCCCTTTGGGGACTAGCTCCAAAGAATACCCTATAAGATGATTTTCTCAGCAGAAAATGTAAGGAGAGAAAATCAGTTCCTTGGCCTAAGAGAATACAGCAATCAGAGGATAAAAGATTCATAGCTCTTTTTGGCAAAGAAGGGGAGCATTTGAATAAAGACTTATCAAAAGATTTCAACCCCCTTGCAATCCCAAACCCCAAGCCCAGACCACCAGTACTCCTTTGCTGCCACATAGTGGTAGGAAGCCCAAATTGCAGGATAAGTTCTTAATGAAAGGCTTGCATATTTGATTTTATTCATTTATTCTAATATTCATTGAGTACTAAGTAGGTCCCAGGCACCCTTTTAGGCACCAAGGTACATCAATGAGCAAAGCAGACCAAAATCTCTGCCTTTGTGGATCTTACATTACAATGGCGGGAAGGAAAAAATAAACTTGATATATATACAAAGTTAGTAAATGCTAAATGCCATGGGGGGAATAAAATAAAGTAGGATATAGGGGTTGGATGACGAATGTGGGGCAGTGGGACTGGAATTTTAAATAGGGTGGTCACGGAAGGCTATACTAAGAGAGTGACATTTGAGCAAAGATTTAATAAAACTAAGGCTATGCATGCAGGTATGATGCAGAAGAACATTCCAGAGAGAAGGAAGATATAGTGGGAAAAGCCTTAAGGTGGGAATATGTTTGGAGCAATTATGGAACTATGAAAAGGCCACGCTGACCAAAGGTGAGTGTGATACAATCAAATGGTCACCACCAATAATCAGAGGTCCTAAGAGAAGACACTATGTATATTGAGGCTTAAAATCGGATTTGGAAGAGGGGCATGAGGAGGGGCCTGGACATATACATGTGTGGGAATAAGTAAACACACAGTGGTATTTGTGCTAAGGGTCAAAAGAGTGAAAGAGACGATAAATGCCACAGGAAGCCAAAAATAAGAGGGCTGCTGAAGGCCTGGAGCATCAGAAAGGGTTTCAGGAGTGATTCTGGATGTACCCTGGGCCCTGAATGGCAAGACTGAGACAAACAGAGCAAAGGGAAGTCACTACGTTGAGAAGAACAGCAAGAGGAAACACACTGAAATAGAAGTAGGAATGATGGGCAGGAAGATACAGGAACACAGTCAAGGTTGGGGGTGACGGGTAGCTTGGACCCCAAGACTCACCAGATTTCAGATGAGTTCTTGCCTTTCAAGGAACGGTTAATATCTACCTTATACAAATTGTTCCAGAAAACAGAAATGAAACTTGCCTAACTTACTTAATAGGACTAAACTTTGCAAACTTGATTTCTAAGCTATGAAAGGATTATAAAAAAATAAAGCTACAGGCCAATTTCCTTATGAATGTGATATAAAAATTCAAAATAAAATATTAGCTGAAGAAACCCAACTTTATAATTTTAAAATATATTATAATTAGGTAGTGTTTATCCCAGTAATACCTAGATGATTCAACACAAAAACAATACATCGATTTCATTTATTTCATTTATGTATAGTAAGGGAGAAAAATATGATTATCTCAACGGATACAAAAGGAGTATTTGATGCAATTCAGCATCTATTGTGATTAGAAAAAAAAAAGAAGGAAATACCTTATTGTAAACTGGGATAAGAAGGACTCTCTTAAGCTTGATAAAGTATCTCCACATGAACCAAAAGCCTAGAACGAATACTATAGTTAATAAAAAAACCCGTAGGATATTCATTATCAGTGCTATTTAACACAGTCTAGACATTCTGACAAACCTCGGGAAAGAAAAAAACATAAGGTATAAAGGAAGAGAAAAAAACTATCATTATCTATAGACTATATGATCATCTATCTATCAGGTTGAACCATTTGAAATTATAGCTTTTATAGGCAAAATAATCTAGTATCAGCAATGCCATATGGTTCAATGTAATATTAACAAAAGTTAATATACAAGCAACTATGTGAATTAATAAGAAACTCCATCAATATTGTTGATAATTTATAAAAAAAGTCAATCTCATTACAGCAGCAAAACCAAATGTAAAATATAGCATAATGATATATCATTCATAAGAGCAATATAACCACAAAATATGGAAAAATTAACTTAACCAATGCATGAGATCTCTAAGGAGAAAAGTGTTACATTCGAATAAACACAAATAACAATGTGAATAAAAAGAGAAACAGCAATTAGAAGCATTGGACTATGGGTTCACATGGCATCATCGACAGATCTGAAAAGCGGTGAAACATATAAAGTAAAACAAAATAAAATGAGATCTAGAGTACAAATCACGTATATTAAAATAACAAGGCAACAATACCTATTTTATAAGAACACACAGAGACAAAAGACAATACATTAAAATTGTTACTATGAGAAAAGAAAAAGAGAAACAGATAAGAGAACAAGATTACAGAGACCAAAGATGACAGCATGCCGTGGTCTGAGAAGTAAAGTGAACTTAACCCTCCATACTGAAGGTTCAATAAGAAGGAAATAAAGTCTGGATGTTAATCTGGTACATAGAGGGGACCACCAAGTTTCAAAGTAGTGACTGGGTATTGAGAGTTCGGGAGAAGAAAGTATACTCCAGCTGATACTTAGGAAGATTCATCTTGCACTGCTGGATAAAGTAAGTTGAAGTCGGAAGAGAACAGTGGCAGGGACACTAATAATAAATCTATTATCATGGCACAAGCCCATAATAAGGGCTTGTTGGGAGAAATGGAAAAATTAAAAGGATCATGCCCTAAAATTGAAGGACCATATAAAGAAAGAATCAAGAGAATCTTGTAACTGAATGAGAATGGTGGGGGTGGGAAAATTCCAGATGACTCCCAGCATTCTTGTTTTGGTGTCTGGCACCAATGACAGAAATAGAAAACTCTGGACACAGGGCCAGGATGATAAGTTTGGTTTTAGAAATAGAAAATTCAGCACAATGTGCTGCTGTAGCCAAAATGGCCAATAAAATGGAAGTCCACTGAGAAATAAAAATGCCAATTATCTCCTTAAATAAAGTCATGGTCCAATTATACTGAGAACAAGGTTGGCTCTGGTTATTACACCCCAGAAAATACAGGAAAAAGGACAGAAGAGGAACACCAGAGAAGAACAAATCCATGATCAAGAAGATCACGTCCAATGGCCAATAAGGCTTTCTTACGGGACGGGGTTAAAAGAATCCGCAAAGGCTCAGAGCCTAAGAGGGACGGTAGATGAATTACAAGAAAACAAATTTGTCAAAAATTAGAGCTATCTCTTGATTCACGAAGCTTTATCAACAAAATATTTTAGAATGAACACAAAGAACTACTCTGGAGAACAGTGCTTACAGTTATGAAATGCATTATGCATAGTGGCACCGGCTGCATGAGGAAAACAGAAATCCATATAGTCAAGTTGTACTGAGTGCCTCCCTTGTCATACACTGTGGCAGACACTGAGGACACAATGATGGGCTAAAGCAGACATGGTCCCTGCAGTGGTTAATCTTATGTATCAACCTGGCTAAGCTGTAGTACCCAGTTCGGGTCAAACACCAGTCTTGATACTGTTGTGATTAACATCTTTAGATGTGATTAACATTTAAATCGGTAAATTTTCAGTAAAGCAAATTACCCTTCATAATGTGGTTGGGCCTCATCCAGTCATTTGGGGGCCCTAAGAGAAAAGACTGAGGTCCCTTGAAGAAAAGCTTTCAGACTTGAGATTGCAACATCAATTCTTCCCTGGGTCTCTGGCCTGCTGCCTGCCCGACAGAGTTTGGACTTACCAGCTGCTACGACTGCATGAGCTAGTTCCTTAAAATCAATCTCTCCCTCATATACATGCATATACCTGTACATACATACACACACACACACACACACACACACCCTATTGGTTCTGTTTCTCTGAAGAACCCTCACACAGTCCCTCATGTCATAAAAGACAGTCATCAAATAATCCTATAAATGGAGTTTGGACCTACCAGCTCCTACGATTGCATGAGCTAGTTCCTTAAAATCAATCTCTCCCTCATATACATGCATATACCTGTAAACACACACACACACACACACACATATATTATCTGTTTCTTTTTTAACCATCATAAGTATCAAAACCAAAGTTGTCAAGAGCCAGATCTTGGCAACTGCAGGTGAAAATTTACAGATAGCAAAAGGAGATAGTTTTTGGTCTTTATGTAGCAAAGTTCAATCAAGAAAGCACA
>NW_012150119.1:2817625-2858891 GCF_000956105.1 Propithecus coquereli | reverse complement strand
ACACACACACACACACACACACACACACACACACACACACACACCCTATTGGTTCTGTTTCTCTGAAGAACCCTCACACAGTCCCTCATGTCATAAAGGACAGTCATCAAATAATCCTATAAATGAACATATAGTTGGAAACTAAGATAAGCCTACTAAAGGAAAGAAACCTGGTTCTATAAGAAGAAAATATGACCTAACTGGGGTTAAGCATTGTGATAAATCTTCCCCCAAAGTGACACTTCAGCCAAGATTCTGGAAGAATAGGAGCTAAGGAGATGAAAGTGGTCGGGGTGGCAGAGAACAATGCAGAGAGAAGTGCAAAAGCAAAGGGAAGAAACCTCATGTGGACATATTCAGATTTTTCCAGTCATTATCCTCTGAGTGATGGGAAACACTGAAAGGAATTGGCCTGGGGATGACATCAGATTTGTATTTTGAAGTCTACTCTGGCTGTTGTGTTAGAAACAGAGAAGAAGGCCAGAGGGTATAATGGTGAATTTGAAGAAAAAAGTGGGGTCAAGGTCAAGGGGTCAATTCATCCAACTGGATGGAAGATAACAGCAGGAAGGCTGGGCAGACCATCATGAATTAGGTCTTAGTGCTGATTTTGAGGTAGCTTTGAACATCTAACTGGAGTCATCATCCTAGACCAAGCCCCCGTGACTTCTCTCCTGGAAATTAACCTCTGAAGAGGTCTGCCTGATTCCACTTTTGCCTCTCTATTATTTATTCTGCACACAGCAGGAAGAGTGATCTTTTTGAAAATGTAAGCAAAATTATATTACTCCTTTGCTCAAAATTCAAATTCTTTTCCATGGCATATTAACTCTGAGGATCTACTATCTGCAGCTCAAACAGGGCTCAGGAGAAGGAAGTTTGTTAGTTATCTGTACAAAATAGTCACCAAAGCCAGGGGCATGAAGGAAATTGCACAGGGAGAAATTACAGAATGATCCATGAGGAAATCCATTATTTCCTGCAATGGAGACAGAGAAGGAGTATTTAGAAAAACAAGAACCCCAGAAGAATGTGGTATCGCTGAAGCCAAGGGGGAGAAAAAAGCATTTTAAGAAAAAATGATCCACAATGTCAAATGCTGTTGAAAGGTCGAGCAAAAAAGACTCACAAGAGGTGTACTGGATTCAGCAGTATGGAGTTTGGTGCCTTTGATACCTTACTGAGCTTGGGCAGAGTGTTTTGGTAGAGCAATAGGACTAGAAGACAGACAGGGTGCAATGAATATGAGGCAAAGAAATGGAGACAGTGAATACAGATGAGTCTTTCCAAAAGTCTGGGGCTATAAAAGGAAGAAGCAATTGGGGTGGGGTGGGGAGAGTGTCAAGGGAGCTTCTGTTGCTGAGATGAAAGAAATCAAATATGTTCAAGTATTGATGGAACAAACTATTTGAAAGATTAATCGAATACACAGGAGTGAGAAGGAATACTTGATAATATACTAAGGTTCAGGAAGAGATGAGAACCAGAGCTCAGATGGAATGTTAGAGAAAGGATACCTCCTACTAGAACAGGTGGGAAGGAGGAAAGCAATGGTTACAGATACAGGTGGTCTTCTGACTTCACAGTGAAAACTTAAGATCATTCCAACTATCCGAACAGAGCTTCAGTTTTCTCTAGAAAGTAGAAGGTGAGGTTGGCCATGAGAGAAAGCACTGGGGAGGCAGAAGTCTGAGGAAAGTAGGAAGGGAGGAAAATACTATCATTCTGGAGAATGAAAGAACAAGCTGATCCGACAAAAGGAGGATTTGGAAGCAGCAACTGGAGCCCCTGGGAGTTGGGTGCTAAATAAAGAATTTGTAGCAGTAGCAACCTGCCTTTTCAGTCACTTTCTTCAGCTGGGTGCAGGCACAAAGATGACAGGAAGTATTTGAAGAGGGTTTGATGGTTAGCAAGTTGATCAGAAATATTAAAGGAACCTGAGACCCTGAAGATTCATTTTATCATAAAGACAATCATGCCCTCCCAAGAAACAAGCTGCTGGTGATATCCACCATCGAGAGAGACTGCCAGACAGAATATTACTCTACATTATAGAATCTACACTAAGTTGGAGATTTTACCCAGGTAGATTTCTGAGTTAAGAGCCTCTGTGGATGAAAGAAGATATTAATAGAAAGCAAAATCTATCTGCACAGTGCAGCAGACAAGGAGAAGTTCTGCCCAGGACCACTGCCATCTTGATACTTCAACAGAACAAAATATATCCAACATTTCTTGTTGGCTTTGAGATCAACTTGTGTGGGCAGAACCACTGCCCCTTTTACAGACTTAATACCTAATCCTAAGTCCAGCCTCAGAGTCAGAGGTGTGTCTTGGGCAGGGGAGGACGGAGGAGCAACCAAGCAAGGAGGACAGCCAGGGAACCAATATTTCATTACGCAATGTATCTTCTTCCTAGCTCTGCTGCCGCACACAATTGTCTTTGTTGAGCACTCATCACTTCTACTCAAGGCCCAAAGCGATGAGACGATTCTATCCCAGTTTGCAAATGGCTTGCATTCCTAGACTTTGGTTCCTTTCTGTAAATAATTAACAGTAATGGTTTATTAAACAGAGTATGGCCTTGCTTATGCTTCATAGACCTCTTGGCACTGAACTCCCTGAGGTTTTGAAGTTTTAATCCAGGTAAACAGCATGAATGCTACCACTTTTCCTCCCAGCCAAGGGCAGCAAGTGGCATCTATTGCAGGTGTCCACAAACTATGGCCTGCAGGTCAAATCCAGCTCATCGCTTGGATTTGTGTGGTCTGCAAGCTAAGAATAACTTCTGTGTTTTTAAATGGTTGAAAAACAACTCAAAAGAATAATAATATTTTGTGACATGTGAAAATTACATGAAACTCAAATATCTGTCTATAATTAGTTTTACTGGAACACAGCAATGCTCATTTATGCATTGTCTATGACTGTTTTCACACTGTAACAGCAGAGTAATCCCCACAAAGCCTAAAACATCTACTATGTGGCCCTGGACAGAATAGCTTGCTGACCCCTTATTTATCATAGCCCCCACCCTTGGCCAAATCCAGGCTGAGACCCTCCCCACTTTTAAATCCAGTGCCTCGGCAAAGTATCAATCAACTGGAACTGGCACCCAGAGCTAATGAAATCCCATGGCCATTCCAGCACCAGGACCACAAGTCTTCACATGTAAGTTGGTAATGCGGTTTATAAACCTGCTACTGGTACTGTTGGAATAATCCTAGCAGATGCCAATCAAAAACAAAGCAATAAGTAGGCTACTTACATTTCCCTATAGCAAGTCAGTTGATCTATACTATAAAGCTAAGGTGGGCTTTTTTAAATAAGCAACACTGTGAAAGTGAAATCAAAAAGGTTGTGATTCATATTGCTCAGAAAACATCCTAAAGCAATGAAGGATGATGTTCCACTTCTTATCTATTGCTTTTCTATTTTCTCTAGCTGGTGTTTCGAGATCAAAGCTTGAGACCAATGCTCAGATGCCCACTGCGATGGCTCTCTGGTTCATGGCAGGCCAGGGAAAGCTATTTGTCCCATCAATGTTGCCTGTTCAACTCTTGTAACTCATACAGTAACAAGACTGGTTTTCTATTAATATAGTAACATTGCATAATATACAATGAGATGTATTTTGTTTGCCTTAAGGATATTAAGGCTGAGATGGCTGCCTATATAGCCATGCAAACTACAAGGCTCAAGGCACATTTAGAACTCTTTCTTTGTGAACAACCTTCTGACCAAGTTGTTGACAAAAAACAAACAAAATGATCCAGTCTCAAAATGTCAGTTGCACTGTGAATGCTGGTTTCTATCATTGATGTCCCTCTGGATGAACCAAACCACCTAAAGACATTACATCCCTTACTCGTCACGATGTCTCATTTTTGTTTGTCTTTAATCTTTGCTGAGTTGCACAACTGTCCAGTTTTGAGTCAGATTTAGTTAGTGCCTTCTGTTAGCATACAGTGTCGCCTCTTCTAACTTAGCTGTTTGTTCAACTAGATCCTGAAACCTCCAAGTCACTAAGATTGTTCTCAATGCCAAACATCATCCCAAATGCCAAACTGAAATCTAATGAACACATTTGAAAAAGCATAAGGATTAGGGCAGTTAAGCACAGTTAAAACTTTTAAGACTTCCTCTCTTCCATAAAGCTAAGAGACTTCGTCTCTTCTCAAGGGCATAAGATACAGTCTTCAGAGCCTCTGACTGTCAGAACAAGTGAAGAAAACAAAGATTCCTCTTCCCAGATTCATACATTCTCATGTCTTTTATAACTATCACAGTGGGATAACATAAAATCTCTATCATTCAATCTTCTTTTTCGAAGATCTTTTAATTCTACCTGCTTGGTAGCCATGTCTCGCAAAACCCACAATCACCTGATTCCCAACGCTGTACGATGCCTCAGTGGAGGTGCCCACGTGCAGTTGAGAGAACACAGACTTACTACATGGTCTCTCTCACTAGTCCATGTGTTTCTCCAGGACAGGATCCATCTTATTCATTTTGCTAGTCTCACAATATTGCCAGGCACACAGGAAAAACTCAGCAATAGTTTATCAAATCCATTTCCCAGGTTGTAACCTAGAAGTAAATTTTAACCCTGATTTTACTTATACCTGGAAGTAAATACTCTCCATAATATAATATGTCCTCTCTTATATTTTTCCTTAGTCTGGCTAGATAAACTTCATTGACCTTTTCAGAATATTGGCTTTTATTTTCATTTATTCCAATTTTTTCCGTTTTCTATTTCAATGATTTCTACTCATCTTTTTATTACTTCTTACATTCTGCTTGATTTGGGTTTATTTTGCTCTTTTTTTTCTATTTTCCTAAGGTGGAAGCTTAGATTATTGATTGGAGACCATTTTTCTTTTCTAATGGAAGCATTTAAGGCTATAAATTCCCTCTAAGCTTTAGCTGCATCCTGCAAATTTTGATATATTTTATTTTCATTCAGTTCAAAATATTTTTAAATTTCCCACAAAATTTCCTCTTTGACCTCTGGAGTATTTATTCATAAGTATATTGTTTAACACTTGGGGTTTTCTAGTTATCTTTCTGTCATTGATTTCTAGTTGAATTCCATTATGGTCACTGAGTGAACTTCGTATGATTTCAAATTTTTAAATTTGTTAAGATTTATTTTATGACTGAGGATATGGTGAAGCTAGGTGAACGCTGCACGAGCACTGGAAAACGATATGTATCCTCCGTATATTGGGAGAAGTGTTCCACAAATGTCAATTATATCCCACTGGTTCATGGTGTTGTTTAGATCTTCCATGTCATTGCTGATTTTCTGTGTAATAATTCTATCGATAACGAAGAGAGGAGTGCCAAAGTCCTCATCGATTATTGCAGATTTGTTTATCTCTCCCTTCAGTTCTACGACTTTTGAATTTTGAACCTCTGTTCTCAGGTACACACACATATAAGACTATAACGCGTTTTTGGTGAGTTGAATCTCTTATCGTTATATAATGTCTTTCTTTATCCCTGTGATTTTTCTTGGTCTGAAGTTCACTGTATCTGATATTAATATATCCACTCCACCTTTCTTTTAAATTGAGCAAACTTGATAAACTCTTAATCCTAATTATTCATTTGCAGGGGTTTTGGTGTTTTCTAGATAGAAAATGATAACTTACAGTTTCTTTCCAGTTTTCATACTTTTTTATCACATTCAAGAACTTTTTTATGACTCATCCTTAGAAGGACAGGGATGGATATGTCACATTCCTATCCTAATATAAGCCCTCATCACATTCTACCCAAATGAATTTAAAAGCTTCCTCCTATTTTGGCCTAAAAGCTTGTGCAGCAGTTTTAGCAGAGGGTTGTAGGGTTACTTTTACACTTTCTCAACTGGGGAAGTTCACCTTCCTTGCTCAAGCCCATAGCTTCAACCTGAATAAAAGAGGAATGCTGAGGAACACAGAAAGCCATTCCTCACCCCACCCAAGTACGCCTAAAAATTCAGAGGCTCAACAAGCTCTGCCTTCTATTTGACATTTCTTTGCTGACCTCCTTCACTCTAGGCTCCCCTTTTTCAATCCCCCTTGTACACTGCAGCTAAGGCGCTTTCCAAAACAACAATGCCTATAACCTCACTCTCCCTTTCGATCACCTTCAGTAACTCCCACTGCCTGGCAGACCCCATCTCAACCCCTGTGCTCAACTTCCACAGCTCCCCAAAGCCCCATCTCCCAACGTTAGACCTCCCATCAACCTCCACAATATCGACTTTATTCTTTTTTGAGACAGGGTCTCACTCTGTGGCCTGAGCTAGAGTGCAGTGGTATCTTCATAGCTCACAGCAACCTCAAACTCCTGAGCTCACGTGATCCTCCTGCCTCAGCCTCCCCAGTAGCTGGGACTACAGGTGTGTTCCACCACACTCAGCTAATTTTTCTATTTTTTTGTAGAGATAGGGTCTTGCTCTTGCTCAGGCTGGTCTTGAACTCCTGGCCTCAAGTGATCCTGGCCTCCCAGAGTGCTAGGATTACAGGTGTGAGCCACTGCGCCTGGCCTCCCACTTCCTTCTAAATAGTTCCATCTGTCCCATTGACTGTGGAACACAAGATCTATTCCCAACCTTCTGTACTTGGTTCCCTTCCTATGGACTGCCTGCTCATCTCCTTATTAACTATGAACTATTCTTAAAGGCTTGCTTTCAAGTTCTATCTCCTCCATGAAGCTTTTCAAGCCATAAAAGGAGAGGAAAGAGAGTTTTCAGTTTGTAGTGTTATTTGTAGCTGGTGGCCTGTGGACGCACCAGTTTGGGACCTGGGCAGTGCCTGGATTCAGCTGGGTTCTAGTCTGCTGCTTATTTACTTGAGTTGGGGCAAATCTCTCATCTTCTCCTGACAGGTTCACTCTCCTATAAAGTGGAGTCATGGGAGCTCTAATTGCATTATAGTTTATACATCTATCATAGTCCTCAGTGATCCTTCCACTGTCCCACTGAAATCCTTCTGACCTTTTAGTCATTACCTCTTTGTTATATGCTACATTGTCTTGTTCTCTATTCCAGCCTTTTCTACCCCTCCAAGACTATTTCTGTATTTCTCCCAGTACGGAACACAATAAACATTTATTGGCTATGGGGGAAACTGCTTATTTCCCTCACAGAATGGGTACAAGGGGGTACTTTTGCAAGGAAACACAATAGGCCCCTGTGTAGCAGACTGCACATTCTAAATGCCTACTACCGACAGCTGTAGGGGACCCTGCTTCTCCTCCCTCCCCTTCTATATTCCACAGGATCCCAGGAGACTCGGAAGAATCAAGAAAAACAGGACACGAATCTTTTTTAAAAGTCAAAAGAACAACCTTCGGCAGAGACCTTTTGTCCTCGGTTACCTGTAAAGCCAGGAGACAATGGAAGTAAAGGCAGGTGGGAGGGGTTTCTATGAGATTGAACCAGGGTTTCTGATGTCCGGGGAGGGGGTGGGTAGGTGCACGGAGCGGCAAGGAAGCCGAATGGTTTCCTCACAACAGCCTGACCCTAACGGGTAAGCACGATTCAGAATACACACCACTTTACGATGTGTGGAAAGTAAAGGAGAATTTTTTCCAAAGGTAAAGAGAAAGAATAAATCAAAAGTAAAGATAAGGAGAGAGCAGGAGATAAAGGGGAGTAGAGAAAAACAAGAGGGGACCTCAGAGGAGGAATGTGCCAGGTAGACGCGAAGAACTGAAAACATCTGTCACATGTATGTGCGGGGTGTATCTATGCTTGCACGTGTGCACACATACATGCACACGTTATGTGCATACACATACACCTACCATACATATATTTGTTTATATTTAAATATCAGCTTCTTGTCTTTCGTTCTGGCCTCAGTTCAAGGAGGAATTAATCTGCATAGGCTCAAGTACAGCAGAGTTACAAAAGCAAGCTTGGGAGGCGAACGCATGATGACAGGAGTGGGTGTGTGCCTTGGCATGCCCCTCACCACCCAAGGGTGAGCAGATCAGAATCTGAAAGACCCCAATGCGAAGAGCATACGCATTTCACGCTTATCAAAAACGGACCTTAAGAAAGCCTGACAAACACTGCTGTAGACAATTAAGCCTTTAGCCAGCAACAGAAAGACAAAACATAATAGATAACCCTAACAGAGAAGAAAGTGACTGTTCTTTGAATATTAAGAAGAAATCCCAAAATCTGACCCCAAAGGGGTAAGGTCAAAGGGGCTAGTGAGCCACGACGGCAGCAGGTGGAGTGAGTGTGTCCCAGTTCCACACCAGCACTTGCCACGGCCCAGGAGAAACGCCAGTCTCCCTGCAGCCGTCTGGGAATAACTTGCCACGAGTCAGTCCTGGTTGGTGGCGGGTGGCTTGCCCGCCTATGACCTTGCATTTGTGCTTGCTGAATCGTGAATGATTATTTCTGCGGCTCCTTACAGCAAGCAAAGCAAATTCATAATATGAGATGTGGCGTGGGCAGGACGGTGCACAGCAGCTCTAAGGCGATGGCCTGACTGCGCTGGCGGACTGTGAGAGGTGAGGAAGTCTGCGTTAGCAGGGGTCCAATCAGGCCCGGGCCCCGGCATGTCTGCCTGGCACCTGCCATCGCTGAGTGAGGGGATCGATAAAAGTAATATTCCAGATAAATAGAGACTTTTACAGAACAAAGTATGACTGCGATTTTTTTCAAGTCTGCAGCTTTTGTTAAAAGAAATAAGGTATTTGAAAATGCAAAAGTAAGGTCAGTTAGAACAGGAACTTATTTTTAAAAACGAGTTGAAACTAGCTTGTGCATGCAGTGAGAAATGTAGTCATGCAGAGGCACTGTTGGCAATTTCTTATATTCTTCCAGAGATGTCCTATACGTTTACAAGCATGTTCACTGTGTGTGTCTAGGAGCCTGCTCACCCCCCCACGCTCTACAGAAATTAGGTCACATACATATACAATGTGCTGCATCTTGCTCTTCTCCCCTGTCAGTGTATCTTGGAGATGGCCGCATATTGGTGTATTTGGATCTGATCCAAGTGATATTTCATCTATAGATCTCTCATAATCAATTTAATGAGTAATTTTTTGAGGAATAAATTCTACGCACATCCAGATCCACGTCTTAGATTTACGTGTCTCCTTTTCTGTAGTGCCCTTTGCTATCTCGAATCTTCCATTATATCTTTCTCTCATCTCCATCTGTCAAATATCCCATGTGTCCCCTTCCAAAGTCCCACTGAAATCACCTTTTGTTCCTTGAATCCTGGCTGATTACTGAAGCCACAGAGGATTGCTCTGTCTCCTGATCATTCTAGCATTGCATATTATCTTAGGGCATAAGTGAAAACCAGCCTCAGATATCTGCAGTGTATTTAGGGCTTATTTTTCCTACTGGAATATAAGCCCCTTAAAGGCAATATTGTTGGACTCACTCACCTTTGCTGGCCTTAGGGCCCCACCACTGAGCTGGGCACAGAGCAGGCAGAAAAAATACCATCTGTTGAATGAGAAACATGTGTTTCGTAGATGTGGACTGAACTGTGTTCCTTGAAAATACAGAGTCCTAACCATAGGAACCTCAGAATGTGACTGTAGTTGGAAACGGGATCATTATAGATTATTTAAGAGGAGGCTGCGTAGGAGTATGGTGGACCCTTAATCCAGTATGACTGGTGTCCTTAGGAGAAGAGACACAGAGACAGAGACAGAGACACACAGGGAGAACACCATGGTATGACAGGGCAGAAACTGGAGGAATGTGCCTATTAGCCAAGGAACACTAAGGATTTCCACCAGCACCAGAAGAGGAAGGCATGTCTGTTCCGACACTATTCTCAGACACCAGCTGGGTGTCCTGCAATCAAATTCAGTTTGACGCTAACTACCCAGAGTTAACACAGACCCAACAAGTTAAGAACAAAGTACTTCACAAGACTGTCCCACTTCAGATGTACGTACAGGTGATTCCTGAACCACACGTGCTTGAACTGCACAGATCCACTCACATGCAAACTTTTCCAATAAAAGTCACTCAGAGTGTGCACACCTCTCCTGCCTTCCCTTACACTACCTCTGCACCTGAGACAGCAAGACCACCCCTCCACTTCCTCCTCCTCCTCAGCCTACTCAACACGATAACAATGAGGATGAGGATCTCTATGATGATCCACCCCACTTAATGACTAGTAAACATATTTTTTCTTCCTTATGATTTTCTTTTTTTCCCATATCTTCTCCTCTCAGTTTTATTATAGACCTACTTTTGCTCTGAATTTATTTTTTCTTCCTTATTTCAGAATATTATGGGGGTAAAAATGTTTTGGTTACATGGATTGCTTTTGTATTGCTTGAGTCAAAGTTATAAGTGTACATTGTACCCATCACCCAGATACTGTGCATCGTACCCATCAGGTGTAATTTCACCCATTCCCTCCTCCCCGCTCCTGCATGCTTGATTCCCATGAGTTTTACTTCCATCTGTGCACATGAGTGTTGATCAGTTAGTTCAAATTTAATAGTGAGTACATGTGGTATATTTGTTTTTCCATTCTTGCCATACTTCACTTAGGAGAATGGTCTACAGTTCCACCCAGATTGTTGCAAAAGGTACTAATTCATTTTTTATGACTGAAGTAGTACTCCATAGCATACATATACCACATTTTATTAATCCACTCATGAACCGATGGGCTCTTGGGTTGATTCCACATCTTTGCGATTGTGAATCGTGCTGCAATAAATATTTTAGTGCAGGTGTCTTTTTGATAAAATGACTTTTTTTTCCCTTTGGGTAAATACTCAATAGTGGGGCTGCTGGATCAAATGTTAGGTCTACTTTTAGTTCTTTGAGGAATCTCCACACTATTTTCCATAGCAGTTGTACTAGTTTGCAGTCCTACCAATGGTGTATAAGTGTTCCTTTCTCTCTGCATCCATGCCAACATCTATTGTTTTGGGACTTTTTGATGAAAGCCATTCTCACTGGGGTTAGGTGATATCTCATTGTAGTTTTGATTTGCATTTCTCTGATGATTAGTGATGTTGAGCATTTTTTCGTATGTTCATTGGCCATTAGTCTATCTTCTTTTGAAAAGCTTTTGTTCATGTCTTTTGCCCACTTTTTAATGGAGTTGTTTGATTTTTTTCTTGCTGATTTGCTTGAGTTCTTTGTAGATTTTCATTATTAGCCCTTTATCAGATGTATAGCATACAAATTTTCTCCCACTCTGTAGGTTGTCTATTTGCTCTGTTGATTGTTTTTTTGGCTGTACAGAAGCATTTTAATTTAATCAAATCTCATTTATTTATTTTTCTTGTTGCTCTGATTGCCTTTGGGGTCTTCTTCATAAATTCTTTGCCTAGGCCAATATCTAGAAGAGTTTTTCCAACATTTTCTTCTAGAATTCTTATGGTTTTATGTCTTAGATATAAGTCTATTATCCATCTTGAATTAATTTTTCTGAGTGCTGAGAGACATGGATCCTGTTTCAATCTTCTACATGTAGCTATCCAATTTTCCCAGCACCATTTATTGAATAGGAATTCTTTTCCCCAGTGTAAATTGTTTGCTTTGTCAAAGATCAGATGGCAATATGTGGATGGTTTTATATCTGGGTTCTTGGTTCTGTTCCATTGGTCTATACCTCTACTTTTGTGCCAGTACCATGCTGTTTTGGTTACTACAGACTTGTAGTATAGTTTAAAGTCTGGTAAAGTGATGCCTCCAGGTTTGTTCCTTTTGCTTAAGGTTGCTTTGGCTATTTGGGCTCTTTTCTGGTTCCACATAAAGTATAATTTTTTCTAAATCTGAAAAAATGATGTTGGTATTTTGATGGGGATTGCATTGAATCTGTAAATCACTTTGGGTAGTATGAACATTTTAACAATGTTGATTTTGCCAACCTATGAGCACGATATATCTTTCCGTTTGTTTACATCATCTGCAATTTCCTTCCTGAGTGATTTGTAGTTCTCTTTGTAGAGATCTTTCACCTCTTTGGTTAAATATATCCCTAGGTATTTTATTTTCTTTGTAGCTGTTGTGAACAGTATTGAGTCTTTGCTTTGATTTTCATCTTGACTATTGTTGGTGTATAGCAATGCTACTGATTTGTGTACATTGATTTTGTAACCTGAGACTTTGCTGAATTTATATCAATTCCAGGAGTCTCTTGCAGAATCTTTGGGGTTTTCTAGGCATAAGATCATATCATCAGCAAAGAGCAATAGTTTGACCTCTTTCCCCATTTGGATATTCTTAATTTCCTTCTCCTGCCTGACTGCTCTAGCTAGGACTTCCAGCACTATGTTGAATAGGAGTGGTGACAGTGGGCATCCTTGTCCTATTCTAGTTCTGAGTGGCAATGCTTTCAACCTTTCCCCATTCAGTATGATGTTGGCTGTGGGTGTATCATATATGGCTTTTATAATTTTGAGATATGTTCCATCTATGCCTATTTTGTTAAGAGTTTTTTTTATCATAAAAGGTGCTGAATCTTGTCAAATGCTTTTTCTGCATCTATTGAGATGGTCATATGATCTCTGTTTTTGCTTCTGCTCATGTGGTGAATCATATTTATGGATTTACATATTTTGAACCATACTTGCATCCCTGGGATGAAGCCCACTTGGTCATGGTGGATTATTTTTTTGATGTGCTGCTGAATTTGGTTTGCTAGACTTTTATTGAGGATTTTTTCATCTATAGTCACATAAGGGATATTGGTCTATAGTTTTCTTTTTTTGTTGTGTCCTTTCCTGGCTTTGGTATCAAGGTGATAACGGTTTTGTAGAATGAGTTGGGGAGGATTCCTTCTTCTCAACATTATGAAATAATTTCTGCTGTATGGGTACAAATTCTTCTTTGTAGGTCTGATAAAATTCGGCTGTGAATCCATCTGGTCTGGGACTTTTTTTGGTTGAAAGATTTTTATTGCTGCTTCAATTTTGTTGTTCATAATTGGTCTATTCAGGAGTTCTATTTCTTCCTGATTAAGACTTGGGAGGTTGTGTGTTTCCAGAAATTTGTCTCTTTCCCTTATGATTTTCTTAATGACATTTTTTTCTCTAGCTTATTTATTATAAAAATACAGTATATAATACATAGAGTACAAAATATGTGTTAATAATTATGTTATTGGTAAGGCTTCTGGTTAACAGTAGGCTATTAGTAAAGTTTTGGGGGAGTCAAAAGTTATATGTGGACTTCTGACTGATGGGGGTTGGTGCCCATAATCCCCATATTGTTCAAGAGTCAACTGTATATGATACAACTCAGGAAGAACCAAATGGAAGAGATGCATACACAGGACAAGGTCTGAGGTGGGTAGAGGGGAAGATACAGCTTCCATGCCTTTTTCTCATGGAATCCAGGAGCATCACCCTCCCAGATATCAATATGTTCACCAACAGGAAGCTCTAGTAAGCTTCAGTGTCCAGAGTTTTTATAATGGGGTTTCATCACATATGCACGATTGATTAAGTCATTGGCCACAGGATTGAACTCAATCACCATCTCTCCTCCCTTCCTCAGAGATTGGGGTGGCTCAAAAGTTCCAACCTGTTAGTCACATGGTTGGTCTTTCTGGTGACCAGCTCCCATCCTGAAGCTATCCGGGGGCCCCACCATTAGTTACCTCATCAGCATAATAAAGACACTCCTATCACTTAAGAAATTCCAAGGATGTTTGAAACTTTGTGCCAAGAACTGAGACCAAGACAAAATATTCTTTATTATACTACAGCATGGAACAGATTCTCTCCTAGAGCCTTCAGAGAGAGTATCACCCTGCTGATACCTTGATTTCTAACTTCTAGACTCCAAAACTGTAAGAGAATGCAGTTCTGTTGTTTTAAATCGCCCAGTTTGCAGTGATTTGTTATGGTAACCCTACAATACTAACACAGTGGGTAGAGCAAGGATTTCTCTTATGGGTAACACTCTAAGCTAAAATGAGAGCAACTAGAATATTCCCTTCCCTTCCATACCACCTAGTATTTTATTATTTCATTTCATTTCATTTCATTTTTTGAGACAGGGACTCCCTCTGTCACCCAGGTTAGAGTGCTACCACCTGCATCATCATAGCTAACTGCAGCCTCAAACTCCTGGGCTCAAGTGATCCTCCTGCCTCAACCTCCCGAGTAGCTGGGACTACAGGCCTGTACCGACTAATTTTTCTATTTTCAGTAGAGACAGGGTCTCCCTCTTGCTCAGGCTGGTCTTGAACCCCTGACCTCAAGTGATCCTCCTGCCTCGACAAACCAAAGTGCTAGAATTATAGGCATGAGCCACCATGCCCAGCCTAACTAGTATTTTCTAACACACCTTAGGCCATTCCTCACCCCTCCTCTCTTCTCAGCACCTTCCCTGCTTCAGAGCTTCAACATCACTCACCTGTGGATGATTCTAACTCCATCATCTCCTGGACCTCCCTCCCAAGCTCCAGACCCTCCTCCCAGCTGCCTAAGGGGCTATCTCCCTTGCATTTCTCGCAGGCTCCTTCTCAGTGACTGGCACAAGCACCCACTCTTCACCCAATCCTCAGCAGCAGCTTTACATCCTGCTGCTCCCTCAAGTCCCACCAAGGCCCCCTGCTTCAGCATCTTCATCTCTGGAACCTCTCCATGGCTCCTTCTCCCACACCCATAAATCTGATCCAGCTCACCATAATCTCACTTGGACTACCTAACTAGTCTCCTGATTAACAGCATCACATCCTACCTGGTCCCTCTGGCACCGGTCCTCTCCCCACCACTGGGTTCTCCCCTCTACATCTGGAGTGATCACTCTAAAATCCAAGTCTGACCTTGCTATTCCCATTTAAAATAATAACAACAGCAGCTCACTTTCACTGAGGATTTACTCTGTCCAAGAAACTATTTTAAGTACTTCACGTGTATTCATTCAAATAAAGTTAAGTGTCAATAAAATTAATTGGGAGGCCAGTAGTCTAAGATGACTCTAGTGCCCTGGGTTCCTATGTAAGCAAACTGAAACTCAACCCAATGTAAACTATAAAATGAAACTTAAGCTTAACCAATCTGAAACCACCAACCAACCTCCTAATAGAGACTTTACCAAGCAAGAAACAGCCAACTAACCTCTAACTAGAGACTTTTCACTTTAATCAATCTAATATTTTCTGTTTGACTTGGACAGACACCTTATAAGAGTTTCCCCCTCGTACCCCTCGGTGGAGCCCTGAACCGCTGGTCATCTGGTACTGTCCAATTTATGAATCGCTGAATGTTCATATAAACTCCTTAGACTTCAAATGTGCCTAAGTTTATCTTTTAACATAAGGTAGGAATTATTGTTATCCTCATTTTGAAGATAGGAAAATTGAAGCTTACAAAACCTAAATGACTTGTCTAAGATTTTACAACCAGCAAGTGATGGAGCCAAAAATTCACCTATCAGAATCTGACATCAGAATCCATGCTCATAACCCAAGAACCATGGGTAGAGGTCAAGTGGCCACTCAGTAATTTCACACTGGTCCTCAGTTAGAATCCACATCTGTTTAATCCTGTCTTGTAAGTCGGGTGACCACCCTATTTGCCCAGGTTTTCACCTGCTTTCCTACCACTGTTAGTTGTAATCTCAGAAATATCGTGGTGAACAGTAGATGGTCACCCTATTTACAAACCTCATTGCAACTCCCAGTGATATTCCAAACATAGAGAATTTATTGTACTTCCTTGAAAGAGCTATATCTATATCCCTTGGCAATCACACATGCAATTTCTACTTTCTTTAGCCCACTAACAATGCCTCACCCCTCAGATGTCAGCTCTCATGACTTTCTCTCAACCCCCACTCCTGCCAAACTCAATTATGTTCTCATCACACCAAGAACACTTCATCTACCATAAAAGATACCCGCCCTATGGTGAGGGCTCGTTTGACTGCTTTCCTACTCATCCTCATACTTCTAGCAGAGGACCTGGAAGCAGATTCCCCTTCAGGAATGAAGGACTTATTTCCCACTTGCTAGGAATGCTGCCAGACAGCCATCTTCAGCCATCTGCCCTTTGACATTGCCTCTGCTGCAGGTCACGCCACCTTGCAGGGGAAGCCCACATGCAATGACTGATCCGTGCAGAGGTATAAAGGCTCAGCCCCTTCTCCCCAACTCAGAGCAACTCTGAACTCAGCCCTAATGTGGAACCAGCTAAGACCTTCATGGAAACTGCATCACAGTTCAACCCCCTCCGCCTACTCCTGCTTCCTTTTAGCCCCTCCCACAAGTATTGATGCTCACAGCATGCCCCAATAAACATTCTGCATGTTATTCTGAGCATCTGCTTTCCAGGGACCCAAGCTGTGACAGGAGGTGGTCAACAAATCCCTGTTTAATGAATGACATCTCTACTCAATAAGCTGCCATACCTGACACGTTTCTCTGGCACATATGACTTTGTAATGGCATAGGTATGGCTCCAGAATGGAGAATCATGCCTTGGGGTTAATGACAATATACTAGGAACCACTAATTTTGTAATTCTAAAGCCATGTCAGATCTTTGCTAATATAGAAAAATCTTGAAGATCATGAAAGGATGATTATATACATTTAGCATGGAAAACCTCAATTTAGTGGCCATAAAAAAAATCAATCTTTGACACCTTTTCCAGCAGCACATACAGCCCCGTCTCCACACTCTTGATAAGGACCTGCGCCTGCTATTTGCAAAGCACAGTGGACAACACAGGACACAGAGCTGAAGCAGCCTTGGTCCCAGCGAATACATACAGCTTCCAGTCTAGTGAGGAAAACAGAACTGACAGTGACTAGAAATCAAGGCAGGATGAAATAAGTGGTATAAGAAAACAAGCACAGTGCTGTGCAAGCACAAAGGAAGGAGAGCCTGGAAGGGGTGACATCTGAATTGAACTCTTGAGAATAAATTTGACAAACAGTTCTTTTTTTAAGTTTTTTTTTTTTTAAGAGATGGGGTCTTGCTGTCTCCCAGGCTGGAGTGCAGTGGCATGACCGTAGCTCACTAAAACCTTGAACTCCTGGGCTCAAGCGATCCTCCTGCCTCAGCCTCCCAAGTAGCTGGGACTACAGGCACATGCCACCACACTTGGCTAATTTTTCTTATTTTTTGTAGAGATGGGGGTCTCGCTATGTTGCCCAGGCTGGTCTCCAACTCCTGGCTTCAAGCAATCCTCCCACCTTGGCCGCCCAAAGTGCTGGGATTACAGGCAGGAGCCACCATGCCCACCTGCCAAACAGTTCTTGAGTCCCTTTCACTTGTACATTCCAGACACGGTGCTGGGGATTTATAGACTAGTACAAGAGACGGATGGAGAACTCTAACTAGAATAAATTCTACCAAGTCTTTACACATCAGTGTGAACCAGTGCTCTGGGATATAAAAGAACAGTTTTGATAAACAGAAAGGAGAGGCAACAGCCTGACCAAAGGTGAGAATATTGAATGCCATAGTAAGAATACAGGAACTTCATTGACTAATGTTCCCCATGATACATTCTAGAAACTCTAGTTTAAAAAAATGGGTGTCTCATGAAAAATGGTTTTCACACTCAAAATGCTTGGCTAAACCAAGTTACAGTGGATAGTGATGGCTGTTTACTAGAATGCTTTCCTCCTCCTTCCTTCCTAGCAGAACTCTTTGTCCCGGTAGCTGTACCTCTGCCACGAAGGTCTCCTAACACAGAGACCTTCAACCTACCTCCAACTCCAGAAGGGGTCTTGATGGATCTAAGCCAGTTATCATAATCCTACTTCCCTGGACCCAGTCAGCCCACTGCAACCCCTCCCTCCAGCAAGTGCTAATGGTCAATAGTAAACATGTGAGATAAACTAGCTTAGACTAGAGGAAAGGGCTCTTATCCATGGTCGGGACCATTTGGTCTGCTCTTTTCTCCCTTGTCTCTTCTTTGGTTTGTCAACATGGAAGCAAATTACCTTAGTTGCTGCAAATACCTGTATCTTCATCATGAATAAAGCAGATGCCCTAATCATAAGGTACCTGGACTCTCTCTAGCGTTGGATGTCCCATCATCTGAAATAAAGTTTCCTTGTTGTTTAAGCCACTCTGAATTATGACATCTGTTATTATAATCAAAAGCTATCCAAGAGATACAAACAGTCACCAGTTTTCTTTATTGCAGAGCTTCTTAGAGCCTTAAATACAAATATGGATTATAAATTGCCAAGATAAATTTATATTATGTAGCATTTCCCACAGTCCTAGGATTTCTTTTTTCCTCCCACAGGAAAAAAACTTGATAAAGAAGGAAAATGACATTCTTCAGTCCATGTATTCAAAAGTATGGTCTGGCCTGTGTTGCAGGAAGTCAGAGAGAAGAGATTAGGCAAGAATACAAGGAAGGGAGTCCCTGCAATAGTTCAGGCTAGAGACACAGACTATATTCAAGATACAGAAATAATAAAGAAGAAATAGATGAAACAGAATTCAGGGATAGATTCATAGCAACTAACTGGATATACAGGGGCAAAAAATGACTTATCTGAATGTCAGGACACATGCTAAATCAGTAGAAACCTGGCAAACTGATCTAGGAGGGGTCTTTGATGCTATTGATTAGAGGGCCTGGGCAACATCTGGCAAAGTTGAGCAGCTTCATCCCTACTCGGTCCCTTGGGCAAGAATCTCTGATTTTCCTTTCCCAAACTGCCTCTCCTAGACTGCTGTCTTTGTGGACTATCTGTCAATCAAGAGAGCTTCCTATCCTCCCATTACCCCTGAGGGATGACCAAACTTAACCCATTATACTGGCATTTGTGAACCACTTGAGTGACCCAATAACAGAAAACAATTGGGAAGCAACCCTTTTGATGGTGGCCTCTGAAGAGGCTGTCCTGTCGCCCTGCAGCAGGGGCACGCTGTGGTCATTCCCAGGATGCACCATCCAGTTCTCCTTTGATTTTGTAAGTCACCCCTGCCCTCCCTCAAACTTTTTTTTTTTTTTTTTGCTAAAATTAGCCAGAGTCTATTTCTGCTGGTGCAACCAAAGAACCCTAACTGATCATGGGAGAACCACTAGTCTTTGGCTACATGTCATGCAGACCAAGTTTCAAAGTGTTATATCTATAAAATTAGTAGCAATGACCTAAAAGGCTACTAGCTTATCATTTCTTCATAGCTGACTATTTTATCCTATAAAATGAGATCTGACGTCATGTTCTTTCCAGAGCATTGAAGATAAGAGGTTTCCCATGTTTGAAACCAAGGCCCAAAAGAACTTGAAACGTATTTGTGTTTAGACCTTTAAGGGCCCCAGAATTAAAATATCACTGAAGAAATTCTGACTACAATCGCCCACTTTGAGTCCTGGGAGCCTTTTTATTTTTTTCCTGTAATAAAATACATGTTTATTTCAAGGAATTTGTAAGTTAAAAGTATAAGCAGCAGTAATTGAATCACTCATAATCCTACCCAGAGATAAACACGGAATGCTTAACCTTCTAGTCTTTCCTGATTTCCTTCCAGTCTTTTCTATGCATTTTGAGAAATACTGTACAAGCTTAACTCTGTATGCACTTGAATATCCTGTTTCCTTATCTTAAACATTTCTCTCAGCCCTTAAAAATATGTTGAATGTTATAAAAACCCTGAAATAGTTACAATTATGTAAATGTACCAGAATTTACTTAATCATTCCATTAATATTAGACATTTAATTTTTTACACTTTTCCCCCTACTGCAGTCACTGAAGTATACATATCAACGAAGATTATCAATGCTAGAGCCAGCGTATCTGGAAACAAATCCCAATGGCTTCCCTCACCAACTGCACAACCAGCAGCAACAACGCGCTCACCTGCTCCGAGATGTGTATAGAAAAACGGGGAAACACCAGAACCTATGCTTAAGAGTTGTTGTGAGGATTAAACAGGGGGTCTGTACAGCATGGCACAAGCGTCTGTCCCAGGACACACTTAGCAAACGGCATCTATGCAAAGCAAGCGAGTATGCACATGTCTCCAAAGGCGACAGTGTGCGTGAGATTCCTAGTGCTAAAAGCTCTGTCCACTTTCCACTTTCCTTTCTTAGCCTGTATGTTCTCTGGTCGCTGTTTGGCTAGCATGTTACACAGGAGCCTGTAACGGCTTTTGTAGGTACAGAAACTGTTTTCTTTCAACATAGAGCACAGAGCTACAAAGAACTTTCTCTTACCCTTTCTGCTGAAATTGCAATAAGGAAACAAAGTGAAGAATATTCTATTGGCAGAAATTTCATCTTATGCTCCTTGTGGTTAAGGGTTACATACAAGATACTCAATTATCTTAAATGAATGTGACATTTTTATTTTTATTCAAGTCAGCAGCAGTTAATTAGCATTTCTAAAACCACCTAAACTGAAGTAACTAGAGGGGCCCTGAGGCTGCAGAGATAACGATGTCAGGGAGGCATTTGCCTGTGACTGACCTACTTAGGACCCAGTTCAAATGTGGCTCTGGCCCATTTGGTATCCATTTCTCCATCTGTGAAATGGGGCTGCAAATAGCACCCAATTCATATAGATGTTGCAATGAGTAAATGAAAATAATGCCTATAAAGTATTAATACATAGCCCATCCTGATAGACATGTGGCTTTTGCGGCTCTCCTTCTTCCAGGCCCACTGGCGAGTCTGCCATTCCCTGCTCCATCTGGTGTGAGGAGTGGCCACGTGATTCACTTTGGCCAATGAAATGAGAGTAGAAGTGGCAGGTGTCATTCCAAAAGAAATATCAGGAGCCAGTGTCCTCATTTACTGTCTCTGCCATCACAGAGGCACTCGTGGAACTGAGCCTATAAGGCAGCCAGGTCCTGGAAGGGTTGTTCCTATTCCCATTGGCCAGTGCTGTAAGCTGCTGAGATTTGGGCACTTTTGTTAGAGCAGCTTAACCTAGACTAGCCTGAGTGATACAATAATTATCAGTCACAATGGGGATTAAATGAGTGAAGCCATTACAATTACTGATACCTCAAGGTATTTCCTTCAGTCATGTTCTTGGCTAAACACAGAAAGACTGGGTTTGATTTGAGAAAAGAAGACAAATGGGTATTAATTTCAATTTGTAATTTTCAGGTACTTAGGAATATAAATATAACAAAATAAATGCTTCATGTCAAAGTGACTTTCGGCACAGAAAGGAATAGTGGTAAGAACTATGATTTACTGAGTGCTTGTTATAACCAGGGGTTACACTAAGGATATTATATTTATTATCTTAACTTAATCCCATAAAGTAGGTACCATTCCAGTATGGTAGGATGAGAATTTCTGTTCTCTTCATTATTTCTGCCCCCCATTATAGGATGGGCTTAAAAAAAAATCAAAAACTGATTTTGGCATGGGAGGCAGTATACATTAGCAAGAGAAAAATTTGTTGTCTTTAAGATGCTTCCCTCAGAAGGATCTGACTAATTACTATGGAGGATGATAAGAATCTGTAGCCGTCCTCCTGTGATGGAGACAAAGAATGACCCTCTGAAACCTGGACACTGGAGGACAGGGCAGAACAGAGGGGACTGTGGATTTAAAGGATAATGGGCAGTGGGACAGGAGAGACAGAAAACTCCTGGACATTCAACTGTGGTAGAGGTTCCTCATTCCCAGTCACATCCAGGGACTAGTCCTGGCCAATGAAACATGAACAGAAGTGACACTTATGAATTCCAGGCCAAAGCATTTAAGAGCCAGTATGCCATTTCAATATCCTCTCTTTACCTTTGGAAATGGCTGAAAACCACATACTGAGAATGGGAGGAGAAGGGGAAGATGAATACAGACCAGATTCCAGAATCACACATGGAGGAGAGCTGTCCTCAGGAGTCCCTCTGACTCACATCACACTTTCCATGAGCTTAAAGTAAACTTTTGCTATGTTAAGCCACTGAGATTCCCAAGCTCATGTGTTATCACAGCAGAGCCTAACCTATCCTGACTAATACAATATAGAAGACTGAAGACTAGGAAAAGAACAAAATGAACCCAAGCAAATCAGGAAAAAGAAATCTGAAGATTGAAAAAGCAGAATTTGGCCAGGTGCAGTTGTTCACGCCTGTAATCCTAGCATTTAGGACGTCAAGGTGGGAAGATTGCTTGAGCTCAGGAGTTTGAGACCAGCCTGAGCAAGAGCGAGACCCTGTCTCCACAAAATATAGAAAAATTAGCCAGGTGTGGTGGCATGCACCTGTAGTCCCAGCTATTTAGGAGGCTGAGGCAGGAGAATCGCTTGAGCCCAGGAGTTTGAAGTTGCAGTGAGCTATGATGATGCCTCTGCACTCCAGCCCAGGCAACAGAGTGAGACCCTATTTCAAAAAGATAAAAATTAAAAAAATAATAATTAAAAAGCAGAATTTATTAGGAAAAAAATATACTGAACAAGAGCTAATGAGAAAGAAATCTAAATGACAACACATTAAACCTAAGAGTTGATGGGGAAGGTTGGGGAGAACCCACTGAAGCAAAGCTAGTCAGGGGAAAAAAGAGAGAGAAATGCAAATTAGAAATGACAATGGGAATATAATTATAGTCAGAAAGATTCTACTAAACTTTAAAATCATAGTGATGCTTTTCTGTAAAATAAATGTTATTCAAAGTTACCCAAGAAAAGAGAAAACATGAATAGCCCAATGACCATTCAAGAAATTTGGAAAATTGTCAAAGAAGAACATCTAAAAAATGTCCTTAGGAATTTATTTCCAACATTCAAAGAATGAGTAATTCCCCATCTCATCATTCCATAGAAAAAGAAGGATGTTGATCAATTCACTTTACACTGCTATCAAAACATGACAGATAAAGCAAAAGAAAAAATCCAAACACTCTCATTTATGAATACTGAATGCCAACATCCTAAATAAAACAATAATAAATTAATACTAGAAAAAAATGAACAAACCACAGTCAAAACTGATTGCAGGAAGGCAAGAAGAGCTCAATCCTAGGAAATCTATTGAGGTTCAAGCACCCAAAACACAAACTCCTTATGGGTAGAGACTCTATTATTGATGCATCCCCTGCACAAAGAATGATGTGTGGAACATAGTAAGTGCTCAATAAATATGTATGGAATAAATTATTGCGTGAATATTAATAAATTAAAGGCAAACACCACATTATGATCACCTACAAAAGCCATGATAACAAATCAAATTTAACTTTGGTGCCAAAGAAAAACTCAAAATAAAATAATAAACTTATGCAATATATAACATGAGTAAAAAGCAAAAGCTCTCAAACCAACTATCGTTTTTTATTGTGATTAATGAGAAGACATGGATGTCCACATATGGCTACAATATTTCAACATGGTTCTACAAGTCCTAGACAAGGCAATTAGATAAGAAAATAAAGTAAGTATAAACACCGGAGAGGAAGATGCAAAATTATTACTTGCAGAAGATGTGATTATCTACCTGAAAAATTCCAAGGACTCCATTTTTTAAATAAAAGTATTTAAAAGTAATGAGATAATTCATGAAGGTTATTGTTAAGATCATTATATAAAAATCAATAACTTTCCTAAGTTCCAGCAATAAAGAATAAGACCAATATAACTTCACTTGCTCTTTGCCAAAAAGCCCAGAAGCTATAGGACTAAATATAACTTAACAAGATTCCAATCACTGAAGCTACAATAACAATAATGATGAATTATCTAAAATTAACAGCAACATTATGTAGCACCTAAATGGACAAAAACTACTTTATAGGATTACATACAGATTTGAATAAACATACCCTATTTCCAGATGGGAAGAATTCTCATCATACTCAATATTGTAAAAATGCCAATTGTCCCCATCTTAATATACACATTTAAAAAAATAAATACTGAGAGAGAATAAACAAACTCGCATAGTCAAGAAAATATTTCTTTCATAAGGGAGCGACTTGGAGATTAGCTGTAGTTAAGGCACAGCAAGATCCTTAGGCAAAGGCTGCTGACTAATTCCCAAGCCAAGGAGTGGCCCTGGTTGAGGCCGAGATGCGGGGGCCCAGCCAGACTCCACTCCCACCCAACGCATGGGGTCTCACAATAAGGATTAACCCACCACTGCTCATCTGGGCAGGTGAGCCCATCTCAAAGTCCTGCCAGAACCGACAGATAGATCAAGGAACAAACTAGAAATTCTAGAAATAAATACGAGTAGATGAAATCGTTTAGTACGTAATGATGAGGCTATTTCAATACAGGTGGTATAAATTAAACAATTCAATTTAATAGTAAGGTAACTAATTTTTAAAAAACTTAGATGTTATACCTAATTCATGTCATACACCAAAATTAATGATTGACATATTAAAGATTTGATGGTACTATTATAAATAGTAAAAAAAATGTATAAATATTTATGTAATCTGGGTCTGAGAAAAGTATTCCTAAACATAACCTTGAAGCACAAACCATAAACTGATAGACTTAAGATCACAAAATATGGCAAAAAAAACCAAACAAAAAAACCTAAAGCAAAATTAAAACAAAACTGTAGGGAGATATGTCTGGTATATGACAAAGCATGTATATGCTTAATGTAATAAAAATTACCTTAAAATCAATAAGAAAACAATTATGAGCATGACTTTAGAAAATAGAGCAAAGACCTATGCAGGCAATTCAGAAAAGCCAACAAATGTCCAGAAAACATCAAAAATGCTCAGCCTTGCCAGAAATTAGAAGAGGTTAAGGAGAGTTTCCTTTTTCCACCTATGCAATTAACAAAATTGCAACAATGGGAAAATAATGTGTGTGTGTGTGTGTGTGTGTGTGTGTGTGTGTGTGTGTATGCGTCTGTATATATAAAATATGCACACTCACAGTCTTAAAATCTCACATATTCTTTGATCTAGCAATTCCGCTTCTAAGGCTTTGTCCTAGGAAATTAAACTGGTGAGAAATATTTGCTAAATGATTAGCAAAAGTAAATCAGCTAACTAGAGTGGAATATTACATAGCCTTGAAAATTATGCTGTAGATACATTGTTAGTGACATAAGATCATATTCAAGATGTAATAGGAAGAAAAAAACAGCTTACAAAATGCTATACATTGTATGATCTCTACTCTTTTCTAAGAATTTATATATATATATCCCTGTTAAAAACTTAGAAGACTATATCCAAAATATTAACTGTGGTCTCCAGGCAAGGAGATTATAGGTGATTTTTTTTTTTCCTTTTTGTCCATCCATAAGTTTATAATTTTTCTACAAAATAATTTTATGTTTAAATATTATTTAAATAGTATATATTAAAATATTACTTATATAACCAAAAAGAAAGTTTAAAAAAAGTAAATTGAATTCTGTGGGAAAATAAATATTTATTCTAAAAATAAGCTCTCGAGTTGGAAAATGAAAGCAAAACATCTGTTTCCTGGACAGAAAGGAGAGTTTTAAGTTGCTAGACAGCCACAAACTTCCCAAAGGCAGTGAGACTCCAGGTGCCAGCTCAGTCGGATGCCCCATGCCCCGGGGGACAGCCCGGAGCCTCCCACTCTCTCCCTAACCTTCTCTCTGTCCTGCAACTACCTCAAGACAGAGCTGAAGCATAATTTTATTATTTTCTGTCTTTATTAAATAGCATTTGAAATAACCTGCTCTTGATTATTAATAAGAGGGATGCTCATGGAGCCCCTCCAAAAGGAACAACCTTCAATTACTGGGATATTCACATGGCTACTGATTCACTTTTTGTACAGAAAAAAAAATAGTTATCACCCACTCTAAAAAAAAATCATTGACAAATTTCTTTGGTGGAGGCAAAAATGGGAGGAGAAATGATTAATTGCTATTTAAGAGAATGGCTTCCTCACCATGACTTGCAGGTCTGGGATAACAGAATTCTGCAGGAGACCCGGCAGCCTCGGGTTGACTGCTGAGAGCAGCCCAGCAGGTGAAACCTGGCAGATCTGCACAGCAAGGATCTTAGAAGACAACAGCAAAAAATATTCCCTCCAGATTTGCTAGCCCGGTTATCAGTGAGTTAGTACGTTCTGTTTGTTATCTCTCATGTCTATGCCGCACAGCAGGCGGTAAGGCCTGGGCTGTCACAAAACTCTAATAAAGAACTTTGCTCTGACACCTAATCAATGTACACAGTGCTCCTTGAGGGACAGGTTTGGGTCTGGCCAGCCCTGCTGGACTAACAGGAAGCCTAGGCAGGGCCTGTGTTGGTCTGACAGGTCCAACCCACAGTCAGGGAAATAGCAAGGAGGGAACAAAGCAGCCCAATGACTAATTTGGAATTGGTTTTGACTTTTCCCTCATGTCCTATTGATTGGGTCACAGCTCTTTGAAGGCCTGCTAAAGGGCAGGGCGGTATCTCAGAGAAACCTTCAAGGAAAATATCCTCACTGGCTTTGGCTGCTTTGACCTGAGCAGAAATATCTGCAGCGCCAGTGCTTCTAGAGGCTGCCGTGGCCTCAGCACCTAGCTCGCCACCACTGGCCGATGCCCGGACCTCTGCAGTTGAATTCTGAGAGCTGCACAGCAGCAATGACACTCAGCAAAGCTGTGCACCAGAAACCAAGCCTGCCCAGTGTTGCAGACTGAGCAGTCTAGGAATGAAAAACAGCGCTCCGGAGACAAAAGTTTGTTTTACCTCCCAACTCCTCTAAAACCATGCAATCCAACACAAGCCAACCAGCCACATCCCTCCCACATGGCTACAGCTTCTTGGCTGCTCACAGACACCTTGAACATCACCCATTTTTCACAAGAGCCCATTTTGCACAGACCCCATTTGGACCAGCACTGGGCAGTGGCTGTCAGTATCTGTTTCTAAGAAGCCTGTTCTATTTAGGAGGCTGTTTTCTGAAAGATTGAATGGGCAAGCAGAAAAGGAAAATGACAAGGAACCCCCTCAACCATTTGTTGAGCACTCCAGGGGGGACAGGCTCCCTTCAACCTCATGACAGCCCTCTGAGGTGGGGGCTACTGTGACGCCCATGGTGCAGACTCAAAAGAAAGTCCTCCTCGCCAAATCAAGGTGCCAATTTTACTTCTTCCATTTTCTCTTTCTCTTAGTGAGTCTCTTGGGCACTAAATTTCAGCTCAGGGCTTTGTTTTACTCAACATAAACCAAATGTCACTTCCAAGAAAAATATTCTATGCCTTTCCCGATGCTTCTTACCTGAGCAACTAACTAGATTTTGTCGAAGGTAAAAAATAGTGCCATAGATCAAGTATGCACTAAATTCTCGCTTAAATCTCGCTCTATCCTCCAAAGCCCAGCAGTACAGCTGTTCCTCACTCCTCTGAACACCATTCCCATCACAATATTAAAGAAACATTGTGTCAGGAGCTTTCTCCATATTTGAACTACTTCATAAGACTCGTATATCTATAACACATGGCTCGCTTATTCATTCTGGTGTCAAAGAATTTCAGAGAACCTACTACACAGGGCAACACTAGGGCAGTTGTCTCTGCCCCCAAGGAGTTTAAAGTCTAGTGGGGAAGTTAAATGAGAAAAGATAAAAATTACAATACAATCTAACCACTATGACCATAGCACACCTTTAGAAAGTAGGTTCCAACAGAACAGGGATTTTGTTTGTACTGCAATATTCCCTAAACATCTAATAAGTACTTACTGAATGAATAAGTGCATGTACCCATGCCATAGTGCATATAATCCAATAATAGTTATAACATTGCCCAAAGATACTTGTAGCTACAATTTATTATGCATTTCCTAGTGCTGTGCACTGTTAGGCACTTTTCGGAGGTAATCTCATGTTATCATTACCACAATTACCACAGTGCAATCCTTATTATTCACATTTTGCAGAGAAAAAAACTAATATGCAGAGAGCTAAGCTCAAGATACCATAGTCAGTGAGCAACAAACCCAATCTGCCCCACTGGAAAGGCCGAGCTTCGTACCACTAGGCACATGGTGGCCAGGGAGCACTTCCCAAAGGAGGACGGAGGTGAAAGGATAAACAGGGGAAAGTTCAAAGCAGAAGGAACATGTGTAAATACTGGGCAAGTAGACTAAGGAGGAGAAGAAACTTTTCCCAGTTAAATACAACGGGTTTTATCAACTCTTTTCATAGTCTCTGACAGGAGCACTTCAAGAGAAAGTATTAGGAACGAAACCAGGTATGTTTTAGTAGGGCACTTCCTACACAGTGACTGGAGCAGTTCCCTAGCAGTCTGTATGCAGAAGAGCTCCAGGACCTGTAACCTAAGGAAGGCTAGCTATGAGGAAGAGCAACTCTCGAGTTCATCTCTTAGTCCTCCCCCAGAGAGAAGGAAGTCCCCATTTCAGAAACACACAAGAGTAAGAATCAAGAAAGTGCTTTATAATTGCATACCTAAACGCTCAAACTTCCAATCCTATGTGCTTCTAGTGAGTTAAGACATTAAGAAGCAAATTCTGGCCCTTTTACTCCAATACACATAAGATAAAGGAGATACTGTTCCTTTCATTTCTCCTCACGGACCCATGAGTAAACTGTTTTAATCTTGGCAACAAACATCAATTGAGCATCAATTATCTACAAGGTATTGCATTATATACACTGGGGATACAACAGCAATCAATACATTCTATCGGAGGCAGACAGACAAGAAAATAAAAAACAAGAGCATTTGGAACAGTGATGAGTGCTGTGCAAAAATGAAAAGGATGATGGGTTGGAGGCCAGATCGGGGAGGGAGGGCCTCTCAAAGGCCTTGGCGCTAGGACTGGACCTATGGGAGGGGTACTTGGGAGGAGCACATCCTCAGCCAAGCAGGGAAAATGGGAAAACAGCAAGAACAAAAGCCCTGACACGTAAATGAGCTTGGTGTGTTTGGGGCAAGAAAGGCCATGTGGCTGGACTCTCCTCAGTTAATGAGCAGAGTGTGGAACAGGAGTGTGGAGAGACACAGAGGGGCCAGATCAGGTATGGTCTTGTAGGCCACTGCAAGATTTGAGATGCTAAGTGCAATGAGACGTCACTGGAAGCTTTTAAGCAGCAAGATAATACAAAGTGATTTTTGCTTTAAAAAGTTCACTCTGGATGTGATCAAAAGAGATACAGGCTGGCCCACACTTCACCCGGTGCACAACACAATGGATAGCATCTGAGAAAGAGGCAGAATTCATCCATAAGCCAACCTCCACCAGAGTCCCAAGCAACAAGTGGAAGGTACCTCTTGGTGACCAGCTGCTTGGACTTCCAAGAACGTGCTCTCAATAAGACTACTTTTTCTGAAACTCAACTTTCCCTCACCCTGTTTCATTCCCTCTATGGATGAAGCTCAAAAATCTTCCTCCTTTAAAATAAGTCTTAAAAAAAAAAAAAAGGAGAAGAAGTGCTGTGTTTCAGGGAGGCCAGGGAAGAGGCATAAACACCCCCCACGCATTTAGATTCTAGCACTGAACTGAAACCCCAAGACCAACAGAAACGAGCAACCCAAGTCTAGTGTCAGGGGCCCCCTGGTCACTTGGTTGGTCTGATGTGATGGCAGATGCCAACCTGCAGGGTGATAAAGAAGCCAAGACATTAAAGACCAGTCAGCTTTCTGTCATCCGCTAAACAACGAGTACCAGGAAAACACTATCCAACATATCAAAAGGCAGTCCACGTGAGGCTATATTTATGGCAATACCATGCCAGAAATCTGGGCTAATCTGACTCTGCTATTCATAAATTCCCCCTCATGTTAAAGCACATGTGTTTGGGAAGGAAAACTGAATCCAAGTCAATTTTAGACATTGTTACTTGGAAACCATCTGGAGTCCCTGGAAGCATAAGAAGCCACCGCATCCCCTGCCCTCAAATGCCCACTGTAACTAGGGCAGTATGCTTAGATGGGAGTTTAGATGTCCCCTATTCCCTAGGGACATCCCCGCCCCCAACCTAGCAGGTGCTAGCTCAGGCTCCACTTCCCACCCAAGAAAGGTATTTGGTTTCTTGATAAATCTAGTGGAGAGCTCTAGATGTGTTGAGCTTGCACTTGAATTGCACCGAAGGCTGGGTTCTTCGCTTCCTGATAGCTTTAGAACTGCACACCTGAATTCCTTTGCCACAGTAGCAAAGTAAATCCCTCCCCAGGAGTAGGGGCTCCACAAAAAAATCCCCTCTACCTAACAATCCTGTGTTGAGAAAATGTCTAGCTTTGGTAGAGACCCACCAGGATCCTTATGTAACCTTAATAGCTGTGGGCACCCCGCAGAGCTACTCCTGGCGACACTAGCCCAGATGTAGCCCATTTTCATAGTGATGACAGCAAACTGGGTCTCAAGCTTCCCCCGGGGCCTGGCTCTTCTTGAGTGTGGGGCTTCTGTCCCCCTCCCCTACCTGGCTGTGATCCTCTGCTTATCTCATCTTCCAGAGGAGTTGGGCCTCCTTTTTGCAGCCTCCCTCCCTCCCCTGAAATCAGTCTTAGGACCAAGCCGAGAGCAGCGCCATTCCACCAGTTCCTTCCCTCTTCTCTCCCACCCCCCATCCTCTCCCCACCACCAAACGCCTCAAAAAACCCGGCCAGGAAAGTGATCCAGAATCTTGTACAGTCATAGTCCCTGAAAACAAACACGGCGGGAGGGGCAGGCCGACCAGGCCCAGCATTTCCCCTGGACCCGGGAGCAGCCCAGAACTCGGCGCAGGGGAGGGGAGGGAAGGGAGATCGGAGACCGACTGCGGCTCGGCTGCCTCCAGCATAATCAGAGCAAACACCTGTTTCCAGGAAGATACGCGGCCAGGAGAAGGGAGTCCCAGGGAAAGGCAGGGAGGACGAGGTGCAGGGGCAGCTGGGGACGCAGGTAAAGGATGCGTCACACTTTGCGCTGGGCAAGCGGAGCCCGGGAGCAGCAGGCAGCGAGTGAGAAGGGCTCCGGGGGTCTGGGAAGTTCAGAGAGGAGGGGTCGCGCCCGCGAGCGGCGCCTGGAGGGAGCTGGCGCAGGGGGAGGGACGGGCGGGGAGGGAGGAAAGGAGGACTGGAGGCCACGGGGCTCCATCACCTGCGCGCCCCGGCAAATGCAGCCTCGCGGGCGCGCACCGGCCCCCGGCGGCCCGCGGGTGACCTACCTGCCCACCGTCTGGTTGGCCAGCTGGCGCATGCGATTGAACTGCTTCTTCATCGTGGCCCCGCTGCCGCGCTAGCCCGGGAGCTGGGGAAGGACGGAGCAGCCCGGAGCCCGCCCCAGGGTTACATGGCTCCCGCGCGGAGCCTCCCGGGCGACGGCGGCGGCACTGCGGAGCCTCCGGTAGCCGTCTGGCCCGCGCGCAGCTCCCTCCCGAGGGCACCGCCGCCTACTCCTTCTCCCGCCGCGCCGCCTCCTGCCGCATCCCCCTCACGCGCGCCGCGGCGCCCTCATAGCCAGCCGAGGCCGCCCTCGGCGCCGGCCTGGTCCGCGCGCGATGCCTGCCCCCAGCCCCAGTCTGCCGCGGGGACCGGGAATCGCCGCAGGCTGGCTGGCCGGAGAGCCAGGTGGTCCCCGTGCGCCTGTGCGGAGGGCGCCGTGCATGCTGGGACTTGTAGTTTCGCGCCCCGTGCCCACCTTTCCTCTGTCCAAAGTTTGCAAGGACAGCGGGGTGCGGGGGTGGAAGAAGGCAGCGTCGCCTCTAGCTTTTGCGCGTTGGCATTCGAGTAAGGGAAACGTTTTCTTGTTTTAAAAATGGCAAAGTGAGACCAAGAATACAACAGCAAATAAAGAAAATGAGCATCTGTCTCCCATTGTCTTTTAAATGAAGATGAGGCATCGCTGCTTTGAATTCACAGAAGGGACATTTATGCCAGCAGGTACCTGGCTCATAAAACTGTGTAAGGTCACCTAGTTCATGTGGAGGTGCAGGGTTAAGCTTGGGCACAGGGCCTGATGGCAGATTTTGAGCCAGGCATAGCCTGCATCTCAGGAGTCTGATCTTTAATTTTCATGAAACCCGGTAGGTAACTAGAAGGCAATATAGGTAGTGACATTGTGTCTACCGGCCCAACCTGACTGGGACAGCTTTCTTGCATGGCTAAATTTCAGTCTCCTATCTATCCCCTTTTCCTTTCCACCACCAGGACACCAAGGGGCATCCGCTGTGGCAGGCCTGGAGTGTCTAGGCAGCAGCATCCCCTTGGCATCAGTTAGTTCCTTGGAAGGGGTTGTGGCTTTCTTCAGTCTCTATATTTAGGAAAAGATAGGTGATTGTAGTTCGGTTTTACCATTATACATCGAATAATAGCAGTATTAAGGAGTGTTAGGGGCTTTGGATCAAAGACATATGAATTCCTGTATCATAATTCCACATACTTATTATATAATCTTAGGAAAATTGCTTAACCTTTCTAAGCCTCAGTTTCCTCATCTCTAATAAAGAATTATACTGCCTGATAGCAAAGAAAGAGAACCATTTGTTAAATTACCAATAATCAAATTACATAAAAATTTCCATGTAGTACATTGCCACATTCACTTACTACAAATGTGATTATAGTTAGCATAATAGAGAAAAATCCTATTAGTACAACAGAATTACTAATCTGATAAATGAAAGAACTTCTTTGAAATGGGATATTTTGCATATGTTGATTATAGTTGCAAGATGTCCTAAATATGGCTCCAAGTATCTTGCTGGCCAGCTGAACAAAAAATGGTTTGAGGCATGTCTTGGCTGAATGAACATAAAATCTTTAATTAATTGTAAATTTAGCCTCTGCTTATTAGGTCAGGCAGCTCTAGCCAATTAATAAGTGAAGGCATTATTTGCTTTTCACCAACTGTGTTCTACCTATAATGCCAATATGTTTATACAAACTGAAATTATTTCCATTTTGAGGTTTTAAAAAAAGACACAGCATGGTTTTTATATATATAAATAATAGTGAGACATTAAGGTCACTATATGACTTTTAGCTGCACTATTATCTCTAGTAACTTCTAGAACTGCACTAATACTGTAGCCACTAGATACATGTGGCTTTTCAAACCTAAATTAATTAAAATTCAAAATTTAGTTCCCAGTCCAAAACAATAGATGCTGGCGTGGACGCAGAGAGAAAGGAATGCTTATACACTGTTGGTGGGACTGCAAATTAGTACAACCTCTATGGAAAACAGTATGGAGATTTCTCAAAGAACTAAAAGTAGACCTACCAGTCAATCCAGCAATCCCACTACTGGGTATCTACCCAAAGGAAAAGAAGTCATTTTATTAAAAAGACACTTGCACTCAAATGTTTTATTGCCTCAAAATTCACAATTGCAGAGATGTGGAATCAACACAAATGCCCATCAATTCATGAGTGGATTAACAACATGTGGTATATATAAACCATGGAGTAGTATTCAGCCATAAAAAGGATGAATTAATGCCTTGTGCAGCAATTTGAATGGAGCTAGAGACCGTTATCCTAAGTGAAGTATCTCAAGACTGAAAAAACAAACACCACATGTACTCTGTAATAAACTGGAACTAACCGAGGGGCACACATGCACAGAGGGAAGTAAAAGTCATTGGAAATTAAGTGGGGGGGGGGTAGTGGGGAGGAGGAGAGGGGAAAAAACCTAACTAACAGGTGCAGTAAACAGTATTCAGGTGATGGGCACACTTATAGCCCTGACTCAAGTGTAACGAAAGTGATCCATATAACAAAAACATTTGTACCCCCTTAATATTTTGAAATTAAAAAAAAAAACAACCAAAATTTTGTTCCTCAGTCATCCAAGCCACATTTTAAGTGCTTAAGAGCCACATGTGGTCAAGAGCTACTATAAGGGACAGCATAGACAGAGAACCTTCCTGTCCTCTCAGAATGTTCTGTTGGATAGCACTAGTCCTAAAGAACTCTGGTAGACAACTCTAATACTGCGCCGGCCGCTGCCTTCCCTCCCAAGATGTTTCAGTTCCAAAAGGGAAATCCCTACTTCCTCACAAAGAACAGACTACCCTTCCAGAGTGTGGTCCAATAATATTTTATTAACTGATGGTTTCTCCACATATTTCTTGTTCTTCTATGAACTCTCCCCCCACTCAGGAAGCAGCCGGTACATTTTCTGCTTCCTACCCAGGGAAGGGATGATAGCGCGGAAACAAGAGCTTCAGAAACGTGTGAGAGAATAGAGTTTTTAAAGAAAAGAGTTCTGGGTTTCAAGAATATGGGCTTTGGAGCTTTAAAAGTCTATGTCATCAATAGTAGATTATGAAGAATACACTATCCTGCCTAGTCTAGATAAAAAATGTACCCGCTGTGGGGTGTTAAAAATGGTGATGGGGACTAGTAAGCAGGGGAGAGAGAGAGGAAAAGTAGATGATGCATGTGTAGATTCTATTAATATCCCAAAATTTCACCATCAATCCCTATGGGAAAGGGTCCAGGGGTGGCGAAACTGCGGCCTTCTGATTTCAAGATTTTTCTTTTTTAAGCACCAAAGGAGGCAAGAAAAGCTTCATCTTTCTCTGCTGCACCTCTTTTAATAAAATGCTTTGTTCTGTAAAATTTGGATTCAGTCAAAATGCCACATGTAAGAACCTACAAGGCCACAGGTCAAGATTGATCACGTGATTTTCTTTGGGCAATGAATATGCCCAGAACTAACTTATGCCACTTCTGATTGCAGAACAGTTTTACGAGTCATTCTGTGACTCCTGCCCTCTTCTTTTTTCACTCTACCATAATATGGGCAATGAACCAGTTAGGGGCTGCTGTGGAACAGAGCTGTGGCCAGAGTGAAAAAGCTACCTTTGCTATTGTAGGTCAGAGGTTTGGGGATTGTTTGTTACTGCAAAATAACTGAGTCTAAGCTGACTGCTACAGTGGATATCTCTGAGAAAGTGGCTTGCATCTTGCTTTTTCCCATGGTCAACACTTAGGTTAGGGGTAGGCAGGCTGGAGGCAGATACATCAGATAGCTTTGGGGGATGCGAGCACACTGGAGGAACTGTGCACCACTTCTGTAGTGCAGGCTAGGAGTGGCCAAACTCACAGAGGTCCTCTGCCTTCTAAGGCACAGAAGCAGTAGGATGTCTGCATGGAGAGCCTAAAGTCCTGTAGAGGCCCCGGAGTTCCCTGCCCCCAAGCCATTCGCAATGATCTGGCATAGGTCTGTGGATATGCGAATGTACCTAAAAGAGCTGGATGTGAAAGCTGTTGGAATTGAAAAGGAGGAGGAGGAGGAGGAGGAAGAGGAGGAGGCAGCATTGGCCAAGATGGGGAATGAAGAAGGAATTGCCTGAGATTTAATTTTTGCTATCTGAAAGAACAGACTTGAAATAAAAATTAAGTTAATTTGTAAAAGAAGAAGAGCAGGAAGAGAAGGAGGAGGAGGAGGAGGAGGAAGAGGAGGAGGAGAAATGGAGAAAGAAAATTAAATTTCTTATATACCCAACTTTGATCTATGGGAGAATTACACTTTCCTCCTCCTGTTGACCTTCACTTTGGCCTCATAACTTGCTTTGGCCAACAAAATAAGCCTTTTATACTTGCTTCAGCGATGTTGCAGTACTATTTATCTGAAATATGTTTCCTTAGAAATCTGATATTCCATTTAGAAGCCCCCAAATTAGAATGGTTTTGACCCCTTCATTCTGAGTGTGAGCATCAATAGGGTTGCTCTGCCCAACATGGGAGTCACTAGCTACATGTGGTTATTTAAATTTAATTTTAAATTAGGTTATAAAAAACAAAAAATTTGGTTTCTTATTTCAAGTGCCCACTAACCACATCTGGTTAGTGGCTGCCATATTAGTGTAAAATAGAACATTTCCATCAACACAGAAAGTTCTATTGGACAACGCTGGTCCACAGAACAGAATTCAGACTGCAGTCACACATCACTTAACAAGTGGGATACTTTCTGAAAAATGCATCATTAGGCAATTTCATCATTGCTCTAACATCAGAGAGCGCACTTGCACAAACCTAGACGGTGAGGCCTATTACACACTCAGGCCACATCTCGTATAGCATACTGAATACTGGAAGCAATTGCAATGCAATGGTAAGTATTTGTGTTTAAACATATTTAAACATAGAAAAGGTACAGTAAAAATACGGTATTATTAATATAATCTTATGAGGACACTGTCACTTATGTGATTCATTGTTGACCAAAATGTCGTTATATCATGCACGGCTTTGTAGGATCCAGCAGAAGAAAGGACACAAAATAGGAGGCCGTGAGCTTACCATTTAATATAATTATGGCCAGTCATTTTACTTGACTTCTGCAGGCTACTCTTTCCTTACTACTATGTGAGGGTTTATAGTATAAGATCTCTACGCCATAAATTTTGGGGAATCAACAAATTGGCCCATCTACTTGCTCAGTAAATTGCTGTTGGTGTAGATATGCCTGAGCCTTACAGTATTTAATGTGTCAAAACAACATTGAGTGCTACAATACAACTGGAGGATTCCAATCACCTTTATACCTGCAAGTATCAAACTTGCACCCTTAAAGCATATCCATTAATCCAAGGTATCTTTTAAACAGGATGATAGATGTTCCCATCTTCAGGCATGGTAGATTGAATTTTCAACTCCAATTTTTCAGCCCTCCCTTATCTATAGTTTTGCCATGTCCTCATCATGGGCAGAGGGTATTTCCCCACCTAATAACCTCAGGCTTGACTGTGAGACTGCTTTGGCCAATGGCATGTGGGTGGAAGTGACATGTGCCACTTCCAAGCTATGCATTAAGAGGCTTTGTACCTTTTCCTCTTGCCTTCTGGAACATCTGCCACCACCATAAGAACTTTCCCCAGGTAGCTGATTGTCTTTCATCTTGGGCTCCAGATGGACGCTTATGCAGCAGGCCCAATGAAGACCTCAGAATAAATTAAAAGAGTAATTGATAAATTAATTTCAGGTTATTTTTAAAAGATGGAAAAAATTAACAGGTATAAAGAAAGGGAAGGAGAAGAAGTACTAAAACACAACTTTAGGAGTGAAGAATAAGATTTAATCACAGATGCAAAAATATTAAACATCATAAGAGAATACCTTTGCAATTTTATGTTTACTTATGTTAAAGGAAGTTCTTTATTGCTTGAAAACTATAAATTGCTACAGGTGTTTGAAAAATAGGTGGGAAGCATGAATAGACCAGGAGCACTGAAGAAACTAGAAAAGTTGTCAAGGAACAACACTCCCAAAAGTAGTCAGGCCCAGATGGTTTTATGGGGAGCTCTTTCAAAGCTTCAAGGAACGGATAATTCTTCTGCTATTTAAAGTGTTCCAGAGCACAGAAATAAAATGAAAGCATCCCAATTCATTTTATGAAATTGGCTTACCCCTGTTATCAAGCTTGATAAAGATAGCACAAACATGAAAACAACAAATCAATATCACTTACAAGAATAGATATAAAAATTATTAATAAATATTAGTAAATAAAATCTAACAGTATATGTGTTTATATATAAACTTGCATACATTTTAGTGGTATTGAATAAAAATTTGGAAATTTCAGATACATTTAAAAAATGAAAAACATCCATATTCTGACTAACTGAGATAACACTGTGAATTTATAAATGTATTTCAAAAATAGGATCAGACTGTTGTTAGGGCAATATGTTCTTTCTTATCTCCTGTTGTTCTAAATCTCTCTCTGATCAACATGTTAATGGTTAAAGCTTTGTACATATGCTTATTTACTTAAGATCAAAATTAAAGAATTAGAATTTCTGCATTGAAGTGTGTCATGTTTTCAAGCTTCCTATATGTATTGCCAAATTATCCTGTAGATAAAAAATGGAAAGGGTTTGCAGGCCCACCTCCAGTGTGTAAATATGCCATTTTCCCCACACACTGAGTATTATTACTTTTAATAATCTTGCCAGATGAATAGATGAGAAATAGCATTATTGTGCTGTTTTAATTTACACTTTTCTACCACATTAAACATTTTCCCATATTTCATGGCCATTAGTATCTCTTCTTTGGTTTATTAATTCTTCGTGTCCTCAGCCCATTTTTCAGTTGTGGGTTCCATATTTTCTTATTGATTTTAAAAATCTCTTTAGTTATATTAATTATACTAATGCTATTGTATCTAATGGCAAATGTTTTCTCTACTTTGGCCTTTCCCTTTGAGCATCTCTAATGCTGATTTTTATCTTCCAGGAATTTTACATTTTTAATGTGATCAAATCCATCAATCTTTTCCTTTATGTTTTATTGCCTTTGGTTTTAATGCTTAGAAAGTCTCCCTTATCCCCAAAGGATAGAAATATTCAACTATATTTTTTACCTAAAACATTTATGTGTTAACTTCCTTTATTTATAGTAAATTTTACATTAAACTTTTAGGACCAAAATGTTAACCAAATCCAACAATTGACTCATTTGTCCCTTCAATGTAAATTTGAAATAACTCATCAAATATAATAAAATAATTCTGTGTCACTCATGGAAATTAGAGAAAGGTCCCATTTGTGATCAAGCGGCACAGGTGATTTCTGAGTGAAGGGAGTCCTGGCCGGGCAGAATTTACTATGTGTGGTAACCCTTTGGGGGAAATTAAGCTGAGATCTGCACTGTTTCTAACACACCACCTTTCTGGCCATCTCAGCCACCAAATCTGGACTAACCAGGACTCTCTGTGTGAGCCTGAACAAACAGAAAAGAAGACTCAGTAGTTCAATGTCACAGTGACGATGACAAAGCAGATAGGAATAAACCACATGGCCAAGTATTCCTGTGAGTGTTTTAGCATACATTATCTTATCTACTCTTTAGAAAAACTCCAGGATGAGGGGTTTCTTATACCCATCAAATGAACCAAAGCTCAGAGGGTGAACTGCCATCCAAGCATAGGAACTGGGACTCAAACCCAGGTTTTCCTAGTTCACATGTCTGTGCTTTCATTACAGGCTGTTACCTCCACAGAACAGGGAGAGTAATCTGAGAATTCAGAGAAAACAGCTTCCAGTGAAAAAGTTATGCAGGAAGTAAGGGAAGTATTTTTTTTTTTTCACTCTAATTTGTATTCTTGGTGAGAACTGAGAGAACATTGCTTTAATATAACAAGGTCTGGTTGCCATGAGAAAGAGCCACATTAAACCAGAAAGAGTTCTTGGATAAGAAACACATGACTTCCAAACTAATGAAACTCAATAGAGGCAGGAAACAGCAGATTTGGCACTGCCCAAAATGGAATTAGTGCACTAGAAGACGGGCTGCAAGAATGCTCCCAAAATTCAGAGGGAAAAAGTAGGTAATGCAATGAAAGGATGAGGAAAAGGAAAAGAGACATGGAATTTTTTTTCAAAACATTCAAATATGTAATAGAATTTCCAGACCAGATGATGAAGAGGAAATAACCATAAAAATACTAGAAAAACATTTTGCTGAGCTGAAGAAAGGCCCAAGTCAAAATGAAAATAATTCAGCAAGTGCTAGAAAATATTACTGCAGATGGAAAAAAAAAACTATAGATGCATCTTGGTTAAACTTCTGAATTTCAAGGATAGATATAAATATACACGTAAGTACTATACAGAAAAAAGACGTTTGTCTCTGGAAAGAAAACCTGATGTACCTTGTGCTTCGTGTCTGCGGCACTCAATCCCAATAACGTTTGGAGTAACATTTACAAAGCTCCCACAGAAATAGGTTGCAAATCAAGTGTGACTCAAACAATCTACATATGGCCTAATATTCACAAACAAGGACAAAAAAAAGGTCATTTTTCGACATGTAACTGGAAAGGTTTATCAACTACTCATCCTTCCTGAAAAGAAAATATTATTCAAAAAATTATTTTTTCCAAAACAAATAAAAATAAAAAACAAGAGAGAAAAATTTCTTCATGACCTTATGGTAAACAATGATTTCTTAAACATGATACCAAAACTCTAATCTCAAAGGAAAATTGATAACTTAGACTAGTTAACAATTAAGAACATTCGTTCATCAAAGGATGCCATTAAGAAAATGAAAAGGCAATCCTTAGAGTGGGAGAAGTTATTTGCAATATACACAAGTGTGAAAGAACTCAACTTCAGAAATATAAAGAATCCTACAAATTAATAGGAAAAAGGGGGGAAAAAACCCAAAGGGAAATGAACAAGAGACTTGAATAGGCACTTTACCACAGTGTCTATCCAAATGGACAAAGTACATATGAAAAGTTACTCAACCTTGTTAATCATCCAATACGTGCCAATTGATATTATAATGAAATACCACCACATACTCACAGAATGGGTACAGTTGAAAGAGACTGGCTAAACCAGTGTTGGTGAGGATGTAGAGCAAGTGGAACTCTCATACATTTTGGTGGGAAGGAAATCAGTACAAGCACTTTTCTGTTTTTTGAGACAAAAGCTTAATTCATTAATTTTTTTTCTCATAATATTGAAAATCACTTTGGAGAACTGTTTTGTAGCATCTGCTAAGACTAAGCAGTATGCGTACTTCATGACCCAGCAATTTCACATGTTCAACAGAAATGTATATATATTTGCAATAAAAGGCATGTGCTAGAATATTTGCATTGGCAGTATTTGTAATAGTCAAAAATTGAAAACAATTGAAATGTCCATCAATGATAGAGTGGATAAATAAATGATGGTATAGTCACACAATGGAATACAATACAGCAAGGAAAATGAATTATTACTGCTTCATTTAACAATGGATGAAAATATGGATGAATCTCACAAATGAGGCTGAGCAAAAAAAGCCAGATTCAGAAAAGTACACGCTATATGATTCCATTTACACAAAGTTTTAAAACAAGCAGAACAAATCAATGATAATAGAAGTCAGGATAGAGCTTACCTTGGGGGCGTGGGAAAGGGTACAGTAGGGTACAGTGTCTTCAGTTCCGGTCATAGAAATTGTCCTACTTTTTGATTTAAGCAGCGGTTACATTGAATATACTCATTTTGTAAAAATTCATCTAGATCTACGCTGGTGATATATGCACTTTTCTGTACGTATATTACATTTGAAAAATTAGTGTTTATATGTAAATTATCAAATAAACACTTAAGTACTTGGATATTATTATGTAAAGCGGTCTTCTAAGCTATCTCTTAGATCAAAGAGGAAATCAAGAATGTAATTACACAATATATAGAAATGTATTACTATGTGAGCATTGTATAAAAACCCATATTTTTATCTCAAAATTGTACTCAGAAGAAAATTCACATAAAATATTTTCGATATTATCAGGAAAAGATAAATGAATTAAGCTTTTATCTCAAGAAGCTCAAAAAGCAGAAAAATACTAAATTAATATCAAGAAATACAGAGGAACCACCTGTAATCCTAGCACTCTGGGAGGCCGAGGCGGGCGGATTGTTTGAGCTCAGGAGTTTGAGACCAGCCTGAGCAAGAGCGAGACCCCGTCTCTA
>NW_012150119.1:2809616-2817380 GCF_000956105.1 Propithecus coquereli | reverse complement strand
AATTTATTAATAAATATAAAAGAGCTGTTATGATAAAACAATAAAAGAAATGTATGACAAGCCCAAGAGAGAAAACATACATACACGACATTAGGAATGAGAAAGGGTAGTACGTTCAGATCTCAACCTGCAAATGCAGGTGTGTTTGCTATAACTGGACTTTGTATTTTGAGAACCATTCTATGGAGTAGAAGAAACTTAATTTTAGGCATTTGAGATTTATCTCCTTTTTCCTAGGTTAGTACTCAGTTTTCTTGGGGGCAAGGGGTGTGCCGCATATAGTACTTTGGAGGGTGGTGGAGAGGCAATTGAGCTTCAGGTCTGGGTTATCATAATTCTTTGCCATCATCTGCTCAGAAGCCTGTGTCCATCCAATTTCTGGATGTTAGTTTAGGTAGGTCACTGTTCAGTGCACCTTCATTGCAGACCATAAGACTTTTTTGCGAGTCTCTATCTCGTTCACCTAACTTCAGTTCATGCTTCTCACAGCTTCCATGCCACGCTAGGTGATAAGAAACTCATTTGCACCTGTCTAAGACACTCCAGCAGATGCACTCTCTTGGGTGGCCAGAAATCCCCCTATGGTGATTGAACAAACCTCAGCGGCTGGCTCAGGTCTGTCTGTCTTCCTGGATCTCACAGAGCCTTTTCCATTAGGACTGTCCATGCCTTGCTTGCATGTTAACCTTAGACACCTTTCCTTCCCTCAAAGAATTTGGTGGTGGAGATAGGGTGGGTGCCTGGGGCAAGAGTTGAAAATACCTAGGAAGTAGAGGAGGGAGAGAGTTCATCTGTGGGTAGATCATCAAAATCTCATGTAGCAACACACAGAGGCAGAGGTCAGAAAGATAATTTTAAGAGAATATGATAAATAAAGAGCAAATCTTTAGTGGGCGTATACTGTTGGTCAGGTGCTGTGGTAGAGGCAGGGGTATAGAGGTAAATATAGACGAGAATTACCCTTGAATCCTCCCTTTCTCTCTCTTCTTACTCCACCTATTCTATTCTATCAATTTCTAAGTCCTTTTGTTTCTGGTACTACCTACTGAATACTGGTACTACTGCCGAATCTGCCCATCTTCCTCCACGTGAGTGGTCACCACTCTGGTCTTCTGTCTGGGTGTTGCAGCAGCTCTTCCCAATCTTCCCTTCCCCTAGCCCTGGCTGTGGCACCATCTTCTGTTCCAACTGCTCTGAAATTCTTCCTGCTTTTTGCAATGCACCTTATCTCTTTGCCTGTAGTTCTTCACATTTGCGAATTCCTTTGGTGGGAATACTAGTGCTTCCTCATCTCTGATGTGCCAAACTAGATGTCTAGGAAACCTTCCCTACCCGACTCCCCTAAATATGTTATTGTCCCAACTATATACTCTAATATCACCCTATACGTCTTCTCCCATGGTCCTTATCACCTTTTATTGCAAACACAAATGGTAAGAGCTAACATTGTTGAGTATTTACTATGTGCCAGGAAGTGGACAAAGTCCTTTGAAAAGATTATCCCATTTAATTTGTACCACAGCTTTGAGAGGTAGGTACTATTATTTACCTCATTTTTCCAGAAAGGAAACTGAGGCTTAGAACAATTTCTAAAATTTGTCTTAATTGTATAAGTGGTAGTGATAGGATTCAAACTGAGGTCTCTCTCATCCCAAGCTCTTGCTCTCTCTCTCTCATCCGTTGACTGCACACCTGGATGAGGACTCCCTCAAAAATATAATCCATCCAGGCAGTGGCTAATTCTTTCTGAGAGGCTTCACCTTCTCTGTCACCCACTGAGAGGTTGCTGGGACGAATTCTTTCCGCAGCCCTGAGGCTAGGTAAAAACACCATGGCTCACATCTCTGGAGTTCTTGGGCCCTGCTCATACTGTAAGTGCCAGCAGATCAGACCTTACCTCCTCTGCTTTCATCTCCGTACTGCTATGTGCCCCCTCGCCACTGGTTCAAACTCTCAGAAGGGAACTCTCAGTTCCCTTCCAAACTTCCTCTCTGTCCTAGGATAAATCAGTGTTCCTGCAAGATCAGCTACTGAATCACATCTCTCTGCAGCACTCTCCAGTGCAGGTTGCTCTATCTTTTCCTGCCCACATTCCTTGGGATTTGACTTTGGCATTGAAACCCTCCATACTCCCATCCCTATGTTTACACTGTTATCAATCCATCTTCATGCAAGAGCTCCTGCTTACTTGAGGCTTCTGCTATGGGGCTGATGGGGTTCTACCACTCTCCCTCCTTCCTTCCTATTGTCATCTTCATACTTCCTGGTTATTTCCCCTCATTCATTGGCCAGTGTTGAACTTGGCTTGACCTACTTCTGCACTCCATGTCCTGCTGTCATTTTGTATTATGTTGATATCTACATGGCTAGGCCACCCAACATACTGGCCTTCCAGCCTCTCACATTGTCCACGCCAATGATTTTGACATCTGCTTCCTTCAGCTACTTATCCCCAAAGAACCCCTTGGTCTTCATATTGAGCTTCCTTATACAGAATCCTAATTTCAAATATGTGACTCTGGAGTAGCCTCCTGGCCTGAAAATATTCTTACTTCCCACCACACCAGTAGAGCATGTGCCAGAATCAGGCACACTGCGGGTCAAATCCTACCTCTACATAGAATTTACTGGTGCCCTTGAGAAAATCATTGAACTCTCCCCAGAAAAAAGAAATGGGGATTGTAGTAGAATCCAACTCTCAGAGTTTAGGGAGTTAAATGAGAAAATATATGTAGAATTTGCTTATTTGGAACCATGCAAGCCACACAGTACACCTCAAATAAATATTAGTTATCATAAGACGGTGCCTCATGATGAGTCTTCTGTGCTACAGTATTCCATTATGGATAGTATTTTTATTATGGGGAGTTCTCACTTTAGTGACCTCTCTTGATTTGTATAGGTAAAGCAAATAGGCCATCAGTGTTCTGAGGATAGACGTCCTCCAAACCCAGATCAATATAGCTACTTCTCCAAATACTTCTTGTTATAGAGAATGCTGAAGAAGGGTGGATCAGTTTGTATATGGATCCCAGAGGCTTTGAGGAGGGAAGAGACCAAGAGGGCAAGCCCTTGGCTTAAAGTTAGAAGTTAAAGAGAACTTTCAGATCAGGGGAGAGTGGGTTGGATCTAAAGAAGAATAGGTATCAGGCAAGGGGCAAGGTTGCTACTTAAATTTCCCTGAAGCTAGAAAGAGGTAATACCAGTGGCCTGGACCCTGCCCCAGGTCAGCTGATGAATTGGGGTACATGAATGTGGATGGGGGTTCCATGTCCTCCAGGTGGTGTGTATTTAGGGTGACCATAGTCCTGGTTTGCCTGAACAGTCTTGGATGTGCTTATTGTCTTGACCTCCTTTAGGATTTAGCATTTGTCCCGGACAAAAGTGTCATGCTCTAGATGACAAATTATCCCCCTCTGGATCATGTGTGTGATTGTGCAGAGGGCATTATCTCCTTACCAGTTTGACATACAGCAGGAGCACAGAGGATTCACATCCTGTCCTGGACTTGGGAGAGTAGCAAGAGCACAGGATTTAACAGTCTGTTCTAGAGGGTCATGTCACTCAAAGAACAGTGGGGCACTCCCCTAGGGGAGTGCAGGCTCACTTTATAGGGGATTTCCTTGCCTGAGCATGACACCCAGGGAGTAAGACCACATCTTCTAAAAAGCCTGTCAGACTGGTGGCAGTAATTTGTGGAAAGTCCCTGGACTCCCCTCTTAGCAACTGTGACACCAGTTCTCTAGCCTAGAGGCTAAAAGGTACCTTGGCCCATCTCAAACAACCCCTCTAAGTTGATTGTTGTACCATTCTCTAGTATCAAATAATACACATTTCTGTTCCAGTTCCACTATAAAAGACAGGAACAGTAGGTCTTTCTTTCCATCAGTGGACACAAAGGCATTCCTTGATATTTGGGAGTGATATGGGTTCTGGGGTGATAAAGTGGACTTCCTGTTAATCTAGGCATGTGGAACACAAGACCTCCACTTTGAGCCATTCCTGGGAAACTGTTATTTATCTCTATTAAACTCTAACATGGGTCCTCATTCACGTTATTATCATGATGATGACAATAAAATTACGTTATTAGTAGTATTGCATCAATACTTGGTCCACTTCTAGTTTCTTGATTTCACCACTTTCTGAGACCAATCTTCACTTATATATACAATAACACAGTGTTTATCCCATGGTTCACCATTTTACTTCCTCTTCAGTCATATCCCGAGTTACCCAATTCTGTTTTCTTGCTTTTATACCCATTCCTGCGGCATCCTCAACTTGACTCAACTCTCCTCTCTGCTTCTCTGCTTCTAATGCTGGTAATGGAAAGTCCCACCATTGTGCGGAGGGCATGATCTCCAGCCAAGCTTTCCAACTCTTCCCAGGCATCCATCCAAATCTTCTCATCAATTCTCTCTACTCTTTTCCAGAGCTCTTGATCCTGCCTTTCTCCATTTTTATTAAAACTTCCCCACCAGATGACCATTGTCTCTCCATCTTGCTTCAAGTATGAAATGGAAGCCGCCACCTGAGAATACCCTCAGTGTCCTCCCACCACACCTGCTTCTCCACCCACCCTCCTTCTTCTCTCCTGCCACAGCGGCCAGTTCTCTTCTTCCCAAAAGCAAACCAACATGGATCTCATTCTCTGCCACCTTCTCTCTCTTTTATGTTACCTAATTCTCATTAGCTTTTAAATCAACTCATATTTACCAGTTAGCTCCTCTTGAAAATGAATCCTTTTAATGTTCAGCTCTCTGTTATGGCCTTGTGTGTCTTCTTCCTGCATTGCCATACATCTTGAAAGACACACCTGGATTCACTGTCTCCACTTTCTCACCTCTTTTAATTCCTCACTCTACACCTGCCTGGCCTCCCCACTGCAAACACATCGCTCTCTCTCAGCTTGGTTACCAGCCACCTCCTTATTAGTCAATCAAATGAACACTTTTCAGTCCTTATCTTGGTGGAACACATATTTCCTGAAATTTTCTCCAGCCTTGGTGATGGAAATACCACCCTCTCCTGGTTTCCTAACCACTCCCTCTCATTCTCCTGTGCCAGTATCTTAAACACTAGCATTCCTCAGGATCCTCCTTTCTTCTCACTCCACACGTTGTGTAGGTCACAGCTCTTTCTACAATGTCAGTTGATGCCAATGTACTGACTCCTTCCATATCTGCATCTCCATGCAAAGGCACTCTGAGCTCCAGACCTCTCTAGTGAAGACTTTTGGCTTGAGTGTCCCACAGACACTAGACACTCAAAAACCAAATTTATTATTTTTCCTGCCAAGTAACTCTTCCTCGTCCTGGGTCTTTTACTGTGAATGGCACTAACATATACCGAGCATCCAACTCCCCCTCCCCCAAATCCAAAGCCTCTCTCTCCTTCACCATCCCCACCCAATGATCAAGTCCCAGCCTTTCCATTCTATTAACATGTTCCACACCTACCTTCATCTCTCTGCTCCCACCACTTTCTTAGTAGAGATGGCCCTATGCCCCTTGGCAGAGTTATTGCCACAGGATCTACCTTCACTCTTGCAGCCCCAACCCCATTATTCTTTGCATACTAAATCCAGTATGTTGGGTTACTCATCATTTCTCTTTAAGTTCTCATGTCTGTAGAATAAAGAAGACACCAGTGATTTATCAAACAAATTTACAAAAATGTACTGGGCTGCCCTTCCCTTGTCCTTGACACGCCAATCCACACCACAGCTGGAGTCATCTTTCTAAAGTGTGAACACTGTTAACAGCACTTCCTTGCTTAAAACCCTTCAGTGATACCCACTGTTTTAAAGATCAGTCCATATTCTTCAATACATCTTATGAGTATTTGACTTTGTAGTCTGGCCCAGGCTTGCCTGCTCTTATGGGTTGAATTGTGTTCCCCCAAAATGTACACATTGAAGTGCTAACCTTCAGCACCTCCGAGTGTGATCTTACTTAGAGATAGGGTCTTCGTAAAGGTAATCAACTCAACATGAGGTCATTAGGGTGGGACCTAATCCAAGATAACTGGAGTCCTTATAAAAAGGGGAAATTTGAACGCAGAGACAGACACATGCAGAGGGGAAGATGATACAAGATGCAGGGAGAACACCATGTGGATGCAAAGATGGCCATCTGTAAGCCAAGAAGAGAGGCCTGGGGCAGCTCACAGCCCTCAGAAGGAACCAACCCTGCCAACGCCTCAATTTCAAACTGCTAGCCTCCAGAACTGGGAGGCAAGAAATTTCTGTGGCTTGAGCCCCACAGTGTGTGGTACTTTCTTATGATAGCAATAACAAATTAACATAGCTCCCAACTTTTGCTCTTTTCCTTCCTACATTTCCACCCTCAACATCCCTACTCTTTCTCTCCACTCTCTAGCTATCGTGAACTTCTCACGTTCCTCGAACACGGTAAATTCTCTTTTATCTTCAGGCCTTTGTGCATGCTGTCTCCCTGGCCTGGAATGCTCTTTTCTTTGGTCGTTTGCCTGCCTAACTTTTGTGTCATTAATATCTTGGCTTAGCGGTCTCTATCTCTGAAGATTTCTTCCCGACCATCCTTCCCCCACCTCCACTCCTGAGACTTTATTAAGTGCCCCTCCGGCGGCACATAGCATGCAGTTTTCAGACTGTGTATCATTCCCTGTGCACTTGTCTCCTCTCTAGTTGGCAAACGTCTTGAAAGCAGGGATCATGTAGTAGAAATCTACTATTTCTGCATCCATCCCCTCGTTTGGTAAGAGCACCCCAATTTTCCCTTAGAAAACCTCACCTTCTCCATTATCAGTCCATGAGAAGCAAATGACCTCACTTCACAGCTCAGGGCTGAGTTAGGGGATCCAGGCCCTGGGAATGAATTTGTTCCTCTTTCTCACAGCCACAGAGATGGCTTCAGGGATGGTCGGGACCTGCCCAGACCACCGAGAGCCAGCTGTGAGATTTCTGCTAAGACTCCTAGGAATGAGAAATTCTCTTGTGGCTGGAATTGCCACACGTGGGGCTGCCAGCAACCTGTGACCTTATTGCTTCTACATGAAGAAAGCCCACCAGGAAGTATGGCTGATGCAGGGGAAGACAGAGCCATGGTATGGAGAAAAATCAGTTCTCGGCTATACTGGTGCTTGGGATGCCCATTCCAGGGCTCTTTCACAATATCACAGATCCTATACATGGTTTATATATTCACCAATGAGATAATGACAAGCAGGAATAAAATTAGGAGAGAAAAGCTGATAAAACTAGGTCTTAAACAGTCTGAATTTATACATGTCTTGTGGGCCATCTTGATGCCCAATGTATTCTACGTTATTATTCAATGTGCTCAGTTGCTAAAGTGATGAAAACATTGGGTTAGTTAAGGTGTGTGTGTGTGTGTGTGTGTGTGTGTGTGTGTGTGTGCGTGCGTGTGTATATTTTAATGGGCATACAAATAGCTTTAGAATCAGTTTTGCAAACTCTGTTCTCATAATATGACCGGTAGTAAGTGCAAATGCAAATAAGATGTGTGGTGCTTAAGCTGGGGGGCTGTGGAGGGGACAAATCACAGGCTGACTTTTGGCCCTGCCACTTTTTCAGTTGTATAACCTCAGGCACTTTACATAGCTTCTCTGAGCCCGAGTCTCTCCATTTGCAAAAACAGGAATAATAATGGCACCACTGCATGGGGCCCTTGTGAGAATAAAAGGAAATAATACATATAAATGACACATAGCACACGGCCTGGGTACATCAGACAGCCAAGGAAAAAGGTTTCTTTTTAA
>NW_012150119.1:2658255-2798931 GCF_000956105.1 Propithecus coquereli | reverse complement strand
CTCCTGCCTCAGCCTCCCAAGTAGCTGGGACTATAGGCATGTACCACAATGCTCAGCTAATTTTTCTATTTTTGTAGAGATGGGGGTCTCATTTTTGCTCAGTGTGGTTTTGAACTTCTGGCTTCAAGTGATCCTCCCGCCTCGGCCTCCCAAAGTGTTAGGATTATGGGCATGAGCCACCACACCTGGCCTATCTTAACCATTTTTAAGTGTATAGTTAAGTGGCATCAAGTACCTTCACATTGTTGTGCAACCATCACCACCATCAATCTCCAGAACTCTTTTCATTTTGCAAAATTAAAACTCTGCACCCATTAAACAATAACTTCTCACCCCTGTTTTTCCACCCCCAATCCCTGGCAATCCCTATTCTTCTTTCTGTCTCTATGAATTTGACTGTTCCAGGTCCCTCACATAAGTGAAATCATGAAGTATTTGTCCTTTGTTACTGGCTTATTTCACTTAGCATAATGTCCTCAAGGTTCATCTGTGTTGTAGCATGTGTCAGAATTTTCCTCCTTTCTAAGACTGAATAATATTGCATTGTACGGATAGACCACATTTTGTTTATCCATTGCTCTGTCAGTGGATCTGGGCTGTTTCCATCTTCTGGCTATAGTGAATAATGCTGCTATGAACATGGGTATACTGGCTAAAGGTTTTTGAATGATGTTCCATTAAATCTCGGTATTGATTTCAGGCAGGTAAACTACTGAATGAAACAGTCTACTACAACAAGAGAAGGGGAAAAGAAGGCAGAATGCTTCCCAGCTCAGAGTACTATAGAGTAAACTCAGTTGTTTGAGAGGTTTCTATCCCAGGAGCAGGGCACCTTAATACACAGAAAATACCTTTTTCTCATTTTTAAGTGACTCGAATCTATTTCTTGTTTGGATGCTGTGGGTTTGGCTCAAGAACGGGGCTCGTATTTTGTTGGTTCCCCATTGTAATAGCTTGAGGATCTTGTAGACACTGGTAGGGTAGACTCCTCCTCTCTGCCTCATCTGAGTTAGGTAGAGTCTTATTTCTGGAAGTCCACCCTGCCTGGCCTTTTTCTTTTCTTTAGAAACTGCGATCGATCAGCTGATGTTTACAGATACCAGGGGAAGGGAGTGGGGAGGACAAGGCATGTATCTGTCTCACAACTCTGTGAGCCCAGACCCAATAACACAGGCGCCAATCATCAATACGGACGAGGGCACTGATCAAAGAATGAGTCGTTTGCCCATCCAGAAGGTACAAGATACCTATGGGGTCTAGCAGGGGATGTAAATGAGCCAAATATAGAATAAGAAAGAGAGGTAGAAAGCAGGGCGCAGCCGTGGCTCAAAGTGGCAGGGGACACTTTGCTTTAGGCAATTGTCTGGTGAAAACGTGGCTCCCAGTTGCCAGATTCTCTAGTTTTTCAGAAATGAGAAAGCCCACTTTGCATAACATCACTTGATATTTAAAAGACTCTTTAAGCCAAATGACACTTAACTGCAGGCTGACTTTGATCTGTGAGATACCAGTCTGCAGCAACTGAAGTAGATATTCTTTCTGGGTTGAGCACAAAGGAAGGGCTCTCTGATACCTTACCCAAGCTCAGACCATTTGAAATATAAGATCATTAATTGTTTTTCTTCTTCTTACTTTTTTATTTTGAAACTTTCCAAATGCAAATGAAAGGAGAAGATACAATGAACTTCCCTGCATTCATTACCCAGCTTCAACAACTGCCAATATTTTGCCAGGATCATTGAATTTTCCAGCTAGAAAGAGCCTTGGAAAGTATTGCCCTGACAATTGCTCTCATATCTTTGAGTACCTATCATGTGCCTGAACAACGTGGTAAGTACTAGATTATCCAAAATCCTTACCACTAAATCTTTTCCCTATTTTTTAAGAGAAGTTGAGTATCTGCCCAACCTTAGTGGCAATGGCAGCTGGCAGGGGGCAGAGCTGGCCACCAAGGCTTGGGCACGTGAACCTCCTCTCTCTCTGCCCTCCACAGCTTCTGAACACCCGCAACACCTGTCTACAATTAGTGTCTAGGTCCTTTGCTCATTCTGGTGGGGAGACACCCGACAGACTTAATATCAGAATTTACGAACGGCACAAAGTTTAATAATATGACACAGTGTCCATTTAGTCGGTTTCTTCTTCTGTAAAGAACAAATCATGCAATTACCTGCTTTACGGCATCTTCATAGGAGGGAGGCTGTGTTATCTCTGAGACTGTCGAACTTGACTTAGAAAAAGTTGGGGATGGAATTGAAAACTTTGGCCCTGTCTTATCAGAAGAGTGTAAACCAGCCATCTGCGTGGATAAAATACAGAGAAAAGCATTCATTTCATGGTCAGAAATGGTACTGCTTCTGTTCTAGAAACTACAGGCTAAATTTTGGAAAAATTGATCTAAGACCAAAAAAAAAAAATCTGGGGCTTAGAAAGTAACTTTCAAATTTTAACAAAAGTGCATGTCACTGTGGGTTTATTGCTGGTGGCATCTTAGAACGGGAACCTTACAGATCTATCTTCCCCCATAAGGTGCACCCTCTTCTGTTAGAAGAGTAAAAGAGTCCATACAAAGAAGGTCACCAACCCAGGAATATCCAGAGGAATCTATACCCCAGGTCATTTCACTCCAAACTGGTTATATTTGCAGAGAGCTGGAGGCGTCGCTGGGGTCTCTTCACGAACCAGCTTTGTTTGTGGTGAGTGTGTGGAGAGCCTGGCCCACTTCAGGGTCTCTATCCCTCCTGACATGGGGCACGTGGTGCTTATATGTCAGGACCATCTTATGTTTGTCTCCTTCCTGCCACCTCTTCATTGCTCCTTGGAACTTCCCATAGCCAGGATCCTGTACAGCCTGATTCCTTCCACCAGCTGACGAGTGCCATCTCTTCCTCTTTCCACAGAGATGCACTGTGACCCCAACTTTCTGGACCTCTCCAGTCCTGGCTATCCATGTACCTCCCTCCTTCTCCAACATTACTTTCCCATACACCCCAGTTCCAAAATGCAACTTCATAGAAACTGCCATAGAAATACCATGGCCATTTTAGTCATCATGATTTCTGGGATGAACCCAGGAGAGGACTCCCTGGGACACCTCCTAACTCATATTTGTACATCCATTTCCATGCATTTCGAGTGCACTTGTTTCTCTCTAAAATGAAATTTAATTCTGCCTTTAAAGGGAACCTCATCATTCATTTTGGAGGACAGGGACCACAAGAGAGAGAAGAGGCAAAGTTAATCCCAGGTTTAAACCTTTTTCCAGGTGCCTACCTTTTGCTGTACACCTGGGCTTTTTGGACAAGGGTTGCCCCCGGCACAGTGACTGTTGTCTGCCTGGGCTCCGGAGAAAGGTGGGCGGAGGCTGGGAGAACGGGAAGTGAAGCTTGGAGGATGGCCGTCGTGTGCCCCTGAGTTCTGTAGAAAGGAAGAAGTGACAAATTAAATGGCCAGCAGTGGCTTACTTGAGTGAGGCCTTTGCCGACAATTCTGAGCCCTGCCCTGTGTCCCCTGGTGTCTTATCTTTGCAAGCCTTCCTAAATTCCATTACTGAATGAACTTGCCTAAAACTCTTGGCTTTGTACGTATCACCTACTGCTTAAAGACTTCCAGTGGCTCCCACATATCTGCAGCATAGGGTCTGTACTTCTAACCTGGAGAAGTGTTCAGGACTCTCTACAGTTTAAATTCTACTGTTGCCGCCATGCACCTCCCGCAACAGGCCCCGTACCTTCTACCTCCCCATCTTTGTTCACATGGAGTGTCCTTTCCTGCTTCTCTATTTTTTAATGCTACACTTCCCACCAAGACCAACCCCATTGCAAAAGCTTCCTTGTGATTAATCTGCCCCCTCCCCCACCAACTCTGTGCAGCATTTAGTGTCCTAAGCATAGATCAGTCATGTTATCCTCTATTGTTCTTTATCGTTTGATCATGGAAGTTTTAATGTCTTCAAAGAATCTTTGTAAACCACAGTTCTTCTGGGGAGTACCAACGTCATCAGAATTGAAAGTTATGGTCCAGAGCTATGTCTCAAGAATGATTTTTACCTTTGTTGCCTCAGATAGTACGCACTCAAGAAATGCTTGCTAATGATGGTGGCAATCCATTTAAGCCCCAGTTTCTCTTGCAGTGCCCCCTGAGGAGTGGGCAGCGTTCATTGCAATATGTTGTTCTGGTAGGTTTGTAAAAAGTTATTCTCATTACCTTTTGCCATGCCTCATACTCTCAGAGCAGAGAGATATTCCATGTGAAAAGGGCATGCACTTTAGAATCAACCCATCTTGGGTTTGTGTGATCCCGAGCAACTGGTTCAAGCTCCCTGAGCCTTATATTCCTCCATGGCAAATACAGAATAATAAATTGGAGGTCACAGGGTTGTTGTGACAATTAATGAGATTACTTATATACATGTCTCCTAATACTTGGCACGTGGCAGGTATCCAATTAATGAGTTTTCTTCCTACTTCTTTTCTAATAATATGGATTTTAGAACCTTTTGATGGTGTAATTTTCTTTCTCAAATAAACTTATATAGACTTTCTTGGTAATTCTTCAGCTTCGTGTGCAAAAGGAAAACCCTTTTTGATCACCTTGGTCTAGTCTTTGAATTTGTAACTCTTCCAAGCTATCTCCTATGACTCTCCTTTCATTCTGCTCCAGTCACACTGGCCTTCTTTCTGATCCTTGAACATTCCCTATAAGCTTCAACCCCAGGACCTTTGCACTTGCTGTCCCTCCTTTGACTTTATTGCTTTCACCCCAAATATCCACAAGGTGCTTGCCTTTACTTCTTTCAAAGTTTTGTTCAAATGTCCCTGGCCCTTCTATTTAAATTGGCAAACTTCCAAACTCCTCATATCTCCTTCCCACCTTTTGTCCGTAAGATGTATCATCTTTTAATACATTACATAATTTACTTTTAAATTTTGCTTACTGTTTTCCCATGAGAATAGGGATTTGTGTTTGGCTAGTTCAGCACGAATCCCCAGAGACTAGAACAGGGCCTGACACAGAGTAGGTGCTCAGTGAATATTTGCACACTGCAAATCATTACACACAGAACAGAGTGAAGTCTGGTGACTTCCCTTTGGCCCTCTTGAGGAACTGGTTGGCCTATGGTAAGGTTTTACACCAAGGAGTCCTGAGAGCAACGGTCAGCAAACTACAGCCCACAGGCCAAGTCTTGCTCACTGCCCGTTTTTGTAAATAAAGTTTTATTGGAGTGTAGCCATGTGCATTCATTTACAAGATGTCTATGGCTGCTTTCCTGATGCAAGGAAAAGTGGAGTAGTTGTGGCACAGACGGTGTGACCTGCAAAGCCAAACATATTCATCATTTGGCCTTTTACAGAGCAAGTTTGCTAATCCCTATCTGGGAGGATGAGTTTGGTCTACTGCGAAGGCTCATGGATCACAGCGTCTGGGAGTTGCGGCTGGGCTCTTGGTCGGCCCTTCACCTTGGAAGTTCCAACATGAGCTTGTTAGTGGTGCAAACCCACATCCCACACTTGCAGAAGGAGGGATGCCCGGGCCTGGTGCAAGGCGTCCTTACCTGCGCGGGGCACGCCTGGCTGCCGGCGGGCGAGGAGACCCTGTGTGCTTCTCCCTGAGCCCCGGCAGGCGCAGGCAGGAAGTAAGCGTTGTTGGGCGACGGGGGCAAACTGATGTGCTGAGGGCTCTTCACGGCCCCGAGGGGCGAGTGCTGGGGGGAGCACTGCGGGCTGAGAAACGTGGAAGAAAGTACGCCGGTTTGGCCCGAGGACTCCGCACAGTGCGCGTTTGCCAGGGGCGGGAGAGGAGCAGCTCCGCAGACCTGCGACGGGGGCTCGGGGCCGCTGTTTCGTCGTTTCGCAGAGACTTGCTGGGATGCAAAGGGACAGCTGGAGACGGCCTCTTCCTGCTTGATGGGCGCGGCCAGGAAGGGCAGCGGCTTCTGCTCGGGGCAGTTGTTCCTTTTCTGCTTCTGCAGCTGCATCCGCAGCTCCTCCACCTGCCTCTGCTCCTGCTGCAGCTTCCAGGTGAGCTCGTTGATCACTTTCTGCTTCTCCACCAGCATCTTGTCCTTCTCGGAGTCCGGCCCGTCCAGCTCCGAGGCGGCGGAGGCCCCGTTCAGGCTGCTCGCGAGCGTCTCCTCCGCGCACACGTGGGCCGGGGACGGGTGCAGGCCGAAGGCGGGGGAGGCGTCGTTGAAGGTGTCCGGCAGGGACCCGGCGACCGACAGGTCGGACGAGGCGGGGGAGATCGGGGGGCTGGAGCTGGTGCTGCCGAAGTGGTAGAAGCCGTTGGACAAGGCGCTGGTGGAGGGCGAGGACTGGTAATTGGGCAGCGTGCTGGGGGTGACGGGGAAAGTGACCGTCGTTATGTCCCCGAAGTTCGGCACCGGGTTGCCAGAACAGTCCTGGAAGGGCCGGAGCCGGTCCATGAGGGCCGTTTTGGTGCCTGACACGGGCAAGCCCCGGATGCGAAGCTGTTGTCTTAGTTCAGAGACCTAAAGAAACCAGGACATTGTTAGTATGCTAAGAATATTTTTTAAAGTGTGTTTATTGTATTAATAAAACGAGCTTTGAAACATCACAAATGCAATTTTACAATATCCACTGATGTTTAATACTTCTTTCCAATTTCATCTCCTATCCCTGATATAAATTGGTTTTGCCCAATTTTAACAATTCTTTTTTACTTTATCATATACCATGTTTCCGCCTGGGTTTAGACACAAGCCCTCAAACGATAGTCCCAAAGCACAGCCGAGTGCAGGTCAAGTCCAGACTTGACTTTGAGAACCATGGCTCCATGTTGACTTGTATGTCCTAGTTTTGATGACTCGCTCGATAACACTCATTTATGGAGAGAGAGTGACAAGATCTTCAGTCCAAATTCTGGCCCTGCCTGTTATTAGCTCAACAATCACTTTGTGCCTCAGTTCTCCTTCTGTGAAATGGAGGTAATCATATCTATCTGATATAGTTTTGCCAAAGTCAAAATGGCTTAAAATTTGTAAAGCACTTGGCCTAATGTCTGGAAAACGGTCGTGTAGTGGGAGGGTTTACTATTATTATAATATTATGTAGACTCACATGTTATCCCTACATTTTTTATAATGCTCATAAACTGAAACTATGAATATCCACAAATATGAGAACTGGTTAGGTAAATGATAGAGTATGCAAATGATAGAATACTACAGATCCATTAAAACTGATGTAATAGGCTGGGTGCAGCGGCTCATACCTATAATCCTAGCACTTTGGGAGGCTGAGGCGGGAGGATCCCTTGAGCCCAGGATTGGAGGCTGCAGTGAGCTATGACAACGCCACTGCACTCTAGCCTGGGCAATAGAGCAAGACCCTGTCTCAGAAAGAAAACAAAACAAAACAAAACAACTGATGTTATAAGTATTTGTTGACATTGGATGATGAATAATTGTTTATGGTATATTACTAAGTGGAAAAAAGTTAGAATTGATTCTATTTTTCTAAAAATTATACAAATAATGTATATGTATATATTTCAACCTACACTTGCATATAAAAATATCTAGATAAACATACTCAAATATTAATAATGGTTCTCCTTATCTGTAGGCTCTAAATATTTCACATAAATATATTCATTCTGTAATTAAAACAAGAAACATTTAATACCTAAATTTCAATAGTTCTGTAAAACAGCAAACTGTGGGAATATTCTTCTGATATTCTGTAGGGAAATATCTTTTGAGCATAAAAGGAAAGAAAGTAATCATAAAAATATTGAAAGCAAAGGTTAAGACTTCTTTAAGTCAAAAAACTATAAATAAAATGCAAACACAAATAGCTATCTTGGGGAAAAAATAATTGCAGCACAAATAAAGTGTTAAAAATCTTAGTGTATCCAGTGTGCTTTCTAATTAAAAAGAAAAAGATTGATACTCATTGTAAAAATGGGCAGAGGATACGACCCAGCTCTTCACAAACAAAAATAAAATTTAAAATATGGTATGGCCAATAATGTATGTATACCATCATCAGTAATACAAGAAACACAAAATGAATGTGTACGGATGTTTGTATTTATTAAATTGAGGAAGAAATGAATGGTAACACTTTGTTTAGGGAAGTAGCAGCAAAAATAAAATGTTTTTAAAAAGAAAATAGCTCTTTAATGCTTTGCTATTCAAACTACGGTTGTTGGACCAGCAGTGTCGATATTTACTGGGAGCAAGTTAGAAGTGCAGAATCTCCCGTCCCTCCCCAGACCTGCTGAATCAGAACCTGCATGTTAACAGGAGCCCGGGTGACCTGTGCACACATTAATGTTTGAGAAGTGCTGCGTTAACATGCTGCTTCTGGGAAGAGACTGGCATAAACATTCAGGACAGAAATTTAGCAATATATGTCCAGAACTCTAAAAAAGATTAATATATTTTAATTCAGGAATTTCATTCCTCTGTAGTTAGCCTGGGGAAATAACCAGAGAAATTAATAAATGTATGCACAAAGGCCACTGAAACCATATTCTGAATAACAAAAATTTGGCAGCTAGTTAAATGTCCAGCAGTGAAATGTTAGGTAGGTGGTGGAATGATATGCTGTTATTAAAAATAGAAATTTTATTGAATATTGAAAGTTCTAAAAAATGTTCATGATGTGTTAAAAAAAAGTATGCCAGAAATTTATGTACACATAAATTTTTTAAAACAATTATTTTGAAACAAAATATGTGCATATGCATTTTCAATTTAGAAGGAAATATAATCTGTAGTGCTTTCTGAGAGTCTTAATTATCTTTTAAAATGCTGTTTATTTTTCTATACACTATCATATTTCAGCAGTGAAAATATGTTACTTTATAATCAGCTAAAAATTATCAAAAAAGCATTGAATCAACTTATACTAGCAATAAATATGCTATTTCCCCCATAGCCTTGCTGGCATTGTTTTATCATTTTCTTTTAGATTTGCTGGTTTGAAAAAGCACAAAATGGCAACTCATTATTGTTTTAATTTCGAATTACTTAAAATTAATGGGTCCTACATTTATTTTTAGAGTCTGTTCTGGCACTGAATAATTTAAACTACATTATTAAATAATGCAGCCCATATTCTAAAATAAAATGAATACTGGTTGAGTTCAATTTACCTTAAATTTCAGAGTATTATGCTATATAGGCTTGTTTGGCACAAAGGTTTGTATACATCTCTTTGCTACATTCACTGATGTTTTAATCATGGATAACTTTTAAAACTATTTATTGTGGAAACATTCAAACATACACGAAAGTAGACAGAAAAGTCTAAAGAACGCTTTGTACTTATCAACCAACTTCAACAATTATCAACTCATACCCAATCTTATTTCTTTTATACTCCAACCCACTTATGTCCCTATCTTTCCTGAATTATTTTGAAGCAAATCATATAATTTCATCTCTAAATATTTTGGTCTCTATCTCTAAAAGATAAGTACTCTTAAAAAAAGACCATAGATAAAATACAATGACCACACTTTAAATATGAACAATTATTTCTTAACATCCATCAAATGTTTTCCCAGTTTTTAAACTTCTCTCTATCTCTCTCTTGCATGCTGTCTCTCACTCACTAGTTTTAGAAACAGGATGCAAAAAAAAAATCCATGTACTGTGATATAACCATCAATAACTTTTTAATGACAAATCAAACTCTTCTCTCAGTGTTTTTCCCCTTCTACTTTTATGTATCAACACAGGAACAGTTCTTGAAAACGTGACCTTCACTGTATTAGCTTTCCGATTACTATTCAGGGGGGTCATTTCCATCAATTCCTCTTATTTCTCCCCTTCCCTAATTGTGGTTGCATCATGTGCTTCTTTTACTCCTCATCTCTCCTTCCCTCCCTCTCTCTCTTCCCATTGTGCTCTCCCTCAACCTCGTTCAGTCTCTAGCTCCAACCCTCTCCACATTGCACACGATTCTGAAGTTTCTGTTGCTACCCCTGACAACACAGCTTGGCTCCTTCTTACCGATAGAAGCTGGCTAGACCTTTTCTATCGGGTGTCCTATTGGTACCTGCAACTTAGCTTTTCCAAACCGAATGAACTTGCCACCGTCCCTTCACATCAGCCCTCCACTCTAACCTCCCTCTGTCTGCCATGGGTGTGACTCTCCCGGGGTGCAGGTGACGCCTCTCCCCACACGCACAGTGAGTGGTTAAGTCCACCCAAGGTCCCTCCTGTCCATCCTTCCCTTCCCATTCTCAACTCTCACGACAACAGCAAAGCCCTTGAAATCACTCCCTTAGGTGCAAGCCCCAGTTTTGTCATTTATAAGCTGGTTAACTTGCTTTTCACATAACTGTTTTAAAGTTTTGATTTTTATTTTCACTTTTTAAATTGGAAAGATAAAACTTACCTTGCAGGGTGAAAATTAAAGCAAATCTATAGGGGATGGCTGATTGATAGTTTATGCTCAAAAAATGGTAGCCTCCACCGCCATCACCATCATCTCCTTAGACCTGTGCTAATTATTATCACCATTGGCAGCCGGTGACTCTGAGCATGTGCACATGGAGGGAGGTGCCTTTGGGGGCTCAGACAGATGGCACCACATCTGGTCTATGTTTCTCTGGGGCTAAGGCACCTCCAGTCCTGCTTGATCCGGGGCTTCCATCCGGATATAGGCTACTTAAAAAAATATTTTTTATGGTGGAAAAATAAGCATAACAAAGTTTATCATGCAACCATTTTGAGTGTATAGTTCAGTGGCATTAAGTACATTTACAAGCTTGTGCAATCATCACAACCCCCCATCTCCAGTACTTTTCATCATCTCCAATGGAAACTCTGTCTCCACTAAACAGCAACAATTCTGCATTCCCCCTCCCACCAACCCCTAGTAGCCACCATTCTACTTTCTGGCTATGAATCTGCCTGTTCTAGACGCCTCTTATGAGTAGACTCATACAGTATCGGTCCCTTTGTGTCTGGCTTATTAAATATTTCACTTAGCATAATACTTGAAAGGTGAAATTGCCTACTTTTGTCTCTATGAATTTATAATTTGGGGAGTGGAGGGTGGGTGACCATGGCTCCAGGGAGCATTATCATGAGCTTGGTGTTCTCTTCTAGGTTTGTGGATACTAAATTAAAACATGCTCAATGGAACTTCAGCCATAAAAAACAATGGTGCATTAATACTTCTTGTATTATCCTGAATGGAGCTAGAGCCCTTCCTTCGAACTGGAGTATCACAAGAATGGAAAAACAAGCACCACATGTATTCACCATCAAATTGGTACTAACTGATTAACACTTATGTGCACACATGGAAGTAACATTTCATTGCGTGTCAGGCAAGTGGGGGGGGAAGGGGATGGGTAAATTCACAACTAATGGGTGTGGAGCGCACTGTTTAAGGGGATGAGCATGCTTGTAGCTCTGGCTTGGGTGGTGCATATGCAATATATGTAACCAAAATGTTTGTACCCCCATGATATTCTGAAATTTAAAAATAAATTTAAAAAAAGAAACCTAAGCATTTTTAATCCAAGTGGAAGGAATAGAGAAGACTTTGATATCAAGACCCAAGATATATCTTATTTACTGGTATTGGTGGTTGGCAGCCATAGAATTTCCTTTTATTTGAAATAAACACAATCCTACCTTCTCCCCCGAAGAAAATGATGACTGAGGACTGAGAGTGGGAATGAGGGTATTGATAAGGACTGAGCACTAAGGAGGGGCCATAAGATTGGCATGAAGAAGGTTATAGGGACCTTTAGGAATTTGGTTTTTGGGAAAAATTCTAAGTTCCTTTGGGGAGAGTAACAGGTAGGGCAGAAACCAGGTGAACAGGTGTAATCATTGAAAACGGGGTGAGGAATTGAATTGTGCTCTTCAGTTCAAAAAGTCAAAGGATACTGCATTCACCTTTTCCAGTTGTGTTGTGAATGCTGGATAGAGGGATGGATATGCTAGTCCTGAGGGCTGCGGAAAGGACCCAGCTTCAACTCCAAGGTCGGTGTCATTTCAGTGGCTGAGATCCACGTGATCCGCAGTGAGTAGCTAGCACACATACATCATTTAACAACGTGCTGCCACGCTTCGGGGCAGAGGTTCCCAGATTTGGGGATTTCAATTATAATGATATTATTGAAAATAATTAAGTTATATTATTGACATCAGGTTACCAATTTTTTTTTTTTTTTCCCGGAGATAGGGTCTTGCTCTATTGCCCGGGCTAAAGTACAATGGAGTCATCATAGCTCACTGCAATCTCAAACTCCTGGGCTCAAGCGATCCTCCTGCCTCAGCCTCCTGAGTAGCTGAGACTACAGGTGCATGCCACCAAACTTGGCTAATTTTTCTATTTTTTTTAGGTGGAGGGGTCTCAATATGTTGCTCAGCCTGGTCTCAAACTTCTGGCCTCAAGTGATCCCCTGGCCTTGGCCTCCCATGGTGCTCAGATTACAAGCTTGAGCCACTGCACTCAGCTGGGTTATCAACATTTTATCTCGTTCGGTAAGAACTAAGACCCTTATTTAATTATATCCTTATTTAATAAAAAGTAACAAATAAAACCCTACCAAAAACACTCAACTTCCATTCACCACCATCATTATTTCCTAATGGAAAGGATATTTTAAGATTCAAAACACTGGGAGGAAATACACACTTTGAAGAAAGATTAGTTCGATATGTGGAGCACCATTAGATTTATGAAAAGCTCTTTACATGGTTCTTATTTTTCTCATTTCATCAGAAATTGGTAAAAATTCATCATGGAGTTGACTACTGGTTTAGAGAATTCTGGAAGCTTACATCAATCTCACACCTAATCTGTGCTAAGCTCCACTGTGTGTACTATTTCACTTGACTTTCACAATAACTCATTTATGTGAATGAGGAACCTGAGAATCAGAAAAATGTAAAAAATAGCTCAAGTTTGTATGGTCTATCAAAGCTGAGCTAAGGGCCTATCATCTTCTGTTCTTCCATGCTATGGTTTGAATGTGTCCCCCCAAAATTCATGTGCTGGAAATTTGGTTGCCATTGTGGTGATGGTAAGAGGTGGGGACATTGGGAGGTGATTTTTGTCCTGGGGGTTCCACCATCATGAATGGATTAATGCCGTTATTGCAGGAGTTTGATCCCCTTTTCTCTCCTTCCCGCATGCTCTCACCTTCCCCTGCCCTCTTTTGCCCTTCCGCCTTCCACCCTTCCGCCATGGGATGACCCTCGCCAGATGCCGGTGCCATGCCCTTGGACTTCCCACCCTCTAGGACTGTGAGAAATGATTTTCTGTGCTTTATAAACCACCCAGTTTCAGGGGTTCTGTGATAGAAGCATAACATGGACTAAGACAAACAGGGTATTCAACCACAGCAGCATAAATTCTACCACTCCTTTGAATGTCTCCCATATTTTTCTTGCCTTCCACTCTCTTACTCCAGAAATCAGTAGGCAAAAATTCTGTTAACAATATACTGTTGTATTTGTAAAAAAAAAAAAAAAAAAGGAAAAAAAGAAAATCATGTCAAATTCTCTACCTTCAGATCATCCAGGTTAGGTGGGAGTGGGCCTGGTTTGAGAGAAGAGACACCAGTTTGTCCAGAAAAACTGTTTTTGACAGGGGACAAGGGGGTATTGCTCAGTGATGTTGAAGAAGAGTTTGAATTTCTGACCATCTGTTCATTTGGTTCTCTAAAAAACAAACAAAGAGGCACTTAAAATATGATCAAATATATGTAAGATCACTTGAATTTAGATCAAATCACAAAGTAATTGACTACAAGGATCAGGCAGGTAATAAATCAATGGAAGGGCAGGGTGAAGAGAAACAACAGCACAGGCTAGATGGCAAGTGGTGGGTGACCCTAGAGCTTTGTTTGGGGAGACAGGAGGGAGTGGTGGGGACTTTGGCACATGGGAGAGGACATGTCTGTCTCCTGGAGAGCATGCCTGGTGAAGCTTGACTGTGTTCAGTGCTCAACATAATTTCCATCATGGCCTGAGGATGACCAGCAATGTGTGAGGAATGCACATTCTCAAATTTATAGGTGAGGATATTGACTGTTTAAAAGGTGACCTAGTAATGTGGTCACATAACCTGGGCTCAGGAGTCAATCTTTGAGGCTGTCTCTCTGCTGTTCAGCTCTGTTGCTTCCAAAAGCAGAAGTATATTGGAATTGCTCACAATTCCGATATCACATTCTTAGATGTTCCACAATCCCATTTGGAAGTACTAATACTTTTCCTTTTTCCCCAAGGGGCTTCTTATCAAGGGCATTAATTTACAATAGTCCCCTCTTTCCTGCAGTTTTGTTTTCCAAGATTTCAGTTACCCGTGGTCAACCATGGTCCGAAAATAGATGAGTACAGTACAATAAAATATTTTGAGAGAGAGAGAGACCACATTCACATAACTTTAATTACGGTATATTGTTATAATTATTCCATTTTATTACTAGTTATCATTGTTAATCTCTTACTGTGTCTAATTTATAAATTAAATTTTATCGTAGGCAAGTATATAGAGCTTGATACTATCCAAGGTTTCCAAGATCCCCAGCATTCACATCCCCCTTGGATAAAGGGAGGCTACTGTATTTGCTTCCTCCCAGCCATATGGTCCTGAAAAGGTGTGCATGGTTTCTATTCCTATTCCAAACATACTGGATGAGGACATGGCACAATACAGGACTTGCTGGGTCCCAAGGTGCTGGCCCTGTGTGTCTCAGTTAGAGAGAAACCATTCCCAACCTCTGGCTGCGGCCACCATCCCAGGCTGGCCTGACTTACTTAAGCTGAGCTTGGTGCATCCCAGGGTAGCTGAATCGGTGCTGCTGCTGCTGCTGCTGGCTGAGGATCTGGAGCTGCAGGAACAGCTGTTGCTGCTGTAGCAGCCGGGCGTAGGCTGAGTCCATGGGGGGAGGGGACTTCTCTGCCTTCTGGTCTGGGGGAATGTACTGGTGATACTTGAGCTTCTTCACTTTCGGCTTGGGGTCCTTGGGCTTTTTATGGCGGTTCTTACTGTCACCCAAGGACTTGGACTGCAAAGAGAGTGGGGAAATGACATATGCTTTAACTGAAAATAACTTGGCATCATAGATTTGGTCTGATGGACATTCTCAAATCCCACAAAACAATATAGCAAAAGCAAGATGTACAAAGAACTCCCAGGACATTACTGTATCTAATGAACAAATCTACTGCAAATACGTCACACTGAAAGGACACTGCTCAGGCAGGGAATCTCGAATCTTAGAAATAGCTGCAGGATTTTGTCTTTTCTGGAGTAGAGACCAGTGATCAAAATAAAGACTATAAAAGATAATATTGAAATAATAACAGATGCTCAACAGTGTAATTGTATCTATAACCTTTTCCCGAAATCAAAAGGCCTTCATATATAGGAAGCAATAGGTTCATCCTGTTATCAGTTAAAAAAAATAAATGTTCAAACCTGACATTGTTACAGAAGGTTGAAATGGAGAACATGGATGTCATGACCGCAGATGGTGAAGGAACACATTGGAGGGAAAGTGTGGTACCAGCAGTGTCCAGAAGAGGGGGCTCCTGAACAGCTGGCAGCTGGCTTGGCAGCTTCCCCATTTTAACCACAAAACACACATCTGAATGTGACCTTATCCAAAGGAGCCTACATCTTGCTTTGAGTCAGCGCATCCCACTCTTTTGATTTCTCAAAGAGACTTCTTCCTGGGGACTAATGAATAATGAGCACAAGTATGTCTGTGTGCTCGGTGGCTCTATTTTCTCTCTGCTCATTAATCGATTAGTGTTCTAGTTAATTACTCAAGTCTGTTGTCCTTGGAGGGTTTCTGCAGGGCTCCTGCAACCAGCTCTGCCCAGCCTTGCTCCAGCTCCGCTGCTCTTCCTGCCTCATCCTAGGCCTGGCTGGTCTGGGAAGGATGGAGCTGCAGCCCTGGCTGCATCTAACAGTTAAGTCAGAGGTCCAGGAGGTTTTTTTTTTTTCTCTATGTTGCCTTAGTACATGGCCTCTGAGCATGCCAGAAGATACTGCAATTGGACCATTTTCTCTGGATAGAGTGGGGTAAAGACTACTAAACCCACGGTAATATGTAGTTTCATTCTCTTTTTGAGCACAGGGGACACGAAGGTTGTGTTTGTTTTGCTCTTTCAGCTGCACGGCCAAGAGAAGAAGAGCCCATTCATCTTTCTAAAGAGGGATCAGAGGTGACTCCACTCCAGCACTACACACCCAGGCATAAATGTGTGAACAGGGTTAATGTAAGGGAGAGGGAGCAGTGAGGCCAGGCCTGAGGCTAGAAAGGACAAGACTTCCTTAAGCCAATCTGAGTCAAATGCGCGTGCGCGCGCACACACACACACACACACACACACACACACACACACACACACACACACACACGGCACAACACACCACCCTGGTAGCCCCCAATCCACTCACAGGCCCTGCCCTGCCGAATGAAGTCCAAATTCTATAGTCTGTTAAGGAAGACAGTTCACCAAACTGCCTACGCTTTTCTTTTCCAACAGACTACACCTCCTGCCTCTTTTCCTTGCAATTTTATTCTCTCTGCAACACCATCTCCGCTTGCTGACTCCAGCTCCGTCCTTCGAGGCTGGCTCAAGCCTCGGCTCACCTAGGAAGCCTTTTCTAACTCACAGTGATGTCTCCTGTCTGCACTTCTCTTGCGGCCTTTGAGGCTGCCTGATAATGGTCACATCGCTGTGCATCTGCTGAGGGGTGAGGGAAACTCGAATCTAGCCCCATTCGCCTTCCTGCTGGCTCTGAGGGAGGCCTATGGCAGCTGCGGGAAGGAGAACTTCTTTTTTTTATTGTGGTAAAATACAAGTAAGATAAAAGTCACCATTGTAACCATTTTAGTACATTCACAATGTTGTGCAACCATCACCACTATCTAGTTCCAGAACATTTTCATCACCCCAAGAGGAAACCTGCTACCCATTAGCAGTCACTCCCCATTCCTGCCTTCCTCCAGCCCCTGGCAACCACCAAGCTGCTTTCTGTCTGTATAGATTCGCCTATTCTGGATATTTCAAATAAATGGAATCATGCAAGATGTGGCCTTTTGTGTCTGACTTCTTTCACTTGGCATAATATTCTCAAGGTTCATTCGTGTCGTAGCAGGTACCAGCACTTCACTCCTTTTTATGGCTGAATAATATTCAATTGTATGAATATACCACATTTTATTTATTCATTCATCAGCTGATGGCCATTTGGGTTGGTTCCAACTTTTAACTACCACGACTAGTACTGCTGTGAAAATTCATGTACAAGTTTTTGTTTGACCACCTGTTTTCGGTTCTCTGGGGCATGCACCTAGGAGTGGAATTCCTGGGTCCTGTGGCAAGTCTACGCTTGAATTACCGAGGAGCTGCCAAACTGTTTTCCACGGCAGCTGCACCGTCTTACTTCCCACCAGCAGTGTATGAGGGTCCCAGTTGCTCCAAATCCTCATCAACACTTGCTATTTTCCATATTTGTGTTAAAGCTACCCTAGTGTGTATGAAGTGGTATTCTATTGTGGTTTCGATTTGCATTTCCTTAATGATTAATCATGTTGAGAATCCCTTCGTGTGCTTGTCGGCCATTGGTCTATCTTTGTAGAAATATCTATTCAAGTCCTTGGGGGCACATCTCTCTTACTTGTGCAAAACACTGTTAGGGCTAGTGATGGTCCAAGGAGCCAATTAGATTAGACTGTAGGCTCCTTGAGGGCAGGAATCATGTTCTATTCGACTTTGGCACACACACTCACAGAGACTGCAGAGTGCTTTTTGCTTACATAGGATTTTTAGTTTCAAGGAATTTGAAACTTGTGCATTCTCTCATTAGCCTCATGTGAATCTTTTAAAGTCAACAGAGTAGAGATGTATTTCCCTAGCTTGGCTGCCTTCTTCTTTGAGAAGCCCCGTGATATCCTCTGAACTTAGAGCTGATGCATGTTTAGCAACTGGGAATGCACAGGCATTGAACAGTCAGAGGGGACGATGGCTCTTACACAAACAGCCAGTCCTCCTGGGCCAGTTGGGTTCCGTATCAATCCCCCGCTTCATTGAAAGTGACCTGTCCCTCTGGGATCCTATCACACTTGCTTAGCACAGTGAGGTTGAAGACTTTGAATTATGCAAAATTTAAATACTGTGATAGACATAGTAATAAAATTTCTCTTTATATACATTAGAAATAATGTGAATCATCCCCTCCTTCCTCTGCAATGAACAAAATTCATTGATAGTCAGACAATTTCAAACTTGTTGAGTTGAGTGAATCGTAAGCTGGGTTTATTTAACCTCTTGTGGTTTGGTGGGGGAGCTTCACTGGGAAACTGAAATGCCCATCATCAATTCAGAACATAAAACTGTCACTCGATTATCAATTCCTACTTCAATTTACAATCTTTTTTAAAATTCCATGAGAATCATTTCAGCATTCATTAAGTGGGGACACTAGAGCTGAGAAAACACGCTCCCAAATTAATGAGAAGTTATCTGGGATAAAACATTATGAAGAAGGCCGGATAACTACGAGGCAGTTAATTGGTGAGAGAGTACTCTGTGTACTATAAGATACAATGCTGAGAAAATTACGTAAGAATATGCTAACATGATTGCAGCTGTTTGTCTACTATGAATGTAACCCCCTCCCATCTTTATTTCTATAGGAAGATTGGCTCGAACGATAGAGGTTTTTTGTCATGCAGGTTCTTCAGGGCTGCTTCCCTTGCATAAAATTCAGCTGCCCTATACCTATTTTATGGCACTTGCAAATACTGTGTGCATTGTAATCAGCTGTGTGTATCTCAAAGGTGAGCTTGTAAAATCTTTTAAGTCAGAAACACGCTGGCTGAGCTGAAATCTCGAAGAAATGCAAACACACGGGCTTCTCTGCTGCAGAGAAGTGCGCTTTGTGCTTTGCTTCATGGCTAATAGAATCTTGGTCCACATACACCGGTGGCTCATTTCTCATCTCCTGTTTTGAGACATTCCTGGTAGGCTGAACCTACGCTTGGGTCTGTGTGGCTCTCCTCAGGTTGTCCGTCCTAACTCAGAAAGCTCCCTGAGCTGGCTTGTGGCTGGTGGGGGGGGGGGTGCGGGGAGGAGGGCTTGGAGGCTGATGCTTCCGTACCTTTACAGCGGCATGCACAGGGATTGGGGTGCTGGTGGGGCCAAGCCCCTGCTTCCCCGCATCTAACTGGTGGCTGGGCTGCGAGGCTGAGTCACTCCTGTCATTTTCTGAGCCAGAAGCAAGATCCTGAAATTCAAATTTTAGCATCATTAGTACGCAGGAATAAAAGTTGTGTGACACAGAAATGTTAAAGTAGAGCCCCTACACATAGCTCTGCTGCTTTATACACACACACGCAATTTGTCATCCAACTGAGGATGCTTTTGAGAGAGAAAGGGGGCATTCTTAATAATGATTTCAGAAGACAGATATAAAACTGGCCTGTTTATGCAAACTGGGCTGTGTGGTCACCCTGCGTGAGGGTTCCACTTGTCTGCGACAAAGTCCGCCTGTTGAACTTGATAATGGAACCGAGAGAGAAAGGAAGAGGGAAGAGTGGGTGTAAGAATTTGCAGGGAAAGTGGACCAACAAACAAGGTAGAGGAAAAGGGTGTTAGCAGGAGGGAAAGTGTGTGTGCGTGTGTACGTGTGTGTATATGTAAAAGTATATGTGACTGTGTGTATCTGAGTGTATATGTGTGTGTGCGTGTGTATGTATGTTTATAGGTATGTGTGCAGATACACCTGTATGTGTATGTTAGGTATACATGTGTGTTTTAATGTATGTGTGTGTGTCTGTGTGTGCATATGTATATGTGTGTATACACATATGTGGGCATGTCTGTGTGCGTGTGAGCGTGCGTGTGTGGAGTCATAAAAACCTTTATGAGAGGCAGACTCCAAAAAGGGACTCAATATCTTCTCCTCTCCTACATTCCTTTGCTGGAACTCTGACAAAAGGGGCTGAGGCTGCTCAGGGCTTCCCCCTGGGGGGTCGGGACTGAGCCTCTCTCCCGGAGCCTGGCACCTGTCAAAGGCCTGAGGGATTTTTTTTTCTTGGAGCCTCAGTGTCCTCATCTGTCACAGACGGTTGCCTGGTGAAACGACATAAAGTGAGTTTTGCATTTTGCCTGGCATCATTCAGTGTTGGTTTCCTTCTTCCCCTCTCCTAAGGTTAAGCAGAAAAGAACTTGTCTTCTCCTGAAACCATTCTTAAATCAGAAGCTGAGGAATTTACTGTCAGAATAATGCGTACAAACGGTCTGATAGACTGTTTGATGTTATCAAAGAAGTCTGGCTGCAGAGACCAGCTGCGGCGTGCAGGGGAAGGAAGAATGCTTTGATTATACACTCTTGCACAAGGAACGCATGACCATCTCGGGCTCTGCTGTTCAAACCTCCCTTTTCCCTCCCATTCCGCACTTTCTCCTTGGCAGCTGTAGGTTTGGTTTGATGGGGTGAGCATAGGCATGACAATGATCAGTAACTAGCATGGTTTCGGGAAACAGGGCCCTGGGTTCTAATTACTGTAACTGTCCCTAATATCTGTATGTGCTTTTCAGTGGAAAAAAAAATTTCCAAATGTATCTAATTTCAGTCCATTGTACAGTCCCCGTGAGGCCAGGAGGCGTAAATGCTTCCTGAAAGGGAGGGCCAGCGGGCTCTCCAGGTGGAAGCAGAGCTGGAGCTCACCGCTCACTTGCACACTAGGACAGCTCCTCCCGCCACGTGTGGACGCCCACACCCCTCTCCTCCCACGGGCTCCATGAACACCATCAGGCTAAGCTGAGGGAAGTTCCCATCCGGCCTGCATGTGGCTTCTAAAGGTGGATTCTCCAGGGGTTGCTGACACTGCTGTGTTCCTGGAGACCACCCAGTTAGCCTCACAGAGCTTTGGTCCCTCCTCTGTCAGGATGGACATCGATGATACCCACCTGCAGGGAACTGTGAGCTCAAGTGAGAAATGTCTGTAAAGTGCCCGGCGCTGCCTGGCCCAGAGTGAGCACTTAACCCATGGCAGTAGCTGTTGTTCATAGTCACCATTGTTTATAAAAGTGTTTTAAGAGCGTTTTCAGTATATATTCCTCATGCTCGAGGGTTTATAGATTTGTCTAGAAAAAGGTGAGTGTTATGCTTGGGTTGTGGCTGGAAGTCGATTTTGTAGTGGGCTTGGTAGGTAGAGAGAAACCTGCTCACCAACAGGTAGAGCCGACACGGGCCTCCCCGTCTGCAGACAGTCAGCACTTCCTTCTCCCCACTCCCCGGAACCCGAGAGTGACTCCTTAATGTCTGGAAAGACCTGAACTCTGAAATCAGTCCTGCCCTGGCACTTTCTAGCTGGGAGATCGGAGTTGGCGAGTCATGAAATCTCACCAAGACCCAGTTACTATGTCCGTAAAAATGGAGGTAAAAGGTATCTGCTTGGCAGAGTGGACGCTTAAAAGGTAAGTCAAAGGGTATAGCTCCGGGGATTCTCGTTCAGTGTCCTCTGGAGGCTTTTGCCCCCACACACAGATCAGGCTGCGGAGGGTGAGAGGCACCAACATGTACCCACCAGGGGACGTCTCTGGGGTTTCTAAACCAAACCAACTGTAATAGTGTTGATTTTAAGACTGTGAAGAGACGACAGACTGAGATGCTGGGTTTGGTTTTGTTTGTTTTTTGTTTTTACCTGGATTGTCCCCAGAGGGCCTGCCAAAGGGGTTTCTGAGGCTTTGGCGTCTGGGGGGGATCCCGCTGAGCCCGGGGGATCTTCGCTTCGAGTCTGATCCGGAGAAAGCCCATCGCTGCTGCTGTCCTCTTCAAAGGCAAAAGCATCTGCTGACTTGGAGAAACTCACTTGGTTACCTGCGGGAGTGGAACCCAAGAACTGAGTCAATGGCTTAGGAAACGCTTCATGTGTCATCCCTATAGGAAGCACACGTCTCTCCCCAGATTTGTTTCACGTTCAGGCTAGAGTGAAGATGGAGTTTAAATTATTTGGTTTCCTGTATGGGAACTCCTGTTTATAAAAGTGGTCTGTTTGGCGTGGAAGAAAGAGTGGTACAGTAGGAAGTCGTCATTTATTACGCTTTACGTTCAGTTTTCTGCATGTCTTCCCATTTTCTGTAAGAGCCCATACCTTTCTGAAACTAGATTGGGGAAGGTGAAGGGAAGAACAGGGAATGCAGGCTGCAGAATGAGGTCAGAGGAGACGGCAGCAGGAGGATGCGCTCGTCCCCCTTGGGTTTTGTGATAAGAGATGGAATTGAGATGACAGCTTGCCATTTGCATCCTCTTCAAACATAAAGCAGGGCGCAGAGCACAAACTGTTTAGCAAACTTTGCTAATAAGGATAAGCCAGGACAGCTACTAAGTTTAAATTCCTAAATGTCGGAATTAGCTAATGTCACCAGAGTGTCCCAAAGAGCCCCATTCACCTAATGCATGACTGTTTATAAAAGCCATAAATGTGTCTTGGAAACTTCAGCCTGATCCTTATTTTTTATTATTTGGAATTTTTTTTTATTCCTCCTATCTTTGTGTCTATGTTGGAACTGCTCGATGGCTCACACAAGAGACTCCTCCTCGGCAGCCTGCGTGGTCTTGCTAAGGGGTTATTGGACCAGATGGGACTGTAATGACATCCTTATATGTCCCTTACGCTTTTATTTGCCAAATTTCATCTGGTTTATTATCCAACTGCACAGTACACAATGTGCTGAAGCCACGTAGCTCTCTGACCTGACTGCAGGCACTGCTGTGCTAGAGGAATGTAGGTGTTATCAGGAAGTCTTCCAGCCCGGTATTCCGCAATCGCACAGACAAGAACTTTTGACTCGCTTCGTGCAGATAAGAGAGAGGGGCTCTCGCTGAAGCGATTGGAAAGGCAGCAAGGAGCTGGAAGTAATGGAACAAATGTGGCTTTGGGCTTGTCATCGCCACCACCGCTGGCATCTGTCACGGGCCCTCACGCAGATGTCCAAGTGTCAAATCGGGAAGGAGGCCACGCAAGGACAGGGCAAGTGGGAACGCCAGGAAGGGCCTGGTGACCAGCATTTCTGCTCCACGGGTTGCTTATAAAAGTTATTATTGCTTTACTATAATTATAAAAGTAATATAGATTACTCATCATAAAAATTCATACCACAGGAAAATGTCTAATGTGTACAATCTAGCTCCTGTTAATGATTTGTCATCTCTATGCATATAGAAGGACATATACAGATATATTTAAATGTATTCCAAACAGATAGACTGGGCAAAACATATTATTCGGAAACTTGCTTTTTTTTTTTTATTCTACAATGTTTCTTGGAGATCTTTCCGGTTGAGCACATAGAGATCTTCCTCATTCTTTTTTAAATGGCTGCACAGTATTCAATTGTATTGATGGGTACTTTTATTTTCAATTTCTCCTTGCACTTTTTTTGAACTATAAAAATTTGAAATAGTAAAAGAGTACAGAGAATAATATAAAACCACTCTTTGTCTCTAACCTAACATAAATAAATGTTAGTATTTTCTCATAGTTGTGTCTGAAACCTATTTGTTTCCTAGCAGGGAGGTTTCATTGGGTATTTGAACAAATGCTACATTTTGGGGACATCAGAAGTCACTCTTCTTCCCCTTTGGCATATTCTTGTCCCAAGCCCCTTCCTCTCTATTTTAAGAGTTCAGAGTTAGTTCATACCCTTCCTTTTTCCCTTTCCTCATTGCAAAACCTAGGCGCTGCAAGTGGCTTTTATACATTATTTTCAGGTAATGTCAGTGAATTGATTCACCATTTTTCCTTTCTTAGGGAGATCACATGCCTGAGATCTTCCAAAGAATGTTCTTCCAGTTGCCTCCGTGAATATACTTCCATTGTCAACTCAATCTGTACATTTCTTTACTTAGAAACTAGGTTTTCATTGAAATTTGAAGTCCAAGTTTATGTGTGGAATTAAAGGCTTTGTCTGTGTTAAAAGGATTATGTGTATTATTGAGGGCCGGGTAGGCAGGGGAGCAGGGAGATGTGTGAAAGCTAAGTGGTCCATACCCCGGAAATCACAGCATTTCATTGGGGTCTCCTGGGCACATGCCCTGAGCCAACAGCTTCGCACTCTCAGAGTGTCCTCCAGGAGACGCCAGTAGCCCCCAAGGCAGCCAGTCCTCTCCGCCACAAGGGACCCACCCACTAAAAGCGTCATTATCTGAAATCCCCTCCTCGCTTCCTTCTAAGTGGGGATGGATCTTCTTTGTGGTCTGACAGATGCTTCATGCGACAAAGACTCTTCTCATCTCCACACAGAGTATCACATCCCAAAGGTGTGCAAATTAGGGGGAATTCACCAAATTGCAAAGTCGTCCATAGATTCTGATAGGTGAGTAGAAACTTTTTTAAAAAGGGGGTGAGAAAGAGAGAGTCATTTATCCTCTTATCCCTCCCAGACCTCTTTAATTGTTTTAAGTGGAGAGACAGCAAATGATAAAAATAGCAGTTTATATCACCTGACAGTGCGGCAATAACAAAAACACCCAACTTCTGATGGGCCTCATAATGGTTCGGGAAGTCAGACCAGGGGCACAGTTTCTCATCTCTGTCTTGCAGACGAGTATTGCCGGGTCCAGTCCACCCAGTCACATGGGGACTGAGCTCAGGCTACAGTTCCAGCCCTTGGACTCTCAGAGCCACCTGGCAGAGGGGGTGGCAATGTCAGTCCTCGCCCCTGGAAGCCAGCAGGTGAAGCCATCGTGTTGTTTAGGGAACATCGTCAGCCTGCCTGGTTGGTTGGGGGTGGGAGCACAGAAAATGATCGATGTTTCTACTTTTTCTGCACACATTGTGTACTAAAGACATCTGCATTATTCCACAAAATCTCTTACTTGAGTTTTTGGAATTTGAGAAACTGAATGGCATCTCGACTTTGAGGAACAAAGAAGGCAGGAGAGTCTGGGAAAGGAGATCATGATGAATTTTACTTGAACTTCCCTTGGAAAAGGGGTGAGATGCCCGTGGCAGCCCTGCGGTTGCCACCAGTAAGTCACCATGGCCTGCTGCTTAGAGACCTGGCAGCTGGTGCCTCAGGTCGAGGCCCTAAAAAGATGTGGAAGAGGCTCGAAACAGAGTATTTGGAATAAAGGTGTAGGTAATCAGTCCTCTTTTCCCCAGGGCTGGGCAGAGCATTCCTTAGTTAATTTTGTTCATTTCCAGCCTTGCCGCTTGAGAGGAGCAGAGACAAGCTGAAGCACAATCGGGTAAGATATGACAAAGAGGAGAGACGGAAAACCATGAGGAAGGACGTCCGTGTGTCCTACGGGACACTGTCGAGGTGTTGTCAGAGGCCAGACTGCACGGTGCGTGTTGGTGGAGTGGAGTCGCCCAAGAAGCCTCCAGGAGGAGGGATGGGTTGAACGGGGGCTGAAGCCCCGTCAGGGGTGCACAGACAGCAGAAAGACAGAGGGGGCATTTGACGATGGTGGGGAAAGTGGGTGAGACATTCTAGGGTGGCCACTGGCAGAGTTGGGGTGGGGAAGATGAGGGGGAGATTCTCCCAGGGGGAGGATTATTTTAGGAGCCTGCTTTATCCGGCGACACCAAGCATTTAAGGAGGCTCCCTCGCTTAAGCCAATGAAATGAGGAAGGCATGAGCGCATGCAACCGCGCACGGGGCAGGTGCCGACACCTGCGCTGACACAGGGAGAGCACCGAGGCGCCAAATATGAGCCCATCTGCTGTCTAAAAGGCATGACGTGCCAGGTCAAAAATGCCGTTGGATGCATCGAGGACCACTTCGGGGCTGCCCAGGCCAAAGGCTCTGCCACAGGAGCCCTGCCAGTCGCCACTCCTTCAGGGCTACGAGAGGTGTGGATTCGCCACTGCCAGGGCAGGAGCCCCCCACAGCTGCACACTCGCTCAGGCCCTGTGGGTAACAGGAACCGTAACGGGGAGTGGCCCCGCGAGCACGGGGCAGTCAGCGGCTTCCTTTTGACATGATGTATGTGACGTTTGATGTGACCAATAAGGACTTGGGTTCTGGAGTCAGAGACACGTGGGTTTGTATTTTGATTCTACCCCTCTGGTGATAGAGTGACTGGTGGCAAGTTAGTCAACATCTCTGAGCCTCAGTTTCCCCATCTATATAATGGCAATAATAATAACGATAGTGGATTATATGACATAACATGGAAAATCCCTGATGTGTAAGTATTCTACAATTTCTAGATGTTATTGTTATTGTTTTTGTTAGAAGCATCTGCTTGTCTCAAGTATAACATTCTCAAAAATAAAGAGACCACCCAGGATGCACATCCCCGTGGTCAGCTTTGCAAAGGTCGGCACAACTCCAGAGCCAGAAAAACTGGTTTGTCCTGAGAAGTTCGTTCTGGGAAAGCAAAGACAGACCTTCCCCAGAGCAGGAGTGTCCTGGAAGGGCCGGCATGTTACTCCCTCTCCTTCCTGGTTCAAGCCAGGCTCATGCAGAGAGGGACAAAGGCCACCTTATCTGCCTGCCTCTGGAATAGCCTCGTCTATAGCTTTGTGTTGTGACCCTGGGCCTCCGTTCCAATCTCCCACAGCGCGAGGCTGGCTGGGAGCTGCTGGAGAGCAGTGTGCTGGCTATTGTCCCTGCAGACACGTCAGGCAGGCCGTGTGATGACAAGAACCTGCTTTGGGAAGCCCTGACGTCACCCTCTGGCTATGCCCATGGGGCTGGCTCTGCGCACTGGCCCCTTGGGGATCTTGGGCTGGCAACTCTGAGCTTTCCCTCTCCCTCTTGGAAGTGACTAGATGAATGAGTCAGTTGTACTTTCCTTTGCATAAACATTTAAAATTCCAAGATTAAAGTGAGATAGTTGAAGTCCTAGTTACCTTTCTACTGGGACCCACACCAAGGGCAGGAAACCGTGCAGTGGAACGTGAAATGCACCTTGCTGCTTATCTGTCTCCTTGCAAGCTGGCCCAGCCACTGTCTGACAGCTATTCTGATTCACGCACAGACCACCTCCTAACAGCCTCCTGGAAGAGACTGAAGCAAAATCCATTTCCTAAGGGAGGAAGTCAGACACGTAAAAGTAGCTACCCTTTAAATGTGGTTCTTACCTAAAGATGTTTGAATAGAATTAGCATGGTGTAGTCTACAGACTGATTGCATTGTCTAATCCACATCAAAACTCACTGTTCTTGGAGGGGATCAGATGCCTTTATCATTATAATAATATTATTGTTACGCCAAAATTATTATTTGTATATTATAAATAGTTTAAGTGGATGTTTGAACAAACAAGGATTCCTTTTCCTCAGATCCCTAGCACTTGAGAAATTTGCCTTGAGTTTTTTGATATACGTGATCCTAGGAGCACACAAGTCAGGAAAGAGTTAACCAGTGTAAATATTGTCTGGCATCAGCTCTTGAGGTTAATTCCCTAGGAGGAAGAATATCATCCAGTGTGAATGTGAAGATGCTTTCGGCTGTCTCCTTTCCTTTTTTATGGGGCTCCGGCAGCCCCTCCCAGTGCCTTGAGCTGCCCCTTGGGTTTCTAGGAGCCTGTCCCTAACTTTGGTCCCACTTGGTAGTGCCCTACTCGCCTTCCAGAGATGCCCGCGATCACTGCAAGAGGGGCAAAGTCTTTGGTTCCCTGGGCAGCAAAGGCAGCCTTCGGGAACTGCCTTATCTCAGTGCTCACCCCTCCCTCCCTGGTGCTCCCATGCGCCCCAGCGCTACCAGTAGCTCTTTCCCCACCTCTTTCCCAGAACCATCCTCAGAAAACACTTGTTTTGTGTGCTTAATGTGTCTCTTTCCCGCAAGGATCATTTGATCTTCGGAAATTACTTCTCATTATGGAATGATAGGTTTCGCCCATGAGCAAGTTGTGCCAAAGCAAACTTTTTCTTTCTTACGCCAAAGCAGACAACTCTACCATCTGGCTCAGGGCCATGGTTATTGTCTGTCTGTCTTTAAAATGAGTGATCAGAGAGTGTCCAGACTTTCAGCGTCTCTGAAGGACGACCAGATTGTTAGTGAATAGGAGGAGGGTTTTGTTGTGCAGTCTAAGTTTGGGGGACACTGGCCAGCAAAGATGGGTGTAGAATCTTTTACAAATGGAAGTGACAGTTAGAAATGGATGGTTTCTGGACCAGCTCTGGGGGATCAGCAGTGTTGCTTTCTATATCAAAGGGTTACAGTGATAGAAAGAATTAATTTATCTTTGACCATGGAGTTATATTTTCTGAGACATGGGTCAGGTTTTTAAAAAGTAGCTGAAAGCCTGACTCAGGTGGGAAGACTGGTCTAGTCCCATGACAAGATGAGAATGCTTTTGGAGGAGATGCTTATCTTTTGGAGCTGAAAACCAGACCCCTTCTCCTGTTTGCAGAGCCAGGAAAGCCAGCCTGGGTTCTGTTTCACTCCAGCCAGAGAAGTCAGGCACCTGGACAATAGATGGCTTTCTTGGGAGCTAAGGGATGTTTGTGCCAAGTGAAGGAAATACTCTGATGACCAGCAAGAGGGTTAAGAAGCTAGAGCAAGCCCACAGGGGGCTCAAAATAGAGTGATATTTACGCAATAATGACCACTCATAAGCTGAACAAGGCCATGCCAAACTCCAGGATATAATTTCTATTCTCATAAATCGTCCTTCCATGGAACTTCATGTTTGTTGTATTCAGTGTTCTGGCAGGATTAGTGGTTTTCCATGAAGGAGAAACAGGCAATAAGGTGCACGTTCTGAGATGCAGCCCCGAGGACCCCAAGCCCCGTATTTCTCCGCAGAATGTCGGCGTTGGGTGACAAGCCTGTGTTTCCTCCAGCTGGAATCTGTTAAAACTCTACTGACTTAGAAAATAAACTGGCAGGTTGGGAGTGAATTCAACAAGTGGCACCCTAAACAAGAGGGATGATGTCTGGGAGGGACAAGGGGAATCTCAGGGAAGGGGGTAGTTCTCTGTCAAAAATCTCCTTCCCTGTGTTGGGAGAGGTTCTAGATTCTAGAGGTTCTTTGGCAGGGTTGGAGAATTGTTGGTCCTTAATGAAACTTGGAGGGAGAGAGACAGTGACTAAGTAGTCCTCTCAGAGCTTGGCAGAGAGGGCCGGGAAATGTAAACACATCTGGAAAGGCACGTGGACAGAGAAAGGAGAATGCACAGAAGCCAGGAGAGTGATACACAGTACCACCCCAGCCCGTGTCACCTCCTCGCCAAGGGAGGTGACATGATCACAGGAAGTGACAGGCAGAAGAGTGGGCTGGGTCATGCTTGTAGCTGGAATGCTCCTCAAAGCCTTCTCTCTATCGCTGATCTCTGAGCAACTCCCACTGTCTTTACGACGTTTCATATTGTGCAATCGCCTTGCCCATAAAACCTCAAATGCACATGGGAAAGATCACTGCTAAAGAGACGCTAGGGTTGAGTGACAGGTGCTCAATTGCCCGTTATTATCTCTTTCTCCAGCCATTCCTTCTGTCTGTCCTTCGCAGATTCCCTGACTCTATCTTCAACACTGCTGCATGAGAGCCTCCTTTTTAGCCCTCTTCTCACTGGATACATCCTCCTTCCACCCAACTACCCTTCTCCCCTGGGCGCTCATGAGTCTTTGTACCCTGCACTACTTCTATTTTGACAGCACTCACCACTCACCTTCTGTTATGATATATAGTTTATTTATTCATTATATTTCTGTTGATTGTCTCTGTCTCCTCCTAGAATGTCCAGCTCTGTTGGAGCAAAAATCTTTGTATGTTTTTCTCACTAATATGTTCCAAGCACTTAGGATAGTGTCTGGCATACAGGATGAAGAAATAAATGAATGAAAGGGCAATCTTATCTAGTCCCTCAGCTGAAATGATTAAATATACTGAAGTTTCTCAAGTCTATGGCTCTAGATCAATCAACCCTCTCTTCTAAACTCCAGCTCCACAAAACTCACTGCCTACTTGAGCTCTGGCCTTGGATTTCCTGTGGGCTCCTCAAATTCAGCAGTTCGAAACCAGAGTGCATCATCTTCCCCAAATCTGTTCTTCTGCTCTTGTCCCCTATCTTGATAAATGGCATCGCCAGTGAGTGACCCAGTGGCCCAGGAGAGAAAGCTGGGCATCACCTTTGATGCTTCATTTTGTCTAAACTGATATATGCTGTTGATCTATCATGGAATCATGCAAAATCAATCATCTCTTAGACTTTTGTTTTACATACCCACAGCCGTGACTTTTGTTCAGGCTCTCGTCACCTCTCATCAAGCAAGTCTAACAGCCTCTGGAAGGAGCTCTTTGACTCTTTTCTGCCTCTCTTGAGGCCGCTTCAAGGGGCGGTCAGGGAGATCTTTTTACAGGCAAAATCCCCACCCTGTTCACCGTGTTCACACTCAGACACAGCCCTGGCTCCCACTCGAAACCTTGCCAAAGGCTCTCCACTGCTTTATTAGTAGTATTGTTATTCGAAATTATGGTTCCCCCGTTAGGTAGCTAGAAAAGTGCTTATATTTATTCCCTTAATTAAGTGAAGTTGGAATCTTTCTATTGCTTTTAAAATACAATTTAAGCTACTTTTATAACCGCACTAGTTGCATTCTTACCACTCCGCTCTACGCCTCTCCCTGTGGGACTCGGCTAAGAAGGCACCTGTTCTAGGATGTCTCAGTGCATGTACACGTACATGCACTCCCCTCGGGACTTTTATCTACTTCTTTTTATGAGAATCATCACAAGGAAGGATAGTTTTCTTCTTCCACGCCTCTTTTCTTGCTAAAGCACAAACTCCTGGTGGGCCGAAATGGAGACTTTATTCACTTACATGTCTCTGCTGCCTGGCTAATTCTGTACGTGAATTATTTAATTGATTTCACCTTGGAGAAAATTCCCTATGAGACAGGTAGCCATTACTGTCATGGGGATTTTATAGATGAGGCAGCCAAGGCAGGGTAAGATGAAATAACTTCTCTGTGGCTGCATGGCCCTGAGTTGCCGTGTCCAGGCTTGAAAGCAAGGCCCATGGAGTCCAAAACTCCTGCTTAACTCCCTTCAGACAGCCTCACAGCCTGTCTGTTATCTTTTGAAAATGTCCTTCGTATTTATTGTTTTCTCTCCATTTCCACTGGCAATGCTCCTGCCCGTGCCCTTCTGATTCCTCACCTAAACGGGTGCATATTTTTAAAACACTGCTTCCTCCCCACTTCTCCCATTCTGCACCTGCAGCCAGATTGATGTTCCAGAACCTCATTCTCCTCATGGAGATTTTCCTGTTCAATAGCCTGGGCTAAAAGCAAAATTGAATTCGAGAAAAGATACGAAAGCAACAACATTTATGGACAAAACCATGAATTGCTTCTTTCAATTAAAAAGAAACACTTCTAGCTAGTGTAATGAAAAGCGAGGGAGGAAGGGGGAGAAAACACGAATCTACAGCATTTAGAGTGAAAGATGGAGTCCAAGTCCAGGTTCAGAGAAACTTAGAACAATTGTCAGCCTATTCTATGTGCTACTTCAAGCTTATATCTTTGAAATTCAGGGACATATGAGAGTTTTTAGAAAAAGGTCCATCGTACAAATTAACTTAAGGAGAAAATTTGAACACACAAATAACTATGAACAAAACTGAAGAAAAGTTATCAAAAAACTACAACTAGGAAGGGTACTGTGCCCCTTTGATTTTAATAAGCAATGTTTTCAAGCAACTGATCATTATGATCATACTTAAGTGTTTCCAGACCATGGAAAAATATGAAAAGGTAATTAGAACTTATTTTGTAAAGCATGTATAGCATTGACATTTAAATCTGAGAAATATAAAACAATAACAATGGACCAATATCCTTGATGAATATTGTGGCGCAGGACTAGCTATTTATCAAGTTAATGCAGAGATACTGCTGGAAATGGCTGTTTAGCCAGAGAATACCTTCCTCAACCATATGTCCTACCCTCATGATGGAATGTAAGTGGAAGGCACGTGTTCATTTCCAGGTCGAGCCTTCTTAACAAGTGAGTGAGCCTTCTCCTTCTTTCTTTCCCCTTCACTGGATGTATTCAGAGGATAACAAAGATCTACGGCAGAGATTGCAAACTAAGTCCTGCTTGCCTGCTGCCTGTTTTTGTAAATAAAGTTTTATTGGCACACAGCCATACCCATTTGTTTACTTATTGTCCATGGCTATTTTTGTGCTATAACCTCAGAGCTGAGTAGGAGAGACAGAGACAGCCTGAAGTATTTACTATCTGGTCCTTTGAGAAAAAGTGCCACCCTCACTCTGGGGGATGGTAGAGCAACAAGACTGAAGGATCCTGCCATGGAGGACTAGCCGTGGAGGAAAACCCTCCCTGGGCTGTTTGTGAACAAGAAATAAACTTCTCTTGTTAAGCCGCTGAAGTTTTGTTGTTTGTTTTGCAGCTAGCGTTATCTCAACTAATAAGGAAATAGATGCGAAATCCCAAATAAAATACTAGAAATTTCTAAAAAAAAAATTACCGAAGATTTTTTCCAGAAATTCATGGAAGATTAGGAAAAATAACAATAGCATATTACGAGGTCAAAGAAGAAAATCTGTGTCATCACCTTTTCATACATTTTGGAAGCATTTTAAAAACTCAAAATCTATCTTGAAAACTACTCTTAGTGGAATAGGAATAGGGAAGTACTTCCTCAGAATATCTATCCTATAGCAAAAGCTTATATCATATATAGAGGTGAATGACTAGAGAAATTCCCATTTAAGAGAGAAACAAAACAAAAATATATGTTGTCATCAATATAACAAACATAATGACACAATATAGTGTTGCTTTTGAAGCACTGGCAATGCACCAATAATAATAGTATTCTGCTATGTAATAATTACTAAATTATATATTAACATAATTACTAAATTATAATTACTAAATTATATATTAACATATTATTTATTGCATAATACAAATTAGATGTGTTTTATATATTTCACATATATGATTTGATATATAAGATAAATATTTGTATATGATGTAGATATTTTATATATTAATAATAAAATATATACTATTTGATTTGTATAATATAGTGTATTTTGATTTATAATATATAATTTATATAAATTTATATGATTTACAAATATAAATGCATAATATATTTATAAATAAAATATACAAAAATTATATGCAATTTATGTTATTGATATATTATACATACTTTTAGAAATGATACTAATTATATAATATGTTAATACCATGACGTTGCTTTTCAAGTACCAGCCAGTGAACCAAGGCAGAAAAAAAATGAAGCAGGAAACAAATTTCCCCTATTTGTACTATGTGATTGTGCACCTAGGCAACTTGAAATGAACTGAGGAGCTATGGGAACTATTAAGGAAATCTTCAAAGATGCCCAGTTACAAAATAAATGTGCAGAATTAATAGGTTTCTCATTTCCTATATGTCAGCAATAATTGATATGACTTTACTTAAAAAAACCAGCAAACTTTCCTAAGAGAACTAAAAGACTTGAATATGTGGAGAGGGATAGTGTATTTCTACCTTGGAAGAATTTGTATATTTTAAACATATGAATTCACCATAAAGTAACCTATAAATTCACTGCAATTCCAAACAAAATTCTAACAAGACTGAAGTTGGCATATGAAAAACAGATTCTAATTTTTGCCTAAAATACACTTGTGAGAGTATCCAAGAAGCATTAGAAAAATCAGACCAATGTAAAGAAACTTGTAAAGACAGATACTAAGACAAATTATAACATACATCATAAAATTGTGGAAAAAATAAAACTAGACCTGTCTCTTAAACCAACTATTTAAATAATTTTAAATGCACTAAGGATTTAAATATAAAAATAAAAGTATATAAATATTAGAAGACAATCTAGGTGAATAAAGCCTATATTCTTGAGCTAGGAAATATTTTTAAAAAAACAAATTCAGAAACTACAGTGAAAAAGGTGAATAGAAATTAAAAACTGCTATAGGTAAAATCCACTACACACAAAATCAAAAGGCCAAGGACAAACGGGCAAAAGGATGTATAATACCTGTGACAGATCCAGGGTTAGCATTTTTCCCCCCAAATATAAATAGCATATACAAGCAGTATGAGAGGAACATGCCCAGCAAAAAGAAAGAGGAAAAGCCATGAATTTCCAATGATGTATAATCACATGGGAAAATATAATCTCACTATAAACCAAAGAATGCAAATTAAAAGGAGATCTTTTGCCTAGCATATAAAAAATAAATCATAAATTTACATGCATGCAACAGAGCGTTTTAAGAAATGATAAGAGATGCCCGATGGAGATTTTTTCTGTCTGAGATCGTATCGGAGTGAAGATGGAGACAGTGCACTCTTGAGTACCCTAAGCCAAGTTCAAAGGCGCAGGATATTTAGTGGGGAAGGAGAGAGAGAAGAGAGAAAAACGCAGTGGGATATTTAAGTGGGCACTGAGAGGTGAGTATATTGCCTATCCTGGAGTTGTTATTTTCGTATTTGCAGATTCCAAAGGCAAAATTCATGACCTCTGTAAAGCTGGGTGAGAGTGAGATTTTAGACTATGAATAAACGTGATGTTAAGTCTCACGATAAACTTAGTTTTGGATAAAATGCCCTTATATATACTTTTTGACAATGTGTCAAAACATTTAAATACATATTGCTTATTAGAGTCTATCGGTAGTTCTCATAGCTGTTTGTGGGCATAACTGGAAGACTGTGAGTTTGCCTATGGGAACTTTAAGCTCCCCTTTCTCCTTTTAACAATAATTTTTCCGGGTTCCACCCCAAACCCTCTATGAATAAACTCAGTACTTGCAGGCTGTTTGGGTCCACTGGTGTCAATTGTTCAAAAAGTCTGCAAAATGATTTTGTACAGTTTAAGACAGAATGAATGTCGTGTCTCCTCCTGGAGTATTTGTACTTTGGCTTCACGGGGCATGTGAGCGTGGTTGAAGAGTTTTCATCGTGTGACACGCACTTCACCCCCAGGAGCCTGCGAGCCGGGCAGGGTGTGTTTTGTCATCCCCATCTCAGTGAGGCCAAGTGACCTGGGCAACTGAGCTGGGAGCCCAGGTCTTCTGGTTTGGGGCCAGTGCTCTTTCCATTGTACTGCCTGCCCCCGCCCCGCCCTTTATCAAAGAAGAAGGCTGAAGAGGGCTGTAGTCATGACTCCTAAGTGATGGAACCTCGTAGGGGAGATGTTTTGAGGATTATGTCTGGTCAGGTTCTCAACCTGCCAGAGCAACTAGAGTAAAATTGGCTTGTGTTGACTTGACCCTACAGCGTACACGGATAGCAGTTGGAAGAAACCCCCAGGACCTGTGATTATGAGGAAAGCACTGGGACAACCATCATGGCATGGCTCTTGTCTGCAGAGAAGCCCCCACCTCCAAAGTCCCTAGTGCGTCAGAGCTCAGGCTGCCCCGGATCTCGGGTGCCAGGGACAGGCATGAGATATGCTCCAGCTACCTTTTATGGCCTCTTTCACAGCAGAATCCACAGGGAGAATGTTCTTCTCCACCAGCTCCAGTGGCCCTGGTCGGAGAGCGATTTTTTCATTGAGATCGTCTGCAAGTCGGGCTCTTTTCAGCTTCATCTGAGCAGTTGGAATGGACCTCTCTGCAGTGGAGGCTGAGGGGTTGAAGTTTGAAGTGAAAAGGATCAGTTCTAGAATTTGATTTGGTTTCTCTTTTCTTTTCTTTTCTTTTTTTTTTTTTGGCTTGTGGTTACAAACATTGTGTCACATTGTACTCTACCATCCTAATAATTTTTCAATGTAATCGTCATCACTTCACAAGAATTAGCACCAAAGACCAGACACTTCCAAATAAAGGCAAACAGAGAGGAACATAGAAAAGTTAGAGAAACTTGCCTTGCGAGGATTTGTGAAAAAATGTGCAATTTAGCAATTTTGTAAGCAAGCAGTCCATGGGGCCTGCGTTGCTTGCCTGACCCTAAGCTACAGCATTTGGGTGCACATTCGGTTGACAGGCGCAGGCTGAGCCCGCGGTAAATGTGATCTATTGTCAAAATTAGTAGTCGTAGTATGATTTTTGAAGAATGTTAGACTGGTCGACGCTGTGATACTGAGTCAAATATCCAGGTCAGTTGTAAAAGAAAAATACATTTGTTTGAAACAGTTATTTAATTGAAGAATGGAATTTTTAAAAATTGAATTTTCTCATCATTTGAGAGGTGAGAAACGTCATGTACAGAGCTCTAAATCTATCCCCATGTAGCTGACACCAAAAATTCTCTTTAGATTGGGCTCTGCCTTATTTCTGTGGAAGAACTCGAAGGAAAATCAAGTCAAAGAAGTGTAAGTTCAGATTCTACAAGAGTTTGCAGCTTCACTCTCTATTGCACACATTTAGAAGATGAGATATTTACAGACAGGACTCTCAGCCCCATTAATCTGTCATTATCAATCTCCTAACCCATACTTTGTGTCTGGCACTGATCTAGAATTCTCCATGCAGAAGAGGTCTAGGGATGGCTCATTGGTTGCAACAGATCGGCCTTGTCTAGAAGATGCATCTGCGAAGCACTTCACTTGAGACTGAGGAAATGTCAGTACTCCAAACCAGAGAACAGGGGAGCCTCAGCCTGAAATCTTCTCCAAGCCACCCCTTAGAGGTGCATGCAAGGGCTTGTTGCTGGACCCCATCCTGCACACCAACTCAGGACTCATCTTCAGAAAGTCCTCCTTTCTTTTTGTACCCCCCTACGAGATGCTCCCCGCCATCCAAGTCTCTTGGTTCAGTTTTTCTTTTTCTTCTTTTTTTTTTTTTTCCAGTTTTTCAAGATTACTACAAACTGAATCCACCTCCCGTCATGACCTGTGCTCTCCATCCCAAATCTAGCACTCCAGAGAGCCTGGTCTTTTTCCATCTGCCCTCCACGTCTTACTGAGTTCACCTTTGCACCTTTGCTTACTTCATTTCTGCACCTTGAACTGCTCCTCCCCCACTGCCCACCACTAACATCCTACTTTTGGGTCCCAGCATAAAGCTTTCCAAATTCTCTCTGTTCTAACAGATCCCTTTTGCTTTTACTGCCTCCAGCTGCTACCAGCACTGGCCCTTCATCTTGCTGTTTCTGAAATTAGAGGATGAACTACTGGGGGCAGGGGTTGAAATTGCCCTTTATAATATTAATAAAAGGCCATAACATAAGGTGGGTACTGCGCTAGGGGCCTGAAGTCTGCAAAGGTATAGGCATATACATGTACATGTACATATACATACATACATATACAGTGCCATTGTTCCCTGGCTTGCTCTTCTATAATTGTTCACTACTCAGGAGTCACATAGCTGCTGGTCACCAAGATTCTTAGCTTTCTTCATTGCTCCCATGGATAACATCACCCTTGTGAAACCTAAGCCTGATCTTTGAGATATCTTCCAGGCCCTGCATTCCAGTGGACCAACTGACCCAACCAGACCAGTGGCCCATACCAAGGAACTAACTCAATTGGTCTTGTGACCTCGGAATTGACTCAGCACAAGAAGATAATTTCTGCCTCCCGACCCTATGAGTTCATCCCCAGCCAATCAGCAGACCCAGTTCTCTAGCCCTTTGCCCACAAAACTATTTTTAAAAACTCTGGCCCCCAAATTCTCAGGGAGGCAGATTTGAGAAGGTCCTCCCATCTCTTTTCATGGCGCCCTGCAATATTAAACTCTTTCTCCACTGGAACCCCTGCTGTCTCCGCCTACTGGTTTCCTGTTGAGCAGTGGGCAACGAATCTGGTCGGGTGGTAACAGGGTTATTTTGTATCTAGCAGATCTTTGGTGCTCTGAGGGGCTCATTTCCAATTTCTGTTGGGGAGAAGATGGGATCCCATGAGAGCCACCAGAGATGTGGCACTGAACCAAGGGCTGCTGTGGTCCACACCCTGATATTTTAATTCAAGATTGTCATGATGTAAGAAATAACATTTCTTATGCTTTTTGGATTATAGCATTGCTATGTACTCATAAATGTGCAAAATGCTAAAACAGTATCCCAAAACAAAAACGAAAGGCTCAGGAATCTCCCCATTTAGAGTTAACTATTTTTAATACCTGGGTATATTTCTTAGCATTTTATATTTATTATTGGGTCTGTGTTTTTTCTTCCCAGAATCTGACTGTAACTACAATATATGTTTATGTATATATTTTTTCTTCCCAGAATTTAGCTGTAAATATAGTTTTGTTTACTCCTCTTTTCACTGGATGTTATCTTGTAAGCCTTTTCTCATGAAATCACTGTTCTTTGAAAGCCCTGTTTGTAGCTGCTGCCTGGTATTCAATCACGTGGATGAGCCACACTTTATTCAGCCAATCCCCTGTTGTCGCACATTTCACCGTTTTCAATGTTTCACCATCTAAAGTAATTCCCTGATAAACATCATTATAACAAAAATCTTTGTATATCTGATTATTTCCTTCATACAAAATACTAGACATTATATGACAGGGCTAAGGTGGGCACTTTTTTAAGGAGTCTGATACACTTTGCCAAACTGCCCCCCAGGAACGCTGACCCAGGGGCACCCCCACCAGCAGTGCACGACAATGTGTGCACTTCCCATACCCCACCACACACAGGATTTATTGTTATTTGCTAACTTGATCATCGAAAAGCCTGTGTCTCATTTGAAATGGCATTTCTTGGATTATTTGTGCAGCTGTGACTTTGTGCTGACATAGCAGTTGCTTCTAGGCTCTTAGAAGGTAAGAATTTTGTCACCTCGCTGAGAGCCTTCATTCCCTGTTCCTGAGACGCTTGGCATCCTTTGGCTGCCTCACGCTGGTCAAAGCCTCCCATCCCACACAGTGCTTCCCTTGAGTCCTACGTTGTCCTCCTTCTCTCTCTTCCCTACCCTGAAAACAGTTCTCTGTCTGATGATACCCCACCTATTCCTGGGCTGGAAAAGGGTCAGCCTTGGAAAGGCAGAATAAAATCAGAAATGATGCTGGTCAAAGAACCAAGACTGAAAGTTCCCATCATATTTCAGGACCTTTCATGCTACTTAGAGCTAGTGAACAGTCTTGCAAGGAAATCCATATTCCAGAGGAACAGCACTTATGTCTCGTACATGCTGTTCCCTCATGCTGCGACGCCCTTGCGTCCTTCTCTACCTGACTCGGCCCATACATTCCAGCTCATTTCCTTGCTCCTCCCCCTCCATTCTGATTCTCTGACCCTCCCTAGCACATCCCAACACTGTGCGTTTCCTCCCGTTTCCTGCTGGATTGTAAATGTGATTCTCATGTCCTTTGTTATACTGTGAGTATCCTTTGAGAGCAGGAACTTGTGCTTTGTTCGTCACTGTACCCACGAGGCCTGGTAGAAAATGCCAACTCCTAGTAGACATTGAATGCAGAGTGTATTTAGTGAATAAAGACCCCCAAACTGTCAAATTAGAGGTTGGATCTCTTTGAAGGTGGGCACCAATGGACTGGGGAGGGTGGTCCTTGTCCCAGGGAAGGCAACTCATCAGGCAGGAGTAGAAGCCTCTCCTCCTCATCCAGATGTCAGAATGTGGCGGCCAATTAGGTGTTTGTCTTGTCTCACACTCCCCAGCACAGAGGCAGCACCCTAAGATGAAACTGGGCCCACTTTGACCAGCACCCATTTTCTCAGATTGTCATTCCGTGCACACCGGAACATAAAGGCATCAGCAAAGCACAATCAGACGGTTCCCTAGTGGGGACAGATGCAGCTAGGAAGCTCTGATACCATCTTAAAGTGAGTGATGATCCACATTAATAATAATAGGCAACATGTGTTGGACATTTCCTATGTGCTCCAAAAGGTGATGTGATTTCCCAGGCCTTAGAATTAGGAGATGGCACAGCCAAGATTGGAACCCAAGTCTCAAACCTTCTTAACTGTTATATGGCTTCCTAATTTGATTGTCTGTGTGGCCTAGGATGCTCAGATGACTGCTTGAAACCACCATTTTGTGATGGCAGGGGAGATTTTTAAGAGGGCTTAGCAACGGTGCAGAGACAAAGAACACTGGAGAAATGGCCCACCATTCGACAGGCATCTCCTGGTTTATGATTTCGTGCAGCCTTACCTTGGAGTATATGCATATTAACCAAATCGGCACGGTCAGACCTGTTTCGGGCTTTGTGCTTCAGGGAATTTTCAGTCTGTAAAACCCAAACAAAGAATCACCTAGTTTTACCTTTTAAGAAAAGCTCAATTTCTCTCAAAGGGGAAAAGTTCTATTTTTTAATGACAAATGAAACCTGCAACTTCCCTGGTCTCCCACACTTTGAAAAAGAAACACTTACGAAGGCCCTTCCAGGAATTTTCATGTGGGAAGATAAGAGAAAAAGGTAAAAATTTGGGGTACACATCAGGGCTACGAACTCGGAGGCCTTCCAGGGCTAGGCAGATAGGTACATGTTAAGAAAATATTAATGTAACAGTTCATGGTACTAAGCTGCTTGTATTATAATCAATCTTATTCCACTGCCTCTTAAAGTGGTCATGAAATTAATCCAGGTTGGAGATGAAATATTGCCCAAATCCATCCCACATAACATGACAACACATGCTTCTGTCCTGTTACTCGCCTAGCGGACGTGGGAAAGCGTAAAGCCTGCAGATTCAGACCCACTGAGAGTCGGAAGGGCCTTTAGAGATAGATCATTTGCAGAGCCTCATCCTCTTCTTGAAGGTGGAGCTGTCTGCAGGGATGCTGTAGAGTATGTACAAAATTTCCCCCTCAAATGTTAAAAAAAAGTAGGGAAATAAACATTCCTTTTGCCATCAAGTAGCTGTAAATAAGCTCTGTATCCACAGACCCTGCCTTGCCAATAAATTGGATTTAAACAAATCCGATCACTGCTAAGAAAGGACTGTACTAACAGGTAAGGCAGCTTACAAACCAACTTTACTTCCCTTCTTGAGGTCTCTTTGACCTCTAGTGCGTACACACTGTGATTTCTCCCAACATCAGGAAGATTTGGGACATTTTTTTAAAAGCTAAAAAAGTAGCAGTTTTAAAGCTAATATAGTTGATCCCGTTTCTACAGGTTTCAGTTCATAGGAGTAAGATTCCATATGATGTGGGGGCAGGGAACTGGCAAATGGATTGAGTTTGTTGTAGAAATCCTACATGCGTCAGGTGAAGTTTAGCATTCAGAGATCGGTAACACATAGTCTAACTTCAGGAAGGGCGTTTGCAAAAATTACCTTGTCACTATCCAAATTTTTTCTTTGCTCATGGAATTCAGTTGGATTTTTCAGTGCTGAAACAGAAAGACAAAGACATGAGCAGAGGCTGGGTGAGGGGCATGGATGAGTGTCGTGGGGTTTGCTAGTGTGCTTGCTGAGCTAGGCACAGAATGGAGGCGATTCCCTTCAACAGGCCACAAGCAATCAAAAAGGACAGGCCTGAAGGACGCCAGCGGCCCTGAAGCCATAGGAGGCAGAGGAAGGTGGAACTGAGGCTTCAAACAGAGGGAGCAGCAGAGGCAGAATGTGCAACAGGAAGAGAAGTGCTGGAGGCAGGGCATTCCAAGTTCCCGAGGAAATAGAGGGGCTGGTGGGAAACTGGGCACAGAAGTAACACTCTTGTTTGGGGGCGAGGGGTAGACTGGGGTAACTAACACCCTCTTTGACTTTGCTCTGCCCTTGAGTGCAGATGCTGGCTGGGTGGATGGCTGTTTTCTGTGTGTGGGGGCGGGCGTGGGGCCTTGGCTTACTGTAGGGAGGGACTGTACTCTGGATAAAGGACGTGGCTGGTAGGTCAGGGACATGCAACCAAGGGTGTTGAGTGAGAAGCAGAGAATCAGACTTTGAGGGCTGGAAGGAACCTTAGAGACAGGGAAGTCTAACTCCAACCCTGAACAGAATGGGGAAACTGTGGTCCACAGAAATGGAATGACTTGCCTGGGGTCACAAAGTTAGGGCTAGGAGTGTGGGTCCTCTGACAACCCTAATTCCTTTAGAAGTGTAATATTTAAAAGATTAACAGCCAGTAGACACAGAGACTGGTCAGTCGTATATAACACATAGCAGCCGTGAGCAACCTGGACTGAATGCCAGCCTCCAGTCTTTCCACTACATCCTCCTCATCACCGTTTCACAGCCACCTCTTGCCGGTGACTTGGTAAACTCCTTTGACCGGGCAAAGAAGAAGAATATCATTCTGCAAAATTCTACGTTTTGCATTAATTTTCCTGGTCCCCTGGAACAATCTCAATCAGGAACCACACATAATCATTTCATAGTAAGTGATGAGGTTGATCAGTGGTTACAGAATTGCATTAATTTTTTTTCCCCCATAAATTTTAAGTTTAGACGAGTTGATGAATCGCATGATCCAGAGCTCTAATATCACCCTAACAGATGTCCACCTTGAGCTCCAGGCAATGAAGTATTTTTCCAAATCTTGGCCAGCATAGAAATTAGGTTCTTAGCCAGATCTGTGTGTGTGTGCTTGTGTGTGTGTGTGTCCATGCACACCCACACAAGTGTGCCTCATTCAACCCTTAAGACCATGCTAAATCTGAACATTGTTTTCAGCAGGGCTTGCTGGACACCATGCAGACGTGGCTGTGGTCCTGGTGGCCACCATAATGGTGGTGGACCGTATTATACTCTACCAGGATGCTGCTTAGAAGTTAACACGACATGCTCTCTCTGGATCTCCCTGCTCACTCCAACATTGACAATATTGACCACAGGAACATGCAGAATAGTCCCAGATGGCTGCCTTGTGCCAAATATAGTTGATAGGCATGCTTCTCCTCACCTTGACCAAACATTAAGAGGTTCCCTTTTTATAGGAAAAAAATGAATATGTTGCTTGAATATTACATTTCCCTGTGATCTGGAAACTGATTTTCCAGTTTCTCTTTGATTGCTGCTTTTCACTCTTAAAATGGGATTCTCTGTAAAACCAGTCATTTTAGACGGTGTTTTTCCTCCCCATTTCTTGCTACTCGGTGATTCTGAGAAATAAATGTGCAGCTCCACTGCGTTGCTCATGCATTTTCTTTGATTTGGGTCTGGTCACCAATAATAAGGAGGCTTGCCTTTCCCTACATTTGATCACAGTTGGAGTTTGTGCTGAGGGTGTTCTGAAGGCAGTTCCCATTTCCCCCAGGCAACCAGATTATGCAAGGTCTGGTTTAAGTCTAGTGGGCCCTTGTGAATCTGTACAATGTATACCAAGAGATCTGCACTCTCATCCCATTGCCTGGTAGGCACTTAGTTAGGTGTTATATATTGGAGTAGCTTAATTACTTGAACAATCCAGAAAAGGAATTGATCTTGGTGTGGCCTTATTAAGTGGTTAAGAATAATAACATATCCTTTTCCTTAAGAAGCTCCCCGAAGGGAACCGTAGGAATATATCTTAAGATATCTCTCTTACATTCCAAACACAATTGGTTTTATGTGGGCTTCAGACTTAGGGGGATTTTATCTGGTTTTTTTGTCCCTGAGGCTATTCAATTCTTATTACCAGAGCTTATTAATTGTTCTAAGAAACACTGCATTTCCTGCGTCTTAGCTTTGTAGAGCTACAATTCATCGCTTCTTGATGTTAACAACTCCCCTGTAAATGATTCACACAGTCTAGTTCTCTGATGCCAGGAACATAAAGATCTTCTGGAATCTTCTACCACAGGGCGGGAGAAACTATGCCCATACAGTAAGGACTTAGGAAGAAAGCCCAAGTGGTCCACATGCTGCATTTTACCACATGCCCTTCTCCTCAGGGCTTAAGGGGTGCTATATGGGGCACTGGCTTGAGGTCACATCATGGAAAACTACCCTGTCACGGCCCTGGGGTTGAGGTTGGCCTTCTCTGTGACTCTGGAGATTCTGGGTTTGAGCCACCTCCCCTGAGGGCCAGCAAAAGCCATGATGCACCCTGCTCCCTGGTGGACTTTTTGGAAAATACACGAAGGATCACATTTGCTGCCAGCCAGCCCTGGGAATATCTAATGGCAAAATTTTGTATTTAGAGGACATTGACATTTAAGATTGAAAAAGGAATTTGGATTTCTAAATTAAAAAAACAAGTCCATGTGATGTCAAATTAAAATACTGTTGCAGATTCAGTCAGCCACACAGCTAACTCGTTCCCCTGGAGGAAGATTAATCTCTCCTCACAAGGGAATTCATGTTCTCGCCTCAGAGTTTCGTTGCGGGCTATTCCTATTTCTGTCCCCAGAGCTCTGGCTAATTTGGGTCAGCTGTGTGTATAAACATTTGCTTACTTAAGAGCTTAGAAAAAGATCCTGAGATAAGGACAGGCCTCCCGCAGTCCCCCACTCTCCATTCGGACCTCCTGCCTCCAGCAGGATCCCAGACAAAGGAGAAAACAGGCCGTAGGGACACTAAGTACCCAGAGAGGGCAGTGCCCAGCTCCTCAGCACAGGGTGGGTGCCTGGTGCAGGGCCCAGCTTCGTTCAAGGGGACCCCTCACTACCAGGCTTGGAGAGAACCCAGCTCCACTGCTACTGAGAGGACCAGGAGGCAGAATCAAAGAGCCAGGGACGTGGGGCAGCAACCCGTGCAAGGTGTGGCCCTGGACCAGCATCCTCAGCATCAACTGGAGGCTCATTAGAAATTCCAATTCTTGGGCCCTGACCCAGACCTACATAATTGGAAGCTCTGGGGGTAGGTAGGACCCAGGGTTCTTTGTTTTAACAAGCCTTCCAGATGGTTCTGATCTGCATGTTTGAGAAAATTTCAGTGGAGTTTTATAGGGCCAGTGAGTCCTGATCTAGGCTCCTTGGCAATCTAGGAGTTCAAAATGGGAGCAGTGGATTGCCAGGACTGATTCTCAGTATTTCAAAAAGCTGAAGGGAAAGGGAATGCTGCCCAGAGCAAGATGCTTAGGCTAAGGAAGCCATCACTTTCCATGGCTGCTACCTGGCACCGTGGCAACTTGCTGTGGTTATGGTTGTTCTCATCAAAACGCACTGGCTGGTAAATTTACACACCACTAGTTAATTTTAAAAAATTGTACCATCAATTAATTATATACCAAAAATTAATTAATTAAGCACCATAAAATTAGTTAATTATTAAAATGATACATGGATTAATAATTAATGTATGTAGAGTTCTTCAGGGGGAAGAAAAAACTATTTCAATTATAAGACCTATGGCAGTGATGGCTATGATTAAAGAAGTCCTGGGTGATTAAGAATTTGGGAACTGTCTATTTGGGCTGTGTCCTTTCTCTGCCATCTATTTTTGCTATAAACTTGAGCAAGTCTGATAGTCTTCTTGTGCTCTCAGTTTCTTACTTATAAAATGGACTTTGTCATGTTTGTCCTCTCTTTGGCTTGATTTTACAGACAACTTGGATTGTGAGCACTTTCCTTCTGAGCAAATGGGATACATGCTATGTATCTTGATAAAGCTTTGGAAATTATATTTTCTCTTGATGTTGGTGATAAATTGCTTATTCAGTACCCCAATGATAGTCTTAGGAGTCTGAAAACAGTGCATTTTCCCAGCATAGCTTTGTAATGTTTAAGACCTGGTTTGCACACTTGCAAAATTTGATGCAACATATGTGGGGATTTTAGAATTTCTCAGAAGAAGGGTACAGAGACAAATTCAAAGTGTTGCTGTCATTACTGCTTTTCTACTTTCTAAGGAACAGGGAACTGGAAAATTGAAGGAGAGATGGGAGAAAAGAAGGAAGGTAGGATTGTTGACCTGAAATCCAAGGCACTTTTTCCTGTCTCTGAATTTGAGATGTTAGAAAGAAGGGAAGAGGCAGATGGATTAATCCCCTTGTGCCGTGTACTGCTCAAACAGCCGACAGTGTGTGGTAGGGTGCTGTGGGGGAGAAGCCAAGTCAAATGAATGCACTGAGCAAAGGAAGAGAGACTTTGTCCAGGCAACTTCTCAAAACTATCGTGAAGCTGCATGTGGTGTGGGTGCAGGAACTGCCCCGCTCATTCTTCTTGCTATTCAGAAGTATCACAGAATTCAGGGATTTACCAAGGCTTTGCAGTAAATATGTGGCTGCTGTAGCTTGGATTAGTCTGCAAAAAAAATAAAGGCAGCACCGTTCATAGACAGCTCATGTATCTTTAAGTTCATTTACATCGATCAGATCATGGAACCAGCCTGCCCAGACATTTCATTCTGGCCAGCGGGGGCTTTCTCTGAGACTCTGTGGACAGGCAGCATTCTCTCTGAGCCCTCTAAAATCCAAGTTAGTTCTCTAATCCCGTCTCTGTTTTCTGGGAGAATGAGTTAAACATTCTCTCCTCTCTCCCCTGGTTCCACCCCATGGACTCACTTTAGTGCCAGAGGGAGAGGGAGAGGAAAAGTAACCTTGCCTTCAATCTTCCTGGACACCCACTCTCATGTAGTGGCGTGAAGTTGTCCAAAATTGTTAATGGGCACAATTAAATGGGAGTGATTTAGGGACATTTCTAGGCTGTAAGCCCTTTGAGACAGAAATCATGACGGTCTCCTCTGTATGTGTTCCTCTGAGCCTTTCTCATAGACAATGATTAATACATATTTACTGAAGTGCTCTATGACCATTTTACTGAGTTCTCAATAGCTAGTCATCCTTCTACGCTAAGGCTTCTGAAGTGGTTGGAATAAAATGGTGTCATTTAAGATTTTACCCAGGAAAGTAATACCCAGGGAAAAGAATTGTAGGAGAGAAAATTTGCATAAGACAAGGTGAACAGACTCGGTAGGTCTAGGGGAGATTGGCTCTGACTTAAAGCCATGAGAAAGTAGAGATCTTTGACATCTCGCAGCCTTGAGCCTGCCAGGGAGGGACAGTGAAGCCATTCCCTTTGAAGCCTAGGTGATGGTGGCAAAGTAGGCAATTCGAAATTTCCCTGTTGAGATTCAGAGGTGGGATTTTGGAGAGAAGTTCAAATCATAAGGAAGTAATATTTGTAAGTTAACTTTGAGAGAGTCTATTTCATTAAGATTTCATGGCTATTTTGAAAATGTGAATTTCACAACTGATATTGTAAATGCTCCTGGCCTGAGAACCCTTTTCTTACTGCTTAAAGTTGTTCTAGGGGTTCAGTGCTGGCCTCAGAGCCCTGCCCATCTTGAGTCAAGAGATGGTGCCTTTAAATTCATTCAAAGCACCTGAAGAGGGGAAATTCTAAACTCAGTGCACACAAATAAGAAGGAAGTAAATGCTTAAGAGAAGTGATTAAGGGATATCAAAAAAGAATTTGTTGCTGGTTGCAATGGACTGTTTGTTACTTAGCAGCAACCTCGAAATCTGTAGGGTGCATGCCCAGGAAGAGGGAAGGAAGAAAATTTCAATCCAATTGGACTAGTTTTACTAGTCAACTAAAAATTACACATGATTCAGCTTAGTAGAGTCAGTGGGGAACTCTTACAATTTAATCATTAATTTAGAGTGCAGCTGAAACTAGATCTGACATATAGCTTAGTCAGTGGGATTTTTCATTCACTGTTGGTCATGGCGAGGTGTAGAGCATGATGCAGCCATTTTATTAAAACCCAAAGCCATTTTATTAAAACCATGGGTTTATCCTTGGAATTTTCACACATTACTTTTTTTTTAATTTACCAATTTCTAACTGAATTTTTTGGCCACAAAATACTTTATGACAGCAATCTAAGTATGTTTTTTTAAAGGTCAAGTGATTCCTCTTGAACATTTGAGAAAAGGGGCCTAAGCAGGGATCGGGAGACATAGGCTTTGGCCTCAGCTCCTCCACAATAGGAGGGGATGACATTTTTTCCAATGGATAAACCTTGAAGGTTTAACCTAACGTAAAACTCAAGGCTAATTCAGCCGAAGGATGGCAAGTATTTCTGTTGACCAGTTAAAAATAGTACTGCTTTCTGATAACAACCTAAGGACCATTAACAACTTACTTGGCCATCAGCTTTGAATTTAGGCAATTTATGACAAGTTTTACACTTTGGGGGGGGTTGTAATTATTTCAAATCTTATGGCTAGAGTGAGATTTTATGAATCATTTTATCTTGCGTGCATATAACTTCTCATAAATCAAAACTATAGAAAATGAAACCACATTAGATCTGGCTTTGGGACATCAGAAAAATCTCTTAGGCCTCCTCAACCTGAGTTTCACGAACATTCAAGATAAATGGGGTTTGGGCTAGGTCAGGGGTTTTCCAGCACGTTTCTGAAGAGAAGCAGCACTCCGGAGAGAATTCTCAGTGGGCTTCGGGAAGGGACAGGAGAGGTGGAGTAAATGGGGCAGAGGCCTCTGACGCCGTTTCAGCCGCTGCACGTGTGTGTGTGTGTGTGTGTGTGTGTGTGTGTGTGTGTTTGTGTGTGTGTGTATGTGTGTGTGTGTATTATCTGAGATTTCTTTAACAATCAAAAACATTTAAAAAAACACAGAATTAGGTAATCTCTGAGGACTATTAACTTTTCTTCCTTCCTTTCTCCCTCCTTTCCTTGCTCCTTTCCTCTTTCCTTCTGTTTCAAAAAATGCAAGTAATAGAATGAAGGAGTAAAAACGTCCTCTTGCGGGATATGGTCCACACTGAATTACACTTCTGTGTGTTTCTTATCACTGTTTCCCCTAATACCTTGAATCTCAAAGAAGGACCATCTTGCTCATTAGTGTTGTCCCTGCAGTGCCTGGCACAGTTCCACGCACATAGTCTAGTTTGTAATAACATATGTTGAATTGGATAGCATTGAAAATCCCGAGACTCTTGACTCTTTGCTTCTCCTGATTGTTTGCATTTCCACATGTGCCCTGAGGAGCGTGCTGCTCTGCACTGCAGGTAGGTTGCGTGTTCAGTCTCTGAGCGGGGTGAGGAGGCTGACTGTCAGCAGGGGAAGAGTGTCATCCCGGGTCTAGCTTTCCGAGACGAGCTGAGCAGAAAAGGTCTGCCCAGGCAGGGCCTGCAGTGTGCACCTGCTGTGGCTTGGACGCTTTTCCACACCCAAATCCACACCCTTGGAAAGCCTGGTTGAGAGGACACTAGGGAAAATCTTTATCATTTTGCTGAATGAAAAACAAAGATCATTTCATTATTTGCAAAACTTTTTTCCAGAAATTATCTTAATGATGCAATGGTCTACAGATGCAAAACTTCTGTTAAGCAGTGTGTTGTTAATGTCTACGCTATTTGCTTCTGGAAATCCTGGAGGAAAAATATCTCCATTGGACACCACTGTACAAGTGAACATTTGGTTTACATAACTTACTTACATGAGAGGTGTTATTTAAAAAAGTTATTATAGGGTTAGTCACTATCTTCACTGGATATTTTTACTGATTCCCAGATTTAACTCTATGTACTTAAGAAAAAAAATGTTTATTTTCATCCAAATGCCAGTGGCAAGACCCTGGCTCAGAATATTTAAGCACATGGGTCTAGCTTTAAATCAGTGCGAACACTTTGGGCTGACTGAACGAGGACCTCAGCAGGGTCTGTCAGCTCCATTTGCCTTCCCTTAGTGAGGGGATAGAGTCTCAGGTTGAGTGAAATTGTGTTTGGCTGACCTGACATCTGCAGACTTTTGGTTTGTCTCTGTCTTTAGCATCTCAAAGGAGGGGCTAAGATGAAACAAGCCACACGTAGACCTGCTTCTTTTTTTCCTTAGCATGGTTGTGAGTGTTGCTTAAACAGCCTTGACACTGCAGGGTGAGCTGTTTCTTTTGTGCTTGGCAAACCTCTAACAATGGTTCCACTGTAAGGTCACCTACTGTTTCCTGTTTGTAGGCCTTAGCCATTAACAAAGAATTACTTTTGAATTACAGAAGGAAATGCCTGAAAAATTCTTCGTTCTGTGCTGGCTCTGAAACATAGACTATCCTTAAAATTTTTAGGCTAGGAGTCATAGGGCTTCAATATCGCTAACCTTAAGACAATTTGTCAAGGGCAAACTTCCACTTGTTGCATACTAAACTCTGAATAGTCATGAGTCTCATGACAGTATTATACAGAGACCTGGATTTCTGCGAGAGCCATTATGGATCATGATTTTTAAATTTTGTTGGTGGTGAAGTTAGAATGTATGAGCTAGAGCAGCTTAAACTGTGACTTTATGCATCCAGGGCATGCTTTTCCCTACTTCCATAGCTAACCAAGAGTTAGCTTTAACTGCTGAGCGGTAGGAAATTTCAAATATATCTTCTAAAAGATACGGTAGTCCTTCTTCTTTGACCCAGATTATGGCCAGGATTTCAATATTATATCGTTTATGCTAAAGCGGTATTGCTACTCAATCTTCCAGAAAGGAAACACTTGACAATATTCAATTACCTGTGGGCGTAAATACCCCCAAACAGACCTGGAAACGAGGAGGTAAGAAAAAGATTGTGTGATCGATACTTCTGAAAAGAATAGTGATTATATCCAATTTTAAAGGTAAGAGAAGGCTGGAAGATGCCCACAGTGAATTACGTTTACCCTGAGAACAAACTCATCACATTGGGATTTTAGGCATAAGCAGTATCATTAAAAGAAAACCCCTTGCAGGTGAGTAGGTAGCACCTGAGACAAAGCACCTGAGGGCTGAGATTTCTGCTGACACAGATTCTCTGAAGATCATGGGAGACCAATACACTGTTTTAGACTAAATGGCCTCTGAGGCACTTCCCAGCTCCCAAGTGACATGGTCCTATGGTAGCGTATCAGTAAATGAGAGAGGCAGGTACTCACGTGATATTATGCCTTGGTTAGCCAGCTGTTCCTGGGTCCTCCTCTGTTGAAGTCGTAGCTGTAAAACTTAGAAAATGAAGTGTTAGTTTGTGAGTGGGGCTAAATAGGATTAGAATCCCATATTTTCATCATACTTTCATAGGTCTTTTCATTTTATTTCTAGAATAGTTCTGAAAATTACTATGAAGTACATTTTTATTTCTGTGGTAGACACAGAGAAAGGAGGAGGGGAGAAGCTGACGGGGTTGCAGGGTTTTGCAGCAAGTCTGTGCCAAGCGAGGATTAGAATACTGGTCTCCTCTTTGAAGTGAATGTTATTTTCATAGCGCTACACTCCCTCTCTCCCTGCTATGTCATTCGCAAGATGAATATCATCAAATTCTGCTTGGGTGGCAGCCTGTGATACCAAAAGGGCATTCAGAGTCTCACCTGGGTTCAAATCCCAACTCTGCCCCCTTAATAGATGTATAATCCTGAGTGGCTACTTGAGAATTGTCAATAGTGAACAAAATCGGGCAGATGATAGATGGGAGTTCGAACTTGGAGAAGTGTCTTACATGGGGCTAAGTTTCCCTTTTTGAGGAGCTTTGCTCTGAGAGTGGGCTGTTGTCATGAAGTGGCAGATCACAGGCAACTAAAACTCTAATAATAATAATAATAATAAAACCCATGCTCATCTCTCTGACCAGAGGAATTCTGAAAAAGTGGCCAGACAACATGGTGACCATCAGAAAATGATGGGGGAAATCACGCAGGGAAGAGAGCTGGAGAAAGAGGAGGTTCCCCCAATTCTGCACATGAACTGTGCAAGTTTTAGGTTGACCCCTTAATGACTTTTCCCTGGAACAGACTCACAGCAGCATAGCACAGGCTTAAAATTAAACTGAGATTTGAACCTTCATACACATAGACAAGAGAGAGCTTAAAGTTTGTATCTACCTAGATGAATCATCTGCTAAAATAAAAAACATGAGTTTTTTATTTCCAGAGGACTGTAACAGAACTCAGAGTCTACATAACAGAAGACTCACAATGTCCAACATACAATCTAAAATTACACACAAAAAACTTGGAAAATATGACCCATTTTAAACAAAAAAGATAATAAACAGATGCTAACCATGAGATGAGCCAGATGTTGGAATTATCAGACAAGGACTTTAAAGTAGTTATTTCAACGTTTTCAACTATGTTCAATAAAGTAAAAGAAAGCATACTTGAAATGAGAAAGGTAAGAAATCTTCGCAGCAAAATAGAACACATAAAAAGAAACCAAATGGAAGTATTAAAACAGTGTAACATCTGAATCGAAAAAATTATTGGAGAGGTAAAATAGAAGGATATCAGAGGAATGGGTCAGTAAACTTGAAGATACATCAGACTGAAGAAGAGAAAAGAGGTGAAAAAAATGAACAGAGCCTCAGGGGCTTGTATGACAATATCTAAAAGTCTAACATCAGGTAATTAGAATTTCAGAAGAGCAGAGGAAGAAATAATGGCTAAAAACTCCCCAAAATTTTTGAAAGAAATAAATTTACAGTCTTAAAAAGTTCGAAAACCCCAAACCTGAAATATTCACAGAAAACCACACTGAGATACCTAATAATCTCATGGCTAAAAAATCAAAGATAAAGAAAAAATCTTAAAAATAGTTAGGGAAAACACATTCTATAAAGGAAAATATTGGTTTAAATAACCACAGACTTTTCTCCAGAAACCATAGAAGCTAGAAGATAAAAAGCAAAACAGAAACAAAAGCAGAAAAACAAAAAAACTGTCAACAATAGAAAATGTCCTCTAGGAATGAAGGTGAAATAAAGATATTTTTAGGCAAAGAAAAAATAAGATAATTTCCTGCCAACTGACTTCACTGCAAGAAATGCTTAAGTAAATTCTTCAGGATGAAGGGAAATGATACCAGAAGAGCACCTGGCTATCCACGAATGAATAAAGAGTATCGGAAATGGTCACTATCTGAATAAATATTAAATATTTTTATTTTTCTTCTTAATTTTAAGAATATGTACATAACTCATTAGAGTAAAATTTTAACATCGTCTCGTGATACTATTAAGGCACATAAATGTGACACGGATGCCAGCTATGAGATAAAGCACCCTCCCGACTGCAGAGTTTCCACACTTTACGGGAAGTGCTATAAAATTAACGGTAAGTGCACTGTGCAAGATTGAGGATTGTATTGTAATCCCTAAAGCATTTATTTAATTTACTAGATAAATAAAAATACAAAGAAGTATAACTAAAAAAATGATAAATGATTAAAAACTATCAAATAATCCAAAAAAAGGTAAGATAGGGGAATATAGGAACCAAAAGTAGAGGAGCAAACACAAAGCAAATAATAAAACGGTACATCTAAATTCAGTCACATCAATAATGACATTAAGTTGTAATAGTCAAACCACTCGGATAAAATAGAGATTATCAGAAGAAATGAAACAAAAGCAATATCAATTATATGTTGCCTGAAAGAGACACACTTTATATACGAAGACTCAGGTTGGGTGAAAGTCAGCAGATGGAAAGAAGATACACCATGCAGACGGTAAGCATAAGAACGCTGGGATAACTTTATCAATATCAGATAAAATGCACTTCAAGTCAATAGTAATACCAGTAGAGTAATACATTTCATAATTATAAAAGGGAGAGTTCATCGAGAAGACATAGCAATTATCACTAGATATGCACTTCATAACAGAACCTCAAAATACATGAAGCAAAAATGGACGGAATTGAAGGAACAGACAATTTCAAAGTCAGAGCAGGAGATTTTAAGAGTCCTCTCTCAGCATTTGATAAAACTAAATAAAAACATCACTAATGACATGGTGAGTTTGAACAACAATAGCAAATATCTTGATTTAATTAATATCTGTAGAGCACTACACTTAACAACTGCAGAATAGACATTGTTTCAAGTGTGCATGGTATATTCACCAAGACATACCAGGCCATAAAAGATTTTTGTTTTTTTAAAAATAAATTTGAAATAATGGAACTCATACAAAGCATATTCTCTGATCATTGACATTAATTAGAAATCCAAAGCAATGTGCTATTAAGGGAAATATTTGACAATACACCTCTAAATAATCTATAGGTCAAAGAAGAAATCACAAGGGAAATCAAAAATACTTTAAACTGAATGATAACAAATATACAACATATTAAAATTTATCCCATAGTGCAAGTAGCCCATATTACAACTTATGAGATACAGATAAAGCAGTGATTAGAGGGAAACTTCGAGTTTTAAATGCTTATATTAGAAAAGGAGAAAGGTTTAAAATCATGACCTAAGATTCTACCTTAAGATTTTAAAAAAGTGTGCTCAAAGTAAGTAGAAGTTAAACAAAAATAAAGATTAGAGCAGAAATCTTTAAAGTAGAAAACAGACAAGTAGTAGAGAAAATTAACAAAGCCAAAAGCTGGTTCTTTTCAAAGATCAACAAAATTGACAAACTCCTAACCAGACTGATAAAGGAAAAAAAAGAATAAAATTTACCAATATCAGGAATAAAAAATGAGTTGTAGCTATATACCATGGACATTAAAAAGATAATAAGAGAATATAATTGAAAAATTTATGCCAATATATTTAACAGCTTCGATTCACTGAGAGAAAGCAGACATTAAAAAGTTAATAAGAGAATATCATTAACAAATTTGTGCCAATAAATTCAACAACTACGGTAAAGTGGACAAATGTTTTGAAAACTACAACTTACCAAAATAGAGAGAAGAAAAAACATAAAATCTGAATAGCATTACATTTGTGAAATAAATTGCATTGATTATTAAAAATCTCCCTCCTCCCCCCATATATGAAAATTTCTAAGCTCAGATGGTTTTATTAATGAATTCTATCAAAATGTTGTGATAGGAGTAAGCTGTTTTCCAAGTTCTCCATCAAATAACACATTCTACACATTATACCAGTTCTAAGTAAGAATTCTCAATTAATTTGTCTTTTAATATCACGGATCTTAATCCAACAAAGAGAAAAGTATATAGAGCTCTCCTATTATTAGAATCTGCCAATTTGAAGACTGTTAAAGTTCTCTAGACATTAAGCTGTTTTGACTTAGATTGAGCTGGATGAAAGCAATAGAAATGGAAATGAAAGAGAAAAATATGCAAAACATTTTGAACAAAATAAATTGGAAGAATGTGGTGATATGAAGAGAATAGAAATATGTGTTACTGTCTATCAAAGGGGTTGTTAGCCTGAGGTATTTAGACATGCTGTGGGAAATTTAACTTTTTTATGTGTGCAACTATGTCTGCAAATGTGCATTTTTTTTCTTGGGAGTGGGTCCATAGCATCCATCAGAATTCCTAAACAGAGCCAAGGCCTCCAAAATTTAAGCATCTCTAATCCAAAAGTTTAAAAATGTTAGGGTTCTGAGACCATGCATTAGAGTTAAAGTATACTGAAGTTGAAAAAGAAGTCTGAAAAAATGATAAGTTTAATTTTAGACAATCTGAATTTTGGAGGGTCCTGCTAAATAATAAATAATGTGCCTGAAAAGCAGTTCAGACCTGGTACTGGAGAAAGGCTGAGAGGTCAGGACTAGGACATTGATTTGGGGTATCATGTCTAAATAGGTAGCTACAAAATCTTTTTAGCAGAACTCCTAAAGAAGGAGAGATACATCGTCAGAGGAAAGGGAATTGAACAAGAAATAGGGATAAAAATTACATTACAAACAGCAAAAAAATGATATTAAAGAGGAGCTAGTAGAGGGAAAAATGTATTCTGTGCATCTAATATGAAGAAATCATTGACATCACTCATTTCCATACTTGTCTTTTTTGGTTAATAATTTTCAGGTTTTTCTACAGTTAGAAAGATTGAAGGCATGCATTCATTACATGCATTCAATCGTTTAATACATTTTTGATCGCCTACCATGCGAAAGACATTGCTTGCTGTTGGTATACAGTAGTGAAAAGGACAGTTACTATTCTCATGGTCATAACATATCAGTCGGGGAAATAAACTCAATTTTCCTGAGTATAAAATAAATCCCCCCCCCACGCAAAAAAAAAACAAAAACCTGTCTTCAAGAGCTCTGTTAATTCTCTGAAGCTGTATGCAAAAATGTTGCTTGCATGTGTGTATATACATATTTCTATGGACTGATTTATGACTTTTATCAGATTTTAGTAAGTCCCCGGGACTTATAAAAGTTAAGAATCATCGGTTCAGATCTAGACTAGATCATCTCACATCTTTGTTAGTAGGCTCTCTCTGCAGTACACCTTACACAGTACTACCAGACAATTTCCCCAACTCTAGTTTCATATGATTACTTTGTGCAGCATCCTACAGGGGCTCCTTTTTCTGGCCTTTGAGGGCTCTTCCTGCACAAGTTATTCCCACACAAACTCCCTCCTCCAGTTCAGTCGGTCTCTTCCTGAGCCTAACACCTATCATGCGTGTTCACATTCTTTGCCTTTGACTATAATATTCCCACATGCGGTATCTAGTATATGTTCAAGGGTAGGCTATAACTCTAATTTATTCCAAATAGTTGGCAAACAATATGTATTTGCCATTTATTAAAAGAATTTCCTTTGCTTACTGATTTGTAATGTCAACTTCTTCATTTGCTAAAGTTCTAATATGAGCCACCATCTCTTTCTAGGTGCTAAGTTCTCATTTGTACTATTTCCTATTTTCTTTTTCTTGTTAAAATTTCAATAGATTGTGCAAGTGCACTTTTTTTACATAGATATATCATATAGTGATGAATCCTGGGCTGTTAGTGGTAGCCATCACCTGAATAGCGTACATTGCACCCATAGCAGCATTATTCACCATAGCCAAAAGGTGGAAGCAATACCAAGTGTCCACAGATGGATGAATAGATAAACATGTGGTTGATAAATGTGGTTGATAAATAAAGTGGAATATTATTCAGCTTTAAAAGGAAGGAAATTCTGACACATGCTACAACAAGGATGAATCTTGAGGGTATGCAGAGTGAAATAAGCCAGTTATAATAAGACAAACACTGTATGATTCCACTTTTATAAAGTACCTAGAGTAGTCGAATTCATAAAGTAGAATAGTGGTTTCCAAGGGCTGGGAGCAGGGGGAATGGAGAGTACAGAGCTTCAGGTTTGCAAGATTAGTGGTAGTTACACAACAATGTAAATGTACTTAATGCCACTGAATTGTACACTTAAAAATAATTAAGATGGTACATTTTACATTATGTGTATTTTACCGCGATTAAAAAAAAATCAAAAATTAATACAGATCAAAGTAAATTTAGTTCATAAAAATAGACAAACTCAAATGGATGGCTGAATATCATCACGAATATAGCTAAAAATGAATTAGTAAGCTAAAAGAATGGAAGAAGGTTGAGCTGAACTGTCCTTTCAGAATGTAGCACGAAGGGATAAAGCAGTGAGAAGCAAAAACAGTACACACTCAATGCAAAAGCACTGCAAAATACAGAAAACCTTCTAGGAGTAAAAGTACTCATCTGCTGTGGTCTGAATGTTTGTGTCCCCTCAAAAGTCATATGTTGAAATCCTAACCCCTACGTTGATAGTATTAGGAGGTGGGACTTTTGGGGAGGTGATTAGGTCATGAGGGCAGAACCCTCACATGTAGGGTTGTTGCTCTTATAAAAGAGGCTCAGGAGAGCTGCCTTGTTCCTTCCACCATGTGAGGAAGCAGCAAGAAGGTGACCTTGACCTAGAAAAGTGGCCCTCACCAGACACCAAATCTGCCTGTACCTTGAACTTTGGACTTTCCAGCTTCCAGAAGTGAGAAATAAATTTATCGTGGCTAATAAATCACCCAATTTATGGTATTTTGTTACGGCAGCCCAAACAGATGGAGACATAATCTCTGACCTAGCGATATCTTTTATTAATATTTGATTCATGAAGTTGAGGTCCTTTTTCCTATATGTTTATGTGGGATCACATTGTAAGCTTTCCTTCATTATGTACTCTTAGTAACATATCACAGATATATTCCATGCCACCTAATACCCTTCAAATGATGCCATTTTACTAGCTGCAGAATATTTCTTTGTTTTTATTTTTTTGGTTTCTCCATAAGTCATTGAACCAAATGGACGTTATCAGATACAAACTTTGTTTCTGAGTTTTTACCATTAAAAACAACAATGGACATTCTTTGTAGTTAATTTTTGAGTACACCTTTGATATCACTTGAAGAAACACTCCTAGAAGTAGAGCAATTTGGTCATAGGAAGTGTCTGCATTTGAAGGCTTTGGTACATGCAACAACAGCTCTCCCGATCAGTTCTGGTTTTCCTCCCGCTTCCAAAGTGTGGCTGGGCTGCCCGTTTCCCTGGGCCTTGTCGCTCTCATCACGTGGAAGCTGCTGTAATCCTTTCCTCTGAAGCTGGAGGCCTGGCTGGTGGGTCAGTGCTCCATGTCTAACGGGAGTAGCCCTTGCCCTCCGCTCTTGCATGGCCCCTTCCTGGACACCCTTTTGTGCTTTGCTGAGCAACGCCTCCCTGCCCTCCCTGTTCTCAGTGTGCGGCGGCCCCTTGTGTTCCCAGAGCTCTTGGCAAACCTCCACTGACCCACTGTCGCTAAAAATACTCTGTGCAGAGGGTTACTTTTTGGCCTGTGCCTTCTCCCCACTCCCAGTTCTAGCCACCTACAAATGTAAGGTATTCATGGAGTTTTCTCTTCACTTCTTTTGGGGCCATCTGATTATTCTTGAGAGGCGATGGGAAGTGAACTCTTGGCGTCTTTTCTATGTCATCCTAATGTGTTTTATCAACAGCAGAAGTCTCTCTTACGGTTCTGACATTTGGATGTCAGTCTTTCTTAAGGTCTAGAACCAAAGCAATTTTTTTCCTATTTTTTCACTCTTTGGGCCATTGTCATCAGAATTGAAAGTCATGTTTGTGTCCAGTAGGTTCTTTACTCAGAAGTCTGGGGCTCTGCACTCTGATTCCTTATTGGTCTGGCTATTCTTGTCCCAGTGCTACACTGTTTATGTTATTCTAGACGAATATATATTTTCATGTCTGGTAGGGAGAATCTTATATTACCTTGTGTTTTTTTGAAAAAGAACATAAATGTTTCCTGAAAACTCTATCATGTGCTTTTTCTCCAAAATGAATTTTAGGAGCAGAGTAGTAAGTTCTACCACCACCCTAAGCACCTACCTCCCCAAGGAGGAGGAATATATTCCTCTAATAGTCTATAATCCAGGAATAAGTGTAAAGCCTCCTCAATCAGAAAAGCAGTCCCCTGTTTAATGATTATTTAAAAATGTATAGAAACTAGTGGGTCAAGTATAGGGAAGAACCAGGACTGGATTCTCTGCATGTAGCTCGGGCTGGAACTGGGTACCCAACTCAAGAATTGGAGCTGGCTGGGTGCGGTGGCTCATGCCTGTAATCCTAGCTCTCTGGGAGGCCGAGGCGGGTGGATTGTTTGACCTCAGGAGTTCGAAACCAGCCTGAGCAAGAGCGAGACCCCATCTCTACTAAAAATAGAAAGAAATTAATTGGACAACTAAAAATATATAGAATAAATTAGCCGGGCATGGTGGCGCATGCCTGTAGTCCCAGCTACTCGGGAGGTTGAGGCAGGAGGTTCGCTTGAGCCCAGGAGTTTGAGGTTGCTGTGAGCTAAGATGACGCCACTGCACTCTAGCCCGGGCAAAAGAGTGAGACTCTGTCTCAAAAAAAAAAAAAAAAAAAAAGGAATTGGAGCTGAAGTGTCTCTGCACACCACTGGGGTGTGACCTGCGAGAGATGTCACTTGCCTGTGCCCAGGAGAGGGAGCAGAGCCACTCAGGAGGGAAATGCTCGGGTGTGGCTGTGCAGGCGTCTTGACAGTTGCAGGCTGAAGAGGAGGGAAATATCAGGATTGATGGACATTGTGACATTTCTTTTATCACATAGACAGTCACCTCTGCCACATGCCCAGCGCTGGTGGGCAGGCCTTTCTTGATGCCAAAGAGAGGTAAGGTCAAGGCCATTGGAAATGGGAAACACAGATTCACCTTTGACTCTGCCGAGCTGTGTAACCTGGGGTAAGTCTATGCCTACGAGTCCTTGCCTTCCCATGTGTAGATAGGAACAACATTAGTAATAAAAACAAATAATAATCACCAACTTCACAAGATTGTTGGGAGGATTATTGTTAATGAGTTAAACACTTTCTAAGCTCTACAAAGTTATCAAATACCTTCATGTTTCATAATGATGATGGTTGCTTCGGGAGAAGGCCCTCTGTTTGTTTCTGGTTATAGAATCCGAACGAGAAAAGGGAGCTTTAGGCTGCAATCAAAACACTATGTGTGTCCTTTAAAGAGTCATAACTGCCTTCATCGGCCATTCCCAGGGCTGACAGTCCCTGGGGGGAGGTCATGCCATTTGTAGGAAGAGAGGACTGAGGGCACACAGGTAACACAGCAAGTAGAGTGCGGTGGAAAAGGCCCAAAATGGGGCAAATAGAAGAAGTTGAGTTGTTAGCTCATCACAGATCAGTTCTTTTGTCTTCTATATCCTTCTTTTATTTCTTTTCCCTGTTTCTCTGGCATTGATAATTCCTGATAAGGAAGTGGAAGGTGACTAATTCTTACTGAGAATTGAAAAGTGCCAGTTTCAGGGATAGAAGTTTTTCTGTAAATCATATCATTGGCACCTCCCAATAATCCTGAAGGGGTATGTATTATCCTCAGGTTATAGCCTCTAAGGTCCAGAGCACATAAGTGCTCACTCAAGGCCATGAACATATGATGTGGCAAGCAAATTTCTGACCCATAATTTTGGACATTCAACTTCCGTCTCATGGGTGCAAGTTCCAAATGGAACTATTTGGATGAGAAAACAATAACTTTTGCCATGTTATACCTTGTGTTTTAATACATTTCCCCCATTTGGTTGGGGGGGAGGGGCTCTTTTAAAATGAAGAATCAGAAGCCACTAGAACATGAAGTCTGTTTCCTGCTACCTGCCCCCCGGTATAACTCAACATAAGGGATACTCAGCTCAGAATCACTGCTCCCAATGTCTCCATGGCAACAACCAGGTAGGGTACCATTCTCTTTCTGGAGCCAACGGGCAGCTAGGTGACTGTTCTGACCAACACAGGTGATGGCCTCAGCCAGGTCTCCTATTAGAATGGGGATCCTGAAGGATCCCAGGCTCTGATGGCATCACATGGAGTTGTTGCCATGGTTTTGGTGAGAAGTATTGCTTTTCTGAGGATTGCAAAACACTTTATGTTCCAACCCCGTGCTCGCTCATTCCTGACAGAGTGGAAAATGTGTCTCCTTGGCTGAAATGTTCCTCTTGAGTCCAGCCCAAAGATGACATTTTTAGGAAAGTTTGAGAAGAATCCTGTGGCTGTTACTGAGTCACGATACAGTGGAAATGGATCTTTTCTATTTAAAGAGCTTTGTGCTACTGTTTGAAAATGTCACATTGCTAGGGAACGGTGGAAATGGAAAACTTTCCATTTGCTATCAACAAAGAAAGGTCGTTACTGCATGTGAAACAATGGCGTTGAGAAGTTTTGTTACCTGTCTGACAGAAGGAAGGGGAAGTTGTTGGGAGTGAAATGTAAGACTATTGGTCTGAATAAGCTAGGTACTCTCGAAAGAGATTGCTCGTCTGGAATACAGCACTCGTAATTCTGGACCCCATTCTGCTACTAAATAGCTGTTACGTTAGACAGATCCCAGAGCCTCCCCGAGTCTCAGTTTGAATATAAACTGAGGGAGGAGATTACATTAGATTTGATCAGAATTTCTCCAATTTATCTGATATGAAAATCACCTGGGGGCCTGATAATCATGAATTTCCCTGTCCCTTTCTTGGAGACTATGGTTTAGGAGGTCTGGGGTAGACTGGGAATACATTTTAACAGACATTCCAGGAAATTCTGAGGAAAAGGTAGGTTTGAGAAATAAAAATAAGCAAATATGATAGGTGCAAAAATGAGGCCATGTTTCAATACTGTTCTGTGCCTTGCTTTTTCACTTGCGATATGCTGTTACTTCTGGTGTGAGTGTGTATATGGAGACTCATTTTTAATGGCTACATAGTATCTTACCATACTCCAATGTTTATTTAACTAATTTCTTTTTATTGTAGATTTAGTTTTTTTCCTCAATTAAAGATGTATAATTTTGTACTCCTACTAGGACTATAGAGAGCGCCCAGTTTCACTATACCCTTATTAATGATGGATGATACTGTTAAAGAAGGAAAAAAGCTTTGCTAATTTGCTAGGTAATAATGATATATCATTATATTTTCTAATGAGTGAAACATGTTTTTGTAGCTATGCTGACTATTATTAGTATCTTTTATTTTGCAAACTACCTGATAACATTTTTTGGCAAATTTACCATTGGGATCTTCGTTTCTTATAGATTTGGGAGAGCAATTTATATTTGACATACATTAAACATAGTTGTTAATGTTGTAAATTTCCCCTGGTTTTTAGTTTGTCTTTCAACTGTGTAATGATTTTTGGCATTTAACATTTCTATATGAAATCAAAATATTCTTTTATGATTTCTGTCTTTGGTATATAATTAGAGGGATCTTTTTCATCCTAGATTATGTATCATTTAAAAGTTCTTATATATTTATGTTTTTGATTTTTGCATTTGACTTTGTGATGCATCTGGAATTAGTTTTAGTGTATAGTACTACGAAAGGTTCTTATTATTTTTTAAATTGTTAACTAATTGTTCTAATATCATGAATTTCCATAGCAATGGATTTTAGATAACGTTTGTCATATGACATATACAACACTGAATCTGTTTCTATTTTTTCTATATAGTTTAACCTCCAATATTTTGTTTCAAACTGGGTTTATACCTGACTAAAATATTTATTTTATAGGGTGTGGGAGTCAAATTCAACATAGGCTGAATCCCCCAGTTACAAAATTATGCTTTAGATTCCCCAAACCAAGGCTTCAGGATGGTTTCCAAGCAATTACAAGATTTCAAGAGAACAAAAAATAGCAAGTAGCTTATGCCCACACCAGCAACAGAAGCAACATGTCAGATAAGAGAGTAGTGCTGTGTATTCCCATAAACGTTTACATATAACAGGTAGGAAATGTTTAATCTGATTAAATCTGAATATGAGTCAATTCTAAATGCAGTGAGGATTTTAGGGGAAAAGAAGAGAAAGTGGGAAAGGGTAGAAAGAGGAAGTAAAAAAGACAATGAGGATAGGAAAAAAACCTTTTTTGTTTATTATAGGAACAATGTGTATGTGTGTGTTTGTGTGTGTGAATATCTATTCCAGTGATGGCTAATTAATTCGTTTCTACTTAATAGATAATGAAAGATGTGACAAATCAGGGGCACCCAAGGCCCTGCCTCAGGAGGGGACTGAGAAACAGGCCAAGTGTCTGGCAGAACTCTGCTTTGTAAGGCAATACTTTTGCCCACATCATGAGCTGTCTCCCTGGGCCCAACAGAGAGGTGATTCAAAAGAAAAAGAGAAAGAAAGAAACAGAAAGAAAGAAAGAAAGAAAGAAAGAAAAAGAGAAAGAAAGAAAGAAGCAAGCAAGCAAGCAAGCAAGCAAGACTAACCAATTCTCCCAGCACCATTTATTGAATAGGGCTTCTTTTCCCCAGTGTATATTGTTGTCTGCTTTGTCAAAGATCGGTTGGCTGTATGTGGATGGTTTTAGATCTGGGTTCTCTGTTCTGTTCCATTGGTCTATGTCTCTATTTTTGTGCCAATACCATGCAGTTTTGGTTACTATGGCCTTGTAGTATAGTTTTAAGTCTGGTAATGTGATATCTCCAGATTTGTTCTTTTTGCTTAAGATTGCTTTGGCTATTTGGGCTCTTTTCTGGTTCCAAACGAAGTGTAGAATTATTTTTTCTAGATCTGTGAAATATGATGTTGGTATTTTGATGGGGATTGTATTGAATCTGTAAATCACTTTGAGTAGTATGGACATTTTAACAATGTTGATTCTACTGATCCATGAGCATGGTATGTTTTTACACTTGTTTGCGTCATCTGCAATTTCTTTCCTCAGTATTTCATAGTTCTCTTTGTACAGATCTTTCATCTCCTTAGTTAAGTATATTCCTAGGTATTTTGTTTTCTTTGTGGCTATTGTGAATGGTATTGAGTCTTTGATTTGACTCTCAGCTTGATTGTTATTGGTGTATAGGAATGCTACTGATTTGTGTACATTGATTTTGTTACTTGAGACTTTGCTGAATTTATTTATCCATTCCAGGAGTCTCTAGGTGGAATCTTTGCAGTTTTCTAGATAAAAGATCATATTGTCAACAAAAAGTGATAGTTTGACTTCCTCTTTCCTGATTTGGATACCCTTTATTTCTTTCTCTTGCCTGATTGCTCTGGCTAGGACTTCCAGCACTATGTTGAATAAAAGTGCTGACGGTGGGCATCCTTCCTTGTCTTATTCCAGTTCTGAGTGGCAGTGCTTTCAACCTTTCCCCATTCAGTATGATGTTGGTTGTGGGTGTGTCATATATGGCTTTTATAATATTGAGATGTGTTCCATCTATGCCTATTTTGTTAGGAGTTTTTATCATAAAAGTGCTGAATCTTATCAAATGCTTTTTCTGCATCTATTGAGATGGTCATATGATCTTTGTTTTTGTTTCTGCTTATGTGGTGAATCACATTTATGGATTTATGCATTTTGAACCACACTTGCATCCCTGGGATGAAGCCCACTTGGTCATGGTGGATTATTTTTTTGATGTGCTGCTAAATTTGGTTTGCTAGACTTTTATTGAGGATTTTTGCATCTATGTTCATAAGGGATATTGGTCTGTAATTATCTTTTTTTGTTGTGTCCTTTCCTGGCTTTGGTATCAAGGTGATACTGACTTTATAAAATGAGTTGGGGAGGATTCCCTCCTTCTCAATGTTATGGAATAAACAAGATTCGTATCTCTCATCACTCACAAAAATTAATTTGAGATGGATAAAAGACTTAAATGTAAGCCATGAAACCATAAGAATGCTAGAAGAAAACTAACTCTTCTAGATATAGGCCTAGGCAAAGAATTTATGAAGAAGACTCCACAGCAAACACAGCAATAACAAAAATAAATAAATGGGACTTACTTAAATTAAAAAGCTTCTGCACAGCTAAGGAAATAATCAACAGAGCAAATAGACAACCCACAGAATGGGAGAAAATATTTGCAAGCTATACAACAGATAAAAGGCTAATAACCAGAATCTCCAAAGAACTCAGGCAATTCAGCAAGAAAAAAACCCAAACAACCCCATTGAAAAGTGCGCAAAAGACATGAACAGAAGCTTTTCAAAAGAAGATAGACAAATGGCCAATAAACATATGAAAAATTGCTCAACGTCACCAATCATCAGGGAAATGCAAATTAAAATCACAATGAGCTATCACCTTACCCCAGTTAGAATGGCTTTTATTAAAAAATCCAAAAACAGTAGATGCTGATGTGGATGCAGAGAGAAAAGAATGCTTATACACTGTTGGTGGGACTTCAAATTAATACAGCTTCTATGGAAAACAGTATGGAGCTACCTCAAAGAACTAAAAGTAGACCTGCCATTTTATCCAGCAATCCCACTACTGGGTAACTATCCAAAGGAAAAGAAATCATTTTATCAAAAAGACACCTTCACCTGAATGTTTACTGCAGTGCAATTCATAATTGCAAAGATGTGGAATCAACTCAAATGCCCATCAATTCATGAGCAGATTAACAAAATGTAGCATATGTATACCATGGAATACTACTTAGCCATTGATTTTCTTTCTTTCTTTTCTCTACTCACTTGTTTAGTTTTTTCCCTACCCAACTCTGCCATTTATTTTAAGTAAATTCCTTGCAGTCTTGCTTGGCCTACTTGTCAGCCTTCTTGCTGCAACCTCTGTATCCTCTAAGAATGGGCATATTTTCTACAGGAACACCACAATGCATGGTCTGACAAGGTATTTTTTTTCTGACATAAATTAGCTTGTATTTAAACTTTACTAAAGTCATAAAATAATTTATATTTATAACATATTTGTTAAGTCATCTTTTGGGGAAGAAAAAAATGTAAAATTATTTTAAAAAGGGTGACTGATGAAGAAAATAAATAATGTGTACTCACTGTAACAGCCATATGTCCAGCACCCACAAAACCACCTTCCTCTCTTTGTTGCAAATGTTCCACGAATTCTAGTCCCTCTAGGAATGGCTCTGCCTTGACTATGTGGGAAGGTGAAAATAACTCCCCAGATTTTGCTGAGTAAACCCACATGTCTTTTTCTAACAACACTTCAAAATAATAATGCAAGAAATTCCTTTCTCTGGGCTCTAACCTCCTTATCCCATGAAGGGAAGGACTAGGTTAGAATTAGGTGGTTTCAAACTTTTTTAAAAAAGTACTGAAAATATAGATTTTTAACTAAAAATTTTACATGGAAAGAAACGAATTGCACAAAGGGCAACAATAAAAGCAGAACCTCTCACGAAACGTCAGGGATCTATGGAGCAGAGTTTTAAAATCATCAGGCTGGATGACACCCTAAACCCCTCCCTACTTAAACATAATCTTTTTATGATTTGGTTCGAAAAGTCTCAAACCTCCTAAAATATATGGTTTAGAATATGTGAGTAATTTTATTCAGGAGTGAAGAGTGGGGATATCAACATAACCTTGTTCCCCCAACCCATCTTGGTTCTTGGAATCTTCCTTGCAGGACAGGGGAGGCTCCAGAGCACTGGAAAACTCTCAATTCCAGGATAGAACCCAGCTCTCTTAGCAACAGCAGCACAGGGAAGCTTCTCATTTACATCAGCAGATGGTGGTGGGCTTTCACTACCTCTGCAGCATCTTCTTACCATGGACTCTTGGCTGCTGTTAGAATCTTCTGTATCCTGCCTAGCAACCAGCGTCCTTGGCAACTACAAGAGCTGTCATTCCACCAGACCCATGATGCTGTTTGTACACTCATCCCTCTATATTATGTATACCGTGTCCATGTTCTGCATGTACGATAATCCCTATGTCTCAATGAAAACCCTTTTTATAATTTGAACGTTGGATGGTTAGATGCCAAATTCCAGGATTTTGTAAAAAATCAATTGTATGTTTTTATTTTAAATAAACTGTGTCTACATTCAATTTCTGCTTTGCACACAAGCAAAATACCTACAGGTAGTGATTAGAACATCTCCCAGAGTTGCTTCTGCCCCAATATATCAGCAGGTTGTGCCTTGCAAATCACAGAAGAGTTTGGGAGACGAGGCCCTGTTCCTCCCACTAAATAGTTATATGACCTTGGTCAACACTCTTCACATCTTGAGCTTCAGTTTCTTCCTCTTTAAAGCAAGAAAGATGAGCTGATGATCTCCAAGGCTCCTTAGAGGGCTAACATTTCATGATACTTGGCCTCATTTTTGACCAAGATCTTTCTTTGTGAGTCTCCAAATTCAGAGCTCTGAGATTTCACTTAATCTCAAGTTTTTCCCATGAGATTACAATATTTCTTGTAATAGCTCTTAGTGTTATGTTCAAAGTACAGGAAAGGGCTTCCAGATTGTAAAGTAATATCCCACCAAGGGTTCTAAGAGGTCAAGGGTGAAATGCAGGGTCCCAAAGTGACCCTCTAGAGCAGCGGTCCCCAATCTTTTTGGCACCAGGAACCGGTTTGATATACCATAATTTTTCCATGGACAGGGGAGGGGGAGATAGTTTCGGGGTGATTCAAGAACATTACATTTATTGTGCCGTCAAACCTCTCTGCTAATGGTAGTCTGTACTTGCAGCTGCTCCCCAGGGCTAGCATCACCACCTCAGTTCCGTCTCAGATCATCAGGCATTAGATTCTCATAAGGAGCACGCAACCTAGATCCCTCACATGCGCAGTTTACAGCAGGGTTCGTGCTCCTATGAGAATCTAATGCCCCCACTGATCTGACAGGAGGTGGAGCTCGGGTGGTGATGTGAGCGATGGGGAGCGGCTGTAAATACAGACGAAGCTTCGCTCCCTCGCCTGCTGCTCCCCTCCTACTGTGTGGCCTGGTTCCTAACAGGCCACGGACTGGTACTGGTCGGTGGCTCGAAGGTTGGGGACCACAGCTCTAGAGGAAAGTGTGAAGTAGAACAGCTATTAATAGTACGTTAATGGATATCATAGAAGACTTTAGGATCACCAGGCCAACCTGGTGACTGTGCGCTCATGCATGTATTTACCAATTCTGCTTCTTGAAAAATATTTAACAATTTCTTGCTATTTGTTGAGGCATTGCTAGACACTGAGGATGACACAAAGTAATTTAAGGCATGAGTAATCTAGTGGGGAAGAGAAGACATACACACTTGAGTTAGATAAAGTGTTAGGCAACATGTTACTAAAGAATATATATACATAGAAGGCTACCAAGGGCAGAAATATTGGACCTTTAAATTTTCAAGCGAGACTCTTGTGGGTTAGATGATAAAGGGCATTCTTGACCAATAGAATAATGTGCATGAAAACTTGAATCTGGAATAAACATGGCATGTCCTGTCCAGGGCTGGCTTCAAGAGCATGTGACAGAGCTTCATTTTTTGAAGAGTCTTGTGCTTGGTTTAATGCTGTGCTAGCACCGTCCTGAAATTCCTAATTATTTTTGAATAAGGGGCCCTGCACTGTCATTTTGCACTGGGCCCTACAAAATATGTAGTGTTCCCCAGGACGTTGCCCTGTTCAAGGAAAGGGTTCCTGCTGAGGAGTGGTAAGAGGCAATATTGGAAAAGGAGGTTGAGATTCAGGTGCAGAGAGCCTTGAATGCCACCCTGAAGCGTTTGGACTTTATCCTGCAGAAAGGCAGCTGTACTGGCATTTGTTTGAGCAGCACAGTAACATGGTAACACTGACATTTTAGGATGACTAATCTGATGCTAACACGATGGGGAGAGACGGGGCTGGTTTGGAGACTCTCATCATGATGCACGGATAAGGCAGGAAAGCTCACTTGGAAATAAAAAGGAGAAGGCAGATTTGACAAACAAGTGGAAAAAAGAATTACTATGTCTTGATAACAAATTAAGGAAACATGGAGAGAGAGAGAGAGATGTGAATCAAACTTACTTATGTGACAATCTCTTTGATCTGACTTTTGCAAAAAAATACAGAGCACTGTTAACCGTGATTATTGGTAGCAAAATCGGTAGGGCTGCCAGGAGCCTTTGAAGTAATGCTTTCACGGGTGAACCTGGCAGCAGGAGAACACAGTAACCTCATTCGTTTGTCTGCTCATTCATTCCATTTATTCACTATTTATTGATCACTTACTGTATGTCCAGACTCTGTCTTAGACACAGGGGAGCCTGCTGTGACTAAAGCTGTCACAGTCTGCTTGTGTCATGTTTACAGTCTAGGGAGGGAGAAAGATGTTAAACAAATAATTACAATGTGTGGAGTGTCATGAAACAGGAGCTGCAGGTAGTCTGGGAACTGGGGAAGCCTTTTCTGGTCTTTTCTCCCAGGAAACGTAAAAAAATAAGTAAATAAAGTTATCAGGCCCCCAACACTTAATTTGCTTCCTTAGAGTTCCACTTAACAACAGCTCCTTTGTGCGAGTGTGTGTGTGTGTGTGTGTGTGTGTGTGTGTGTGCGCGCGCGCGTAGGAGTAATTTTTATTTCTGAAAGACTTGGCATGCCTGATGAGGGAGAGGAGGGAGAGGGACAGTACAGCTAGTGGCAGAGTGAGGAATGAAGGGAAAGACAGGAAGCCAGCGATACCTCCCTTTATTCTTTTCTGAGATGGTTTCCCACTCGGTTCATTAGGACACGCCTTTCTCCTCTGCTATCCACGTGGTTTTTGTCCCTCTTCCTAGTCACAGTGTTTGAGCTGAGGATGGGCTTCCACCCAGAGGCTTTTCCCTAGGAGTTTTGTAGCTGGGACTTAGAGCAAATCCAGCAGCTGTCAGGGGTGGCCGTTTTCAACCCGGCGAACTGAGAGACAGTAACACTGGCATTGAGGCGGAAGACAGAGCACAGAAGAGAGCCAGGGAGAATGGCTGAAGGTGTTCGAACCCCCAAGTCCAGCTCAGTTTCACTCAAGCCCCAACCACCTTCCCGCTGCTGAGAGCCATGAGACACCCCAGTAGGTTCATAAGTGCTCCTTTCTGCTCAAGCTTGTTAGAGATTCCTATTGTTTGATTTTCTACTATTTGCAAACAAAGAGGTTCTGTATGATTGGTACTGAAGAGTGGCACCCAGTGGAGGCAGAAAGCCATCAGCACAACCAGGTAAAGCTTTGAGATTGACTCTGAAATCCTGTTAACACCAATCAAAGACTCCTGGGAGTGTGGACCCAGTGTTTGCAAAGCGTAAAGGTGGCCAAAACATACACACCTTACCAGACACACATGGCAGTTGTCAGGCAGGTCACGGAAGGCAGTGCTGGGTGGATATTTGTGCTGCGCCCTCTCTACACAGGGTCAGGCCAAGATCACAAGGTCTGGACACAGCAGAGCGTTACCTGGCTGAAGCTTCTCCCCTCGGAGAGGGCAGTGGCAACTGTTTATAATTTAGTCTTTGACTTTCCCTTTTTTGTTAAATCCTACCCTAGGTTTAGCTGGATGCACCTTCATCTACAACCCTTGACCTTGACACCACTGCCTTCAAGGACACTGTCTGGCATAGGCCTTTGGGAAAGCTGTTGGCTGATAGATCATTTTCTGGAAAGCAACAAGCAGGAACTGCCACTGGAGGCTTCAGGTCTCCTCTAGAGCTGAAAGCTGATATTGTGGGGCACATATCACAGATACAAATCTCCTCTTCTCACCGTGTGGGTGGTCCACCCACTTCATTCTTTCCTCTACCTGGCTTTATCTGATTCTGGGACAAAGCCACCATTCCACACCGGCGGCCTGTGTCACATGTGGATCTGACATGTTCTTCTTTGGGGCACAGAAGCATCAAATCCCCTGGTAAAGAGAAGAAGGGGTGGCTGACATAGTGCTGGAAGAACACGAAATGACAGCCCAGGTTATCCGTGCCGTTCCTACCCCAGTCCTGGCCACGTTTCCCATAAAAGGCTGAGAACCAGGGATTGTTTTCATGTATAGAGCTCATGCCCGAGCACACTCTGCTCCTTGCCTTCTGATTCCAGGTACCAATAATAACTGTTCCCTGGCCAAATGTGCCCTGTGTGCTGTCGTATGGCCAAGCAACCACACTGACCAAGAATAACATAGGCCTGACCGTCCACTCGTCTGCTGCTGGGAGTACCAGAGAGGAGGAGGTGAAAATGAACATCGGATCACCGATGGAGCCCTCTATGGTCACAGCAAAGGACAAGGCGAGCCCAGGGGATGCTGGGCTGGCCTTAGGGGCCATCACAGTTGAACACACATGCAGGAAGAGGCTGAGATCAGGCACACGCTCTTCTTCCTCCATCCTAAGGGATGTCCTGACTCTGCTTCCTTTAAGGAGATTAGGAGACATTAATTCAGGCAGCTTCCAGTGTTGGGCATTTGGAGGGTCAAAACCAGGAGAACACGAAAAGCCAAAGAGCTCAGACTAAGAATTATCCTGCGGTTATTTCAATGATCGAGCCGAGCACACAGGCTCAAGTTGTTTTAAAAAGATGTCTGTTCACACAAACACTGCGAAGCTATTCTTTCCCTAAGCACCATACTCTCAGTTTGTCAAAACATTTGAAGAAGACTAATTCATGCCTCAAAAGGAATTCTCTCTCACTCACAAAGCTGCCAGGTTTGTGAGCTTAAGGCTTTCACGTTAAAATATCTCAAGACAGTAGAGGGACGAGGAACAAGAACCTCGAGTGGAAATGTCGTGGGGCTTACGATGTCACCACAGGGCAGAATTCTCAATTCGTATGGGCTCTGGGAGGGTGGGATGGGGCAGTCATATGGCCACAGCTCTGACCAGTTAGGTACCTGTGGGAAGAAGTACAGGAGTAGTCAAAAACATGGACTCCGAAGCCCAGGGTGCATGAGTTCGAGTCCCAGCTTTTGCATTTACTGGTCATGGGATGTTGTGGTAGTTCCTTAATGGCTGGGCGCTTCAGTTCTTCATTTGCGCGTTGGCGGGATATGACAACAGTACTTCCTTACAGGATTGCCGTGAGGACTGAATTAGTCAATACATGTAACACGCATGGAGCAGTGCCCACAAACAGTGAGCACCAGATAGTTCTTGGGGTGCCCTATTGCGGTGGAGGTGAACCTCATTGAAACCCTCTTTATGTCGGGGTGGGGGATATGGAAGCAGCAGGCCACACTGTCACCAGAGCTGTCCAACTAGGATAGCTGTTCAACTGCAGGGAATTTTTTCTTCCATCACAAACAGGTCCCTGAAGTACAGAACAGAAACTCGGCAACTGACATAAACAATTTCAAACAATAATTTCAAAAGACAAATTGCTCCATTTGGGCACCAAGATTCCTCTCCGAGGCTTTCCCCACTTGTTTATGTATTCCGTGGCGCAGAGCCATGAGTGAATTAAGCAGACAGCATGCACACGCCCGCGTGGCGGGAGGGGCCTCGGGAAAAGGATCTGCCATTTGACCTGCTTTCCTTGAAAGCGATTGCTGGGAGACCCGTGAGACAAAGGGACTCGGATTTATGCCGCCTTGTGTTCACCCATTCATGGGGAGAGGTCATCAGATCTTGTGCCAGGAGACCTGAGTTCAAGTTCTGCTCTACCATGTCATGTGTGTGAATTGGGCAAGTCATTAACCCTTTCTGTATCTTGGTTTCCTATCCCTGAAAAGGAGACATTATTATCCCCACCTTTAGGGTAACTATGATGATCCAACTACAACCCCTCTAGCAGTGATAAATTACTACACAAATATTAATGAGGTCAATGTAAGCACCCACTAAATAGCTGAATGAGAATTGTTAATAAAAAAGAGTTTGGAACAAAGGTTGTATTTTATGAGGGCAAAGAAGTTCTCCCCAAATTAAGAGGAGATTCTTCATTCCAGGGGGTGTGGTTCCTGAATATAGATTTAAGTTCTTTTGAGATTCTAAGTTAAGCCTGTGGTATGTACTATACCAGCATTTAGAGCATGTATTGTCTTTTCTGATTATAAAACAAATGCATGTTCATTATAAGAAATTTGAAAAATGTATAAAAGTTTCAAGATGGAAAGTGAAATGAAAACAAATTCAAATCTGCAGGGTAAGCAATGCCTGCTAATACTTTACCCTTTTTCTTCTGATTCACATGCATGTGCATGTATATAAAAGGTATCTACTCTACAATTCCTCAAGAATTGGGATTGTATTACATACACAATTTTGAAACTTCCTTCTTGATCATGAACATCTTTGCATCTCATTCTTCTTTGAAAGTCCCATATTTAATGTGCATGTTATATCCCATTTTCAATGTGTTTAGACATTTTCCTTTTGTGGGACATTTCAAGTTTTCCCCAATTTTTCCATAGCATAGATACCACTGCAAAGAGAATCCTCAAAGATAAATTTTCAACTCCCTTATACTAAATATGTACTATATATACATATTCATATACACATATATAAATATAGGTATATTAAAATTATTTTAAGTGTTAGAAAATAATCTTAGCCTTACTGTTAGACACACGGTTTTGAAGCAACCAAATATAACATTTGAGAAATCTTTCTGTCTCTGGAGGACGTTCTGTAGCATCGGGTTCTAATCTAAGTGTTAAGAACAGAATCCTCGGCAAAGGGTGGCATTTCTACTAAGCCAAGGGTTTCTCTGCTATCTCTATGCCTCATTCTGTCCTCTTCTCACAGCCAATACTGAGTTAGACGTGCTGAATTTCCACCTCTCCAGTATAATTCTTTCAATCTTGAAGCCAGTGCAGATGGCTACTATGTGAGAAGAAAGCTTTCAACAGTGGAACCATTACATAGAAAAAGAAACGGGATTAAGTGCCAGGCTTCTGCCTCTTTAAATGGACTGTTCGTGTTTCTCCTGGACTGCACAATTTCTCTGGGGGACCTTGTGGTGAACTTGGTTCTGCAAGCCCAGAGACCAGAGTTCTAGTTCTGGATCTATTAGGTGACCTTGGCACAATTTCTTAACGTCCCTGAAACTCAGTCACCTCATCTGTACGACCAAATCTCACAGAGTTGGCAGAAAAACACAAACTTTAAGTGATGTGATTTTTTGGTGGTAGAGGGGAAGTTTAATGCACCATAGAAATTTAAGGTGTTACAATTTAGCAGACTGTTCTACCAGCTGTCTATTCCCAAAACTTTGTTCTCTTTGGAGACAGCTCCTCTTTCTGGTTTTATTTTTAGACAGAACAGTATTTTCAATTACAGGAGAAGAGACGATTTGGACTCTCAGTAGTGTCTGAAAATCAGCCACGAGCCTTACCTAATCCTTGTAGCCGGGGGTAACCTGGCTAAGACTCGGACAAGGCTTGGCACCTCCAGAAGCATAAAAAGACCCAATCAAGGAAAAAAAAAAATCACACCTCTCTGGAGAACAAGAATGACTAAAATGCCTTCTTCGAACATTTTCTTGAAAGGAAGAGAATAAGTGATGACGTGTATATAAAGCACTTTATAAAATAGAAGATAAATTTTATGATGACGGCAATTCTCTTTATAACTCTTAAGCACAATCTAGGGTAAAAAGAAATAACAATGGGCAGCAAATCTTAAGAGAGAATCATGAGAGGCTGATCATTGTTATTTTAGAGTCAATAATGATATTTTATAACAACATAAAATTATTTTCAAACATAATAAATTAACATACCATAGCATAGTAATATAAACATTGACATGAGAGTTAATATACAATTAATATGCATGTGTGAATAAAATAGCTACCATTTATCGAGTACATAAGCATATTCTTGCACTATGTCGGGCACTTTTTGTGTGCCTTTTCACTAAAGCCTCCAAAATTTCCAATGGGGAGGCATTCTCGTTCCCACATTTACGAATGAAGCAGAGTGATGAAAGCTTAAAAGCATGCACTCGAGTTCATGCATCCATGACAGTGGAGCCAGGATTGAACCCAACTCAGCCAGACTGCATGGCCCATACCACAATACACAAATTCAAATTTTCCAACGTAAATTAGTATTAGGGGTTGTGGGTTTTCAATCTCTTAGCTGAGAAGCAAGTTTTCTTGGCTGCAGTTTGAGTGTGAGCATGCTCTAGGATTGATGGGAATTTGAGAACTACTTAGACCTCCCAGGGACTCAGCCAACTCCTGATTTAGCTGCTCTCAGATATGGTATCTTTAGCTTGCCGGTGCCTCCATTGCTCTGTGACTTAAAAATAAATAAGCAAAAAACACTGCCAATTGATTTATTTTGAAAGTTATTCCTGATGATTATAGAAGATATAGGAGATGCTAAATAAATATTCAAAATAAAGACTATAGGAAATAAAATGAGAAAAATTAAAAATTACCCATAATTTCACCAGCCAGGGTTAATCACTTTGGGAATGGGTCTTTTGAGGCTTTTTTTAATGCATGTGCTATGGCACCTTGGAATCTGTATGGTGTGTTTTGATTCCCAACTTGTTGGGTTTAAAATTTTTCAACCTTTAAAATATTTCTCTTTTTTTTTTATTGCCTCATGGTAAAGAAATGAACCTGATATTTACAAATTATTGACGTTTCTGTGCGTGTGCATGTATGTGTGTGTGCTGGGGGAGGGTGCTAAATTTAAAACTGTCATCTAATATTCTATAAAGCATAAAAGGTTTAAAATATATAATCAAATTAACTTTAGTATTCATGTCCTCTAAATCTTTGCTTAAATTTTTGTCTACTTGATTAAAGACTTATGTGTTTTTTCCCACCATTATTATGATGTTGTCAATTTCTTCTTATACTTTAGGCATAGTTAGAAATTACATAGATACCAATACATTCTTATTTTAAAGGATGCAAATGGTAAAGATAAGATCTTGCGCTCTCTATAACCCTGGGTATCATTGTGAACAGTTTCACTGAAGCTTTTTTTCTGTGTATTTACATATAAATAATTTTTAAAACAAATGAAAATGTGTTGCCTGGTTGTTTTTTAAAAAATTGTGTGTCTGGGAGATCTTTCCATGTCAGTTCACATAGAATTTTACCATTTCTTTTTTGCTTTGCATTGTATTTCATTGTACTGCATGATAAGACTATATCATAATTTAATTAACAGTGCCCCCATAGATGGATGTTTAGTTGTTTCCATCTTTTTTAGGTTGGGCATTATAAACTACCATGCAATGAAAGTACCTATACATACAAGTACTTCTTTAGATCAGCTACCTTGAAGTATCTTTTAGTTGATGGTGAGGCTCATTTAAAAGTCAATAAAGATGGTAAAATTGTGTTTGTTAAGACTTTACAGATGTGATTGCTTATCAACAGAGTATGTGTGCCCATATCTTCATACTTCATACTTGATATTATCAATATTTTAAAATTTTGCCAATTGGAGGTAAAAAGTGGTATCTTGGTCTTTCAGTTTGCATTTTCTTGAATGCTAGGAGTTGAGTATGTTTCATGTGCTTACTGACCATTTTTCCCCTTCAATTGCCTTTCTCTTAGGTTGTTTGCACTTAATCTTATTGTTTACAGAAGTCCTTCTAGTAATTTTGTCTCAAAAACACTCTTAAATATTTTCTTTCAATCTGCTGTTTGCCTTTTAAATTTCTTTTGGTGACTTTTTTTTTTATGTAAAATTTTTAAGTGACCAAATATGTCCTTTTTTATTTTTGCTCTGGCCTTAGCGACATGCTTGGGAAGACTTGTCCCACTCTGAGATTATATTATTGCTCTCTGTTTTCTTTGAATATTTCATTGCTCTGTTTTCTTTGAATATGGCATAGATTTCTCTAGTTCTTTAATCCATATGGAATATATTTTAAGATACATTATAAAATATCTCAATTCATTTATTTCCAAATGGTTAGTCAATTTTCCCAACAAACTTTCATTATGTATTTTATTGTGGATTTGAACAGCCACCATTATCAGAGGTTAAATCTATCTATATATATACATAAATATATATATGTATAGTGTATATATGTGCGTGTATCTACACACATGATTGTGATCTGCTGGTAATATTTTTCTGTTTTATTCCTGATACTAATTACTAGATATCTCTTTTTTTTTTTTTTTGAGACAGAGTCTCACTCTGTTGCCTGGGCTAGAGTGCCGTGGCGTCAGCCTAGCTCACAGCAACCTCAATCTCCTGGGCTCAAGTGATCCTGCTGCCTCAGCCTTCTGGGTAGCTGGGACTACAGGCATGAGCCACCATGGCTGGCTAATTTTTTCTATATATTTTTAGTTGTCCAGATAATTTCTTTCTATTTTTAGTAGAGACGGGGTCTCACTCTTGCTCACGCTGGTCTCGAACTCCTGAGCTCAAACAATCCTCCCGCCTCGGCCTCCCAGAGTGCTAGGATTACAGGCATGAGCCACTGCACCCTGCCCTAGATATTTCTTATATAACAATGATTAATGTCTTAGGACAAATCTCTTATTATTGTTGTTGGTTTTCAAAACTTTCTTGAATTTTTTTTCTCACATAAACTGAGGTTTACATAGTCAAGTTTCATTTTAAGATCCTGGGATTTTGGGGGATGGCATGTATAATTTATAGATTAATTAATACTAGACACAAGTCACTTGATAAGTCACCATTCAGGAAATCACAGACAATAACAGCAATTGGGTATATGCGTGGAGTTGTGGCCCAGAAAGAGGTATATTAAATCTACTGGGCAAGATGTGTGTGTATGAGGGGCGTGGGGTGGGGAGACAGGTGGGAGCTTTGGTTACAATAGAGCTAATTGTCACGGTACAATGGAACAAGCAGGTTCATATCTGGCTTCTAAGTTGCTTAATAATTTTGAGCCTCAGCTTCTTCATTTAGAAGATGTAGTTAAGCACACTTGTCTCATAGCATTTCTGAAAGGATTAAATGAGATAATAAAAATGCCCACAGATAATAAGTTCAATAACTCCTAGTCCTCTGTCCTTCTCCTTTGATGAGGTATTAGTCATATTTGATAACAGGTAGTCCCCAAATAGCAGAGCACACAGAAGTTTCCAAAGGTATTAGGCAACTGTTGCTCATTTTCCTTTTTATTCTCTACTGAAAAGGTATGAAAGGTTCATTGAATACCAGTGACCATTGGATAAGTAGCAAAGGTAACTCTGAGTTAGTTCTACTATAGGGGCAACCTTTCATCGCCAAAGGGAAGTAGGCCTAGGATTAGGCTTGGTACATTGTAAGTGCTCCAGAAATACTAGCTACCATCATGGATCATAAAGATTCAAACCCTCTTCTCACACTTAGGCATTTGCTCTAAATAATGAGTATTCTATAAAACAATCCAAAGAAAGAAAAAGATTTTCTTCCCTTGCATAAAGGTTTTCATAGTAGTGCTATTTTTAATATAAAAATTATAACTGGCTTAATTTTCTAAAACAAGTAGAAACGTTTTAGTAAATTACTATATGCTCACTTGGTGGGATATGATACAGTCTTTAAAACAAGAATTCTGCTGCTATGTAGCAGTTTCTAAACTACTTATGATATTATGCTTACTGATAAAAAGGCTAAGAATGCATATAATCTGATTATAACCTTGTAAAAATCTTTGTGCATCTGGACAAGGACAGGAAGGGAACACAAACAATAATGAAATTTAAAGTGTTGAGGAGATTATTGTTTAATTAATGCCAAACAGCATTTTCTGAATTTAACTTTCTGTGGAGCTTTTTTTTGGAAGCTCCAGACGGGACAATAAGGCTCCAAAAAGAGTCAAATCCAGAATATGCTGTTCAACTTTGAGTAGCAAAATGTTCCTGGTGGAACTTTGCCTCAGCCTGAAAAACCAGCCCAATCAGTCATGAAGAAAATAAGATTAAATGGCTTCCTAAAGGGAGAATGTTTCTGGAAATTGGAAAGACTGATCAGCTTATGGGGCACATTCCAGTCATTTCACACCGTCTGTGAAATGGGGATATTCCCTGGAACTACTTGACCCCCTCTTACGAGAAACAACTGATTGATGCTTTTGCACCACTTAAGAGGCCAAGGGAAAGGAGGAGATTGAGGAGTAGAAAATTTACTTATGTGGTCATTCAAGCTGGGGTGGCAGGTGAGAGGTACTAATCAAGATATATCAAGTATTTCAGAGCCTAGGTATCCATTCATCATTGCTATACTTCCCATACTTGAGAGAACCCAATAAACACATTTTACAATAATGCAGTGGCTTAATTCACTTTGAATTCTATTGCTTCTCTAGTGTTCCAAGGTGGCTGAATATAGCAAACATCAGAGTGATCGTACTGATAGGAGAAGTACTCCAATAGTAGAAGGAGAGAATTTATCTTCCCTCACCACCAGGAGAAAAGAAAGACATTATATTCCCTTCAGTGGTTCCAGAGGGCATTTTGCTGTGCTCTGGAAAAATAAAAATCAGGAATCAGCCTTGTTTATTCTACACTACTGGTAATAAATGATACATTTTATTTTAATAAATTTGGAGGCCTCTCTATGTGTTAGCTAAGAATAATGATTAAAAATTGTTTAAGTAAAGCCTGATTTACTAGCTTTTCTGGGAAAAAAATAAGCACCACTTGCTTAATAAAATTGAAAATCTAGGTACTAAAATCATAAGGTTGCAAAACTATTATTTGGCTAGTGGTTGCTGCTGTTGTTATTAACCCCATTTATGTCCATGGAAACCTTTCAGATGCTCCATGCTTCTTTCTTGTGCAATTCACACGCCAGCAGGTCCAGTAATCTATTCCCACATTGTGACTATGGATTTCTTTCTGTAAAAGAAACCCTGAAAAATTTTAGAAAGATCTTTTTCTCATAGAGTCATGGGGACATGAAGACCATGACTCATTTTACCAATATGGAAATGGAGAACCACTGAGCTGAGCTGACTTTCCCAAGGTCGTGGAGTCTGAGTTGGACTCCCACCATGGCTCTGCCCATGGGACTGGGAAAGCAGGGAGACCTGGAAAATGCACCTGCTGGCTCCTCCTTCCCTATCTGGACAGAGATGCAAGCTATCTGTTTACTCTCCATTAGATTCCTAGCAAAGTCTCTCTAATTATATGGAAATAAAGGAGATGAAAGACATTACGCTCCAACATCTCCTATTCAGGTTTGGCTTTTTTGAAGCATGTAAAATTCTAACCCTGGGGTGGGGCACTTGGCTTCTGCCATACACTTCTACTATTTTACAATTTAATCCAATTAGAGCAGAACCCATTCAATCTAGTTCAAGCCAATCTGACAGAATCTTGCCGACTGTTTCTGTCATATGCTGTAGCAGATAAAAGATGAATGCTACTTTTCCTGGTTTTTCAGAATTTACACTTTTTTTTTTTTTTTTAAGGATCTCAGGTATACAGAATTGGATTAATCACAATCCTTGGTCCATGACACACTGTCACACTACCCTCATTGATCCATAAATGACCCTCATTTAATTATTTGCTTAATAATAAACATGAATGAAACTACAGCCTAACCTAAAAACCACACGAATAACCTGCTAACCTTTGAGCTATGCCCCGTCTCCCCATCTAGCTTCTCCCACCCTGCTGTGACTCTGAATTTTGTATTTATATTCACTCCTCCCTTTTTAAATGTAGTTTTAACACACATATAGTCATATGCCTAACAATAAACATACATTGTTTACTTTTATTGCTTTTGAATAGTCTTTGGGGAAAGAATAAAACATAATTATTCAACGTATATTTAATGGGTGCTTTCTCTACACCAAGTGCTGTTCTAGATGCTGGAGACTAAAAGTAGTGAGAACAAGAAACAAGTAAAAATTTCTGCCCTCATGGGCAAATAATAGACAAGTGAAAGGTTTGGTCTGTCCAATTGTGATAAGAGCTAAGGAATAAAACGGGCAGGAAAGATGGGGCTGGGATCTGCCATCATGGTTATGATGGTGGGGACGGCCGTGGTCTGGGAGTAAATCCAGTACAGCCGGACTTGAGGAGAGAGCGATGATCTCGAGCATGTGTCCTGAACCAGATCTTGGATGCTCCTTTGGCTTTTAAAAAAGATTTTAAATTACCATTTAAGAATTAAAATGCATTCATCTTTTAAGTTCCAGCTAATTGTGTTCTCATACAATAATGCTTTGATCAAGCAGTTACAAAAATGCTTGAGGCCATTCACTTGGAAAAACATCAAATCTTAGGAACGGAAGCAACTTGAGAGATGAACCAGTCAAAATCCTCTATTTTGTAGATGACAGAAACAAAGTCTAAAGTGGTCATTTAAATTAGAGACATATACATTTATATTACATATTATGGGAAAGGCATTCTTTTAGGTTAAATTGTTTGTCCTAAACTAAAAAACTAATTAACGGAGAAGGTAGGACTAGAGTGTGGGCTTCTCTTGAGCTCATGGTGGCACTTTCTTCAATAGTGGTCATTAGGGTAAAATCTTGGGGACCAACCTCTTAGTCCAGCCTCAACTCATAAGAGAGAACATTCAGTCCCAGAGATGTTAAGGATCTAGCGTACAGTAGGAATCAGTAGTCCTTTAGGTTACCTGAAGGCTGGAGACTAGAGAAAGAACGGAGAGGGATGACCCCAGGGTCCCGCTGAGATGGCCCTAGCTCTCTCTGGAAGGACAAGCAAACGCCTGCAGGCACCAGAGGCCCGATTCTGGGTGCTACTGGGGCTGGAATAACACGGTGTTGGTGTGTTCCATCACCTGATGTTCAGCCGAGTTCGGCCCCTGCTCTTGAGTGGCTGCTTTGCATTTATCTTTGGTTTCTTTTAGCTGCAGCTCCAACTTCTAGAGCCCCTGCCTCCTGAGCCCAGCCTGCCTGCCGAGCTTATCTGGTCAGAGAACCAGAAGCGAAGCCCCCGTTCTTCCTCACTCCATAGTCTGGCTTGATGCCAGGGCCCTCAGAGGTCATTCCCATGGCACCCCCTCCCCATTCCCAGTCTTCCGATTTCATGCCTAAAATATAAGTTTTCCATTTGGGGGAGTCTTTGGGAACCCACAATCTCAAGAGCTTGATGTGATATTGGATGGAGCGGTGGAGTGTTGATGAGAGACTGCTCAGATGGTAGGTGGGGTTGCCAGATAAAATCCAGGAGGCCCAGTGAAATTCGGACTTCAGATAAACTATGTCCCAAATGTTGCTATATATGTATTTAAAAAATGCATCATTGTGTCAAATTCAAATTGAACTGGGCATCCTATATTTTTATTTGCTAGATCTGACAACCTTGCATTTGTGGGGGTGGGGGAAAGGTCATGGCAGTTACCAGAGTTTGCCTTTGCTGGGGCTGTTCGAGATGAGGACGTGGGGAGAAAAGACAGAGAAGCAAAACAAGCATGATGGTTCTTTAGAAGCGAAATCCATTAACAGATCTCTCTCTGCTTTTGATCCTTTGTGTATGAGGCATGTGTGTGTGTGTGCATGTGTATATGTGTGTGTGCAAACCACATATGTATATGCCCTTGTGTTTTGTAAGATATGAGACTGATGTTGAGAAAAATCATTGACAGTGACAGTGATTACAGATATTGAATGGAACAACAGTGGAAAGATTAAAAACTGTAAAAATGTGGTTAGTTTAAAAGTAACACAAATTATTGCATTTATGTAAACTGCCTACTATGCCCAGCTGACACACAAACCAATCACAGTTCTGCTTGGTCACAGTCAATATTGATTTTCAGAGAACTATAAAATGTCACCAAACTTTGACATTTACAGATTAAGTAACCAAGACCCAGAGAGAGGAAATGACCAACTGAGGATCCCACTGCATATTAATATTAATAATAGATCAATATTTTGTGAGGTATTTCTAAGGGCCTGCTATTGTTCTAAATGCTCTACTTGTATTATCCCATTTGAGTCTCACGATGACTCTATAATCATCCTCATTATTCAGGTGCCTCAAGTAGAGGCACAGAGACTTACTTATACAATAAGGTTCAACGTCAGACAGCTAATAAGTAGAAGCAACAGCTAAAAACCCAGCTCGACTGGCCCCAGAACCACACAGTCAATGGCCTCTCACATAAGATGAGTTTATATCACTAAACTTGTTCATATGTGTAAACTTTTGGTTTGCTGCTGCTGTATAATAATTTTGTCTTTTTAATCACAAGGTCACTTAAATATAGCGCACAGAAAGTTGGTCAGACGCAGTTGGCATCCAAGCAGTTATCTATCCACTTATAAACAAGCCCTGTCACCGCAAGTCCATTGCTCTCATCAGAGAACAGTTTAGCTGCATTTATTTTTTTAAATACTTTTAATGAAATACATAATACCAGTATCTACTATCAAAGCAAATATTTGCAATGAGACAGAAACTACCGTATGAGTTTACTATTTGAGTTGCTCATGAAAGAGGAGAAGGAGAAGAGAAGAACAAGAAGAAAACAGAGAGAGAGAGAAATCAAAATGAAGATGAGGAAGACAAGGCCCTTACTATCCATTTTTAGTGACAAAGTAAACAAACCGAGCTCTTTTAGAGAGAGGCCCTCCTGTTACCGTGCTGCCAGCCAGACCTCACGCTGGTGCAGCTCTACTCATAATTATATCCAGAAAGAATAACCACCATCCTCAACATTACATTTTCCAAGTTTTTACATTCTGCTTGTTTTTTTTCCTCTGTCTTTCAAGAGACTATCAGTCCTTGCATCTCAGATGACCAAACCACTTTGTCCTTTCCAGACGCCAGGTTGCCTGTTTACCAAAGATGAAGGATTAAGCACGCCTGCTCCTGCTTTGATATCATCTTTTCCCCAGCTACCCTTCTTTATGACACAAAATCCTGTACAAGCTTAAAAAGAAAGGTGAGGCTGGAATTCTCTGAAGCTCCAGGAGAAGGGTCTGCAGGGTCTACCTGGGAGACCCCAAGACTCCACAAATCTGCTGAGGTGGCAATTGCTGGCTGCACAAAAACTGCCTTCCCTCTCCTCTGTACTTTAGCTGAAGGAAGAATTCCTTTGATAAGTCTGTTTTGCAAGTCTACTATCAAGTACATCACCAAATCCTTTTAGAGACAAACCAGCCCCTCCTCACCCTCCCACATTAAACTAGCGAGAGAGTGAAATGAATGTAGCTTCATGCAAAACAAATCTGCATCCTCTGTTCTTCAGAAAGGTGGCAGTGTTGCCTTGCGGTTTTAACCAAATTACAAAGCAGTGATGAGGTCTCCAGTTGATTAACAGACCAACCACCTTACCACAGCATGGGAAGGAAAGGAAAGACTTAATCTACTGTTGGCCCGGGAGGCTGGCAACCTCGTCCTGGAGCTTCAGAGACACTGAGGTTTGTGCCTAAGCTCTTAAGTTTTCAACTTGCTTCAACAGTGCAGATCCTAAGAAAATCTCCAGTTGACCCCACAGACATCTAAAAACCAAGGGCACCTAAGAAAGTCACGGATGATCCTTACTTCTCGGCATCCACTTTTCTCATTCTCGAACTATCCATCCCAAGTGAAACAATGGGGTGACGCTGTTTCGAAGGGCTAAGGAAAACTTAGGTTTAGCAAACTATGCCACCGTCTTTCTGACACCTGTTATGCTCACATCAGAGGTCTCATAAAACTAATCCATCTCCTAAGTAGAAGAAGTTCTGCCATTATTCAGTGGATTGTTAACACTTTTATAAAACCAACATTATACGCAGAGCTACTGAAAAATAATTTCAGAAGTCAAGTGTCTCCTTGTCTAACCGTGGAGACCCCCACACTGACTCCTTCCATGGGCGTGTGCACAAACCCTTCTTGAGGAGCAGTTAGAGTTCCCATCGCTCCCTTCTACTCACCTCCACTCAGCATCTTTTGAGAAGTTTCTCCATGTGCCACTAACACAGAAATTTGGGGGAAAATCCTCTGTTTATAAATATCAGATGGTTTGGGAAAAAATATTTGTGGCACTGGGCTTTCTTTCTTTCTTTTTCCTACAGTGATGTCATTTCAAATACTTGGTGTGCTCCAAATTTGCTATTTTTACTTCCCCCAAGTGACTTTTTTGGGAAATACATTTGTTTGGATTAGCTACATTTTAAGTGACCCCTGTACCTAATACACAGTGTCAGGTTCATCTTCTCAGCAAGTACAACTGATAACACGCAGCTCCCAAGCTTGAAATCCCTTATTTGTTCATTTTCAAAGTTGCTCCTTTTGGACGTACCCCTCCAAAATTTCTATTCATAGATCCAGAGGAAAATAAAATAAAATAAAAAAGGATTGGCCTTTTCACAAACGAAAAACCACATTCAACAACTCAAAGCATTTACAACGGAAGACATTAAAAGGTCCCCAAAGTCAGATAAAATTCTTCACTTCCAAAATGTGCTTTTGGGGAACAAAGTTGAGCTAGCCACGGCGGGCTTTGAAACATTCACTGGAAAGCAGGTTGAGAATGGCAGCAGAGGAAAGTGTAAGAAGGAATGCTAAATGCCTTAGCCCTACCTGATCTGAACTTGCTCCTAATCAGCAAAGAATGCTCAGACCCCAGAAGTGTCATGTTGACAGGCTCAGGAAGCCGCTGGTCCCTTTGCCAGACGCCCCCTGTTTTCCACCAGGAACAGGCTCTCGGGAGCCCGGATGACCGCAGCTAATAGCCCAGAATTCATCCAACTCTCGGTGAGCTCCCCTGGGTGGGAGTACAGTGGCAGCCAGTGTCCCCAGAAAACTGGCGCCTCCCCCCTCGCCGCGCGGGGCTAATTAACTCTTAGCCGGCAGGACCCTCCTCCTTCTCGGAGGTTGGCCAGGAGCAGCGGCATCCCAGGCGTTCCTGGCTGATGTCATAGGCTGCCCGCGATTGCGGAGTATCACCACCACGCCTTTATGAAGGTCCCAAGTTTGCTATCTGATACTCTTTACTACTGACAGGCGCACAGCCAATCAGGAGCGGCGAGCGGGCCGGGGCCCTGCCGCGGCCGGCCGGCGCTCGGGAGCCGGCTCTTAACTCTTTGCGGCGGGCCGAGCGGGAGGGCGGCAGGGCCCGGTCGGGGATCCCGGCCAGGGGCAGAGCTGAGAGCCGAAGCGCAAAGGACAGAAGGAAGGGCTGCGACGCCGCGGCGGGCTTGCAGGTGGCGCGCTCGCGGGCTCCCGGCTGGGCGTGCGCAGCGGGGCTTCCCCGCCCGGCTCCTGCCCGCGAGGGGCGCGGCTCGGGGATCGCTGCGCCCCAGACGTGCGCGCGCGAGGGACGGTCCACGCGGGGCTCTTCGGACACAAGCCGGACCCCCCGAAAAGAAGCAAAGCTTCCAACCGACCGGACCCCCTACATTCCCTCCCCTCTGTTCGAGGCCTCAGTGCACAGACAGGGACGATTACACATCTTGCAGCTCCACTATCAGACTTGGATACATTTCCACGGAGAAAAGGGAAAGCCTTTCACTTTCCTGGGATAAGCTTTTTGGGCACAAATCTGACTCAATGTGTCTGGAGATCCAACCGGGACACAGTGCTCCCCCCCACCCTCTCCCGGGGAAGGGGGGAGGGGGGAGGGCGGGGGAAGTTTCTGGAGCCAAATACCCTATTGGGCTCTAACTAGGGAGGGGCCCTGCAGCAGGGGGCATGTCGGAGCTTCGGTTGGGCTGAGCTTGGAAAGGTTCAAAGGCATCTCCTGCGAGTGAGTCCCTCGTCGGGGGAGAATCCATTCCATATCCGACAGGGAGTTAATGCACGTTTAGAATGCGCCAGGTGTTAATAGGAACATCAATAAATAAAATAAAGACCCTGGTCTCGAGAAGCTAGCTTAATAGTTGGCAGCAGAGAAAATAAAAGCCACGCTATATACGTGCTTAATATGGGTTTGTTTACAACCTCATACGCACGTAGGCCCTCCGGTGTCATCTGTTACATACATGCCTGCCTACGTCTCAGTACTCTGAACCCTGAAAAGACTGGTTCGTTGGTGACGGATGGAGACCTGATGTGACAATAGTTCATGGGGACAACCTACGATGCCCTGAGTCCAGGCCTCTGCCGCCATCCTCTGCTGTGGAAGACACTTTAGGATGGTTACCCTTGAGCTAGCTCTTTGGATCTGACCAGGTCGCTTCTGTAAATAAGGTCTTCAGAAATAGACAACTTGCTTCCTGGAGTGTCAGGGCAGAGACGGAGCAATCCAGCCCATGTTCCTCTTGGGCACCGCATCGTGGAGGCCTGCCCACAGGCTGATTAGGTTTCTAGGAGCATCTCAGTGACTACGTAACATTCCCATACACGGTGTGTTACTTTCCTATTCCTGCTCTAACACGTTACCACAAATTTAGTGGCTTAAAACAACACAGATTTATTATCTTGCCATTCTGGAGGTCAGAAGTCCTCAATGGGTCCCAGTGGGTCAAAATCAAGGTGTCAGCAGAGCTGTGTTCCTTTCTGGAGGCTCTTGGAGAGACCTGCTTTTTTGCCCTGTCCAGCTTCTAGAGGCCGCCCATGGTCTTTGGCTGGTAGCCTCCATTTTCAAAGCCAGCAATTGTGGGTCAATGTCTTATCACATTTTATAGCTTTATAACATCCCTCCCCCACTTCCTGCACCCTTCTTCCGCCTTAACCATATTGTAAGGATAAACATCTTAATTGTAAGGTCAGCTAATTACTGTCTTTAATTCCATCTGCTACCTTAATTCCCCTTTGCCACCTGACGTAACACAGTCACAGATTCCTGGGATTAGGATGCAAACCTGGGGGGAGAGGGCGTTATTTTGCCTGCCACGCAGAGAGATACCCCCTCCCCCACATCTTCCTGTTGCTCAGTCCAGCCCCAGCCTCCTGGTCTTCAATGCCAGGAGGTGAAATGGGGGGAGGTCCAGGCATGCGCACCCACAGAGCCTGGAAGAATTCCCCCCAGCTTGGAGATGTGTGTGGCAGGGAGGTCCTCTGCGGGGAAGAGATTGGTGGGATAAGGAATATTGCAAAATTATCTGAGTAGAGAAAACTATTTTGAGCAACATTAAAAAAAGAAAAAAAAGTGAAAGCCAAACAGATTTTTATCCTGAAGGCTTTGGGGCTGAGAAGAGATACATGGCAACTCAGCAGAGAATTATTTTTTTCAGTGAAAGTTGGGATGAAATCAGCCGCGGCCAGCATTGAATGTAAGGGTTTGCATGACCTGGATGAGTTGGACAGGAGTAAGTTGTTTTCCCTCTGCAGGCCTGGGAGTGTGTGTGTGTGTGTGTGTGTGTGTGTGTGTGTGTGTGTAAGGGAGCATACTTTCTTTTTCTGAGTGAATTTGGGAAATGCTGGTAACCACAGCCCTCCTCAATTTTCCCATCATAGTGTGGAGCTGCTGACATCTGTCCTCTGAGATTTAAAACCCCTATGGCTTGGAATATCTATGAACATAAATATGCTCATATAGAAGTTCATCCTTTCCCTCTCTCTAGTCAAGCATTTTTGGGGGGGGAATCTGGAAAGGATGTTCCGGAGGAGACCAGAGCCCCCAAGCTGCTGCGCCTCGGGAGGCCACCAGGCTCCATCCTGCAATTCCACCACCTCGGCAGCTCTTCTCAGGGGCCTTGTCGCCCTGTGACCTTCTGTCCTGGGGCCTAGAGTGAGGAGTGCGATGTAAGGAGAGACATGAGCCTATACCCTGGAGTGAGTTAGTAAAGTCCTCTGAAACACTCAGTATTTTATCTGTAAAATGGAGTTAGAAATACTTACTTCCCAGAAGAGATGGGACGTTTAAATGAAATGATACATTTGGAGTGCCCAGAACCATTCTTCCTGGCATGTTTTAGGCCTCGTTCCTTCCTCTTCCCCAGCCATCTGCAGCCATTCATGGTGACCCCAAGCAGTCCTGCACCCTTGCCCTTTGTTGTGGCTTTCTTTACTTTGGCGTTAGTTATCTGTGGCTGTGTAACAAATCACCATCACAAATTTAGCAGCTTACAGCCACACAGGCACTTGTCATCTCACAGTTTCCACGGTCAGGAGTCCAGGCGTGGCTTGTGTGGGGACCTCTGCTCGGGGTCTCACAAGGCTGCAGTCAAGGCGCTGGGGGGGGGTGGCAGACTCACAAGAGGCTTGGTGTCTTCTTCCAAGCTCACTGGTTGTTGGTGGAATTCGGTTCCTTGCTGCTCTAGAACTCACAGTGGCTTGCTTCCCCAAGGCCAGCAGAGCATGTCTCTTCAGCAAGACCAAAGCCCTCTTTGAAAGGGCTCCCTTGATTGGGTCAAACCCACCGAGGATGATCTTTTGATTAACTCAAAGTCATGTTAATTAGGAACTTTAATTATATTTGCAAAACCCCTCTGTCTTTGCCAAATAATATAACCTAGTCATATGCATCCATCGATGCATCCATCACATTTACCCGTCCGTCCCATGCTGAAGGGGAGAGGATTATACAAGGGCATCACTCACTGTGGAGGTCACCTTAGAATTCTGTCTTCCACAACAGTGGTCCTTAGCCTTCCACCAAAATGGGAGTGATTGTGTCTGTAGGTGGGAGTCCAAAGCATAGCACAAGGTAGTCAGCTTGAACTCTGACCCCTTACAGACCTCCTTTCCCAGGGGCAGCTTGAGATCAGCTGCTGGGTTCCAGACAGGGCAAGGGATGGTAAGCAGAGGGACAGCTCACCTATGTTGGCCTCAGGACCTCCAGTCCTCCCCACTGAGGAGGCTCCTTCTTAGCACAGTCCCCTCACCCCACTAAGGTCATCACTGCCTTTAGGGGTCTCATGGTCTTCTTGTCCTCAGTGCCTATTCCTGGCATCACCTCTTGTTTTCTTTTGCATGGTTGATGGATGAGCAACTTCAAGGGAACATTTGTTCCTCTTTCATCCATTCATTGAAAATGCATTTAGGGATGTGTGCAAGTCACTGTGACAAGTGCCCTGGTAGGCATACAGTATAGAGACAGGTTTGCAAACTCAACGGAGTCAAGTGAGCCAGAGATAAGAGATAATGTGTGTGGGAGTAGGGTTGCATGCAACAAACCGGACAACAGATGGCTTGTCCAAGTGGGACAGCCATGACCTAGCTCTAGGTGACATAGCCATGTGGGAGGGAATATGGACCCCCATTGTCATACCCTCCTATTGCTCAAATAAACTGAAAATCCAGTTTGTAATGTTAAATATATTGGCTTTTTAAAATGCGAACAACTATAAGTAATTAAAAAATATTTTAAAACACTGTTGGTCAATCAGGGGCAGACCCAGATTGTGGGATCTGAGCTTTATACAATTTGAGGGCCCTTTAAAAAGTGAATGCAAAATTATAGATACGATCTTTAGTGCAAGAGTGACTATTTACAGAGGATGAGAATGAAATCACAACTAATTGCAGCATGGAAGATTCAGTTCCTTTATACGACGATCCTTTAGTCAGTTGGCCAGAGAAGGTAATGTAGAAATGCTTTCTACTTGCATCCTGGCTTCCCCTTTCTGCCTGGAACTCTCTACAACTCCCAGCTACTCCCAGCCCTCGCAGGCTGGGGCAAGTGTGTGTGTGTTTGAAACGGGGAGGTCCTGGAGCTTAAGCTTCATTAACTTCATGGTAAATCCATCTCTGGGGCCTTTAGCACAGGTCTGCAAGCTGAGTGAGGCTCCTCTGGTACCTCAAAAGCAGAGGCTTTGTAACCTCTGCTGTGACATTTACCTTCTGGTCTCCAGGAGGTTCTATCTGGACTCCAGTAGGAAGGATGAAATCTGTACCACCAAGTTACCTATTTGAGGAATTAATTACCTATTCAAGAAATGCAGCCTCAGCCTCTCAATTTCTTTCAATTCCAGAAATCTTATTAAGCACAGACTGTGTTCTAGCAACAAAGGGGATATAAGGATAGAGCAGATCTGGTCCAGGACCTCTAGGGACTAAGAATATAGTGATGGGGTCATCCACAAAGTCCCAACCAACCAGAAATTCAGTGTCATTATTCCACTAGTTAATGTCAGGAAATCTCAGCTGGAACTTGTGTCAGCCACACTACTAATATAACCAGCTTTTTTTCATGAAAGTGAATATAAAAAGACTTTTGCTTAATTTAAACAAAGACTTAAAATTAAACAACGTAAAGAAAGTAGCTTCAGTTGCAGGGATCTGTCACAGCCCCTTGTCCGCCTGCCAGCCAGCAGTGCTTTTGACCCTCTCTCTCTCTCTCTGCACTTCTCCGTCCTAGCTCCTGCCCAAGGAAAGAATATACAGTTTACTCATCCAGATTTAAAGCCATGGGGTTGAGCCACATTTACTGGAAGGCAGGGTCACTATGTTGCTTTTCTTTGTCTTCTTGTGTCTTTTTCACTGTGACTTTAAGAGAGTGGAGAGGGGCATAGACCAGAAACGATGAGCATGCATTGTAACAGCGGGTGACTCCGGGTGACTCCATCTCACCCGTTGTTCCAGCTCCATTCTCGCCTTTAGGCTGCATGACATAGAGGTATTGCTCAAGCTAGTTTGCACTGGATTCATGCAGTGACAGTGTCCTGGGGGTCCAAGCTGTATCTGAGGGAGCCGTCTCACCGCTGTCACCTGCTTGCCATAGAGAATATGGACGATGGAGAAGTGTGTTGCACAGAGATGAACTCTTAGTTGCCATTTAGTCTTGGGTAGTTGCAATTTGCATGGTGCAAATTCTTCAACTCTACTTGCTTTTTTCTGGGCCTGGAGGGTACCTAGACGAGTAAGGATCACCTAGTTTTCAAACAGACACTTATCAGTGTTTTTCTTTCTAAGTTCTCCTGAGATTGAGCACTGTGATTCTTTCCTCCCTCTCAGAACTCCTTCCAAAAAGTTTCCATCTGAAAGTTTTCTCTTGTGCTCTAGACCGTTTTATCCAAATGCCTTCTCCACTTGAATCTCCCAAAAGATCTTTGAAAACTACAGGTGCAAAATGAAACTTAGCACTTCCTCTCACCGAGTTTCCCTTCAAACCTACTCCTTTTCCTACACTTCCTTCCCTCTACTTTCCTGCTTATTCCAATGAGCGGAAAAAGTATCCATCTAATTTCTGGCTTGGGAGCTCGTCTACAATCCACATTCCTGCATTCTCTTCATCCTCAATCTACCATTATGCCATATCCATTCTCCTCCCTAAATGCATCTTGAATGAATGTACCTCCTTTTATTTATCACTAATGCCTCTTCCTTCCTTCCAGCCCGTGTTGATTTTTTTCCTGGTTTATTATATGTGTCTCTTGAGTGGGCTCCTTTCTCCTAGACTTTTCCTGCTCCAATCCCTCTTCCATGTTGTCATCAAAGTGATATTTCTAAATCATAAGCCAGATCATGTTGCTTCCTGCCTAAACTCTTCTTTGGCTCCCTAGTGCCAAGGGATCATGTCCACACTACTAAGTATGACATAGAAAGTCCCATGTACTTTGGCCCCTGTCAACTTCTCCTACTTCATTTTTTGCCCTTTCTTCCCAGCCTCATGCTTTACATACTAGCAATAACAAACAATTTTACAAAACACAATGGGGGCTTTTCTCTCTATCTCTTCTTTACCTAAGATGTTTCTTTTGCCTGGAATGTCTTTCTTCCCCTCTCTGTCTAAAGTCATTCTATTTATGCTTCAAAAACCATCTCAGACTTTATCTTATTCAGGAACTCTTCCTGATAACCCAGGCAGACAATTAATTACACCCTCCTTGTTTTGCTATTTTTCTGTCTTGTGTATATTTGCATTATTGCATTTGTCAAAGAGTATTATCAATTACTTTTTAACATAAAAATTCCTCCACTAGTTTGTGGGCTGTTGGGGAACTGGAATATGGTTTCCATTTATGTCTGAAACCCACTATCTATTTTCCTTTTAATCCTATTTTGCTAATTTCCTATGTTACTCATCCCATAATAAACTGCCCTTGGACACACTTTATATTTGAATTATTATATACAGGCTAATGTTTCTTGTCTTTTATCTTTTCGTCTGCAAATAGATATAAACTTGAGGGCTTTGGCTATGTCATACATTCTTTGAATCCACCAAGAAATCTTATACGGTGGCTTTCAAAAGCAGTTGCCCAACAGGGGTTGCTTGTGTGATGCCTGGATGTAGAGACTGTTCTGTTCTGATTCACTCCATTCCGGGCCTGATACAACATTATGCACTTTCCAGAGATGATGAAACCACTTCTGTGTTCATAAAGTGTGAACTAGGAGTTTGCTTTCTCTTCTCAACATTTTTTTTTGTGCAACTGGTCACATTTTGTTTCCTGACTCCTCCCTTTGCCTTGTTTGCACGCCATCTCCCCCACTCCCCAGAAAACAGAATGGAGGCCCATAAATCCCTGACCTGCTTCAGGTGACCTTGCAAATCATTCATGCCTCGTCTCATTAACCCAGGATGCCTATTATGGCTGAGGAATGGTGAAGGGCCACCCCGTGTGCAACGGGAGTGGGGAGGGCTTAGGGAGGGCTAGCAGGACTGTTTAGTGGACAACACTCCCTCAGAGCTTTCTAAGCCTCTTCACCTCAGCCCACACTTCCAGGCCCGTGAGTCAGGGAGGGGAGCTCTCAGGCCTAGGAGACACTGTCTGGGAAGGATATTATGTCTCTCTCTGGAAACAACATGGCCCATTCAGGGAGTTAGAACAGATTAGCTAAAACTGACATTTGACTATTAAAACTAGTACATTCCAAGTGAGAATGTCTGAAAAATTCCAAGTGCTATTAAAATGATAATAGTAAAGAAAATTCATGGTGGGAGGCTTGTTCACCAATGCTACCCACAGGAAGCTGTCTCAGGAGCCCAGTGTTCAGTCAAAGGAAACTTAAAAGAAAAATCGTTCAATCTAGCAAATGGCCAAGGGAAGTTCAGATCCACTGGATTCTGAAGCAAAATTCCTTTTTGTGAATAAGATTTGAACAGACATGTTAGTTTTATAGAAATTGGCTTGGGCATTCCTCAGACTGAAACCTACATGATGTTCAGGCAGCAGTTTGCCACCCCAGGCTGTCATATGGAACCTCCTGATAAGCATCTTTCTGTTTTACACTTGCACTATTTTCACCCCTCTTTTTCCCAAAGTCATATGTACTTTTAAGTGTTTAAAGCCCTTTCTTGTGTACTTTCCTTTGAGGTCCTCCTTGCAATGCAGGAGGACCATTGACGAAATCGATGAAGGAGACAGCTCACGGATTTACCAAAAGCGGCCCCTCAAGTTAGAGACGGAGCTCATACCGGGTCTTGGGTCTCAAGGCTTCTGTGAGACTGTTCTTTTCACAAGCTCATGGGGCCTCTAATTTGACAGGTGACCGAGAAGCCTGTTCAGGTTTCCCTCTCTGGGTAGCCACGTGCCCTGCCGGAATCACTGCCTGCCTGGGACAGGCTTTTTTTTTCTTTTTTTTATTTCCCTGGGTGGTCGGCATTCATGTCAAGGGAAATTTAAACATCTCTAAGTTGCTTCCTGGCTCATACAGTCTTTTCTTACAGTACGTTGCCAATTCTTAGTTGTTTTTTTGGAAAAATCTTTATTATGAACTGACCTTGGTACTGACCCATTCATCAAAAAAACTGAGGATTTGGTTACATTATCATTTAAAACTGAAGAACAGTAACTGTGTGTCTAAGGCTTTCAAGACTTGAGTCTAGGATATCTTCCAGCGTGTTTGACAGAAAATTTGTTAAAAATGACCAAATGAGAATCCTAGAAGGTCCAATAAAATGCATATGACTACAGATGGTTTGGGTTTGGAAGGACAGTTATTGAAACACCTAGCCATTGGTAGAGTCCTTCTTCCTCTTATATGCAGGGTCTATACTAGCAAAAAGGGTAGTTATGGCAAAGAGTGTGGGTCCTGGGGCCAGGCACCCAGGTGCAATTCCTCGGCTCCCCCTTTTATTACCTCTGCGACCTTGGGAAAGTTACTGAACCTCTACCTAGCTCACAGGTTTCACAGAGAATTCAATGGGCAAATACATATGAAGCCCTCAGGACAGAGCCTGGAACACGGTAAATTCCCCAAAACGAGAGCCACAGTGACTTTAATGATGGTGGTGGTGGTGACGGCGATGATGATGAGGATGCTAGAATGCGTACGCATCAACCAACACATTCACAGACAAAGCTACAGTGCAGAGAAGAACGTTATATATTTTAAAGTGCTCTACAAATGCTACCTATATAGAGTTTGTAATGATAATTCTTTGGGAAATAATAATTATTAATTTTTTGTGATAAAACTGCCAGAGCAATTCCAAACCAGTGGAAAGTTCATCATCCTTTAAACAGCTTCCTGTTACATCAGAGCAGGCTGTCCTTGCATGAAATCAGTGCCTTGTGGCTGACATGGCTGATGCAGGGGGAGGGGCTGGGGGTGTGGCTGCAGTCAGACCCCCTGAATTTGGATTAGCTGGCATCCGAGTTTTTTCTGAAGATTCCACTGGAGATATAAATGTGGAACGATCCATGCTTAAGTTAATTATAATAACGGAAGCAATTACATCCAGTTTTGAGGCATTTAGACTTTGGAAGTTTTGTTTTTGCTGTATTTGAAAAGAAAAAACCCCCGCAGACTACCATCTGCTTGGGCAGAACTTTGCGAAGCTAGAGCTAATAATTATAAAGGTTCTGTGTATGCTTTTCTCCCCGCCTTTGGCTTGTTGGTCTGTGATTTTGAAGACAGATATATTAAATCCACCACACCTGCCAGAGAATGCAGCCAAGTGTAAAATGCTGATGGACACCTCTGTCTGCAAAGGTTTTCTGAAACTGAGCTATAACATACATGTTCATGTGTATGTATTTACATACACAGACATGAACACAACAATGTTAGCTGCCACTAGGTGAATGCTTACGCTGTGCTAGGAATCTGAATGGTTGTATTATCTCATTCTATACTCACACTAACCTTAGGAAGTAGGTAGGATTTTCATTCCTGTCTTACAGGTAGGGAAGGTGAGGTTCAGCGAAAGTACCATCCTTAGACCAAGGCACGTAGGGCCTCCACCCTAGATGCCACATCTCAGGGACACCCCTGTACTTTGGAGTGCCTCCCTTGGCATTTTCTAAGTTTTCTTGTGGTGCCTGGCAACTGTGGAGGTCAGAGGTAGTGCCTGGGCCGGGTGTTCTGAACCCAAGTCAGATAGGGTGGGCCCTGGCCCTTGGCCTGTGTGTCTTCCCTCAGGGTGCTTTCCAATCCTCTACCCCATCTGGTGGGGTCAATCAGATGCCCAGAACTCGAGCCCAGTGCGTTGTCCTGGGGTTTCATGACCAGACTTAGTTCCAGGAAGGCAGCCTTATGAACCGCTAACTACCTCTGTGTTATTTCTTCTATGGGGCCGCAAGATTGGGCTTCAAGGAGGGTGCTGACATGCTGATTTTGAGTAACTCAAATCGTTTATATAGACAGAAGTCCTGCAAAACAGTATTTGCCGAAAGCTCTCATACCTTCTACTAATCCGAGCAGCCCAGCTTAGACAGGTGGAACAATTTCACTAAAGTTATCTGGCCGGGTAAGTAGCAGGGCTGGCATTTGACCTCAGGTGTGTCTGAAGTATTCACACATTTATTCTTTATTTTTAAAGATATTAGGAGTTGTGATCTTTATATGTAAGTTTTGTAACAATAATCAATCCTCTCAACAATATTTAGTAAGTCTTTTATGTGCAGAGTGACCAAACAACCCTTCCACAATTTTCTTTGGTCTGTGACCACTTTCTATGATAGGCTTATCTCAAGTAAGAACGTGAATTTAATAGTCTGTACAGGTTTATTATGGGACATAACTTCCTAGGAGCAAATGAATGACTTGGATTGGTATTATGACGGCAGCTATTAACCTGTTCATCACTGGCGTAGCCTGATCCTTGAAACGGCATTGATGGAATTTAGAAACAGTCTCACAACTCCTTAGCTGGGAGTGACACCGCATCTGGGAACACAGCAAAAGCATTTCTAACATCTGACCAAAGTATCACCAAACAGAGAGAGTGAGAGAGAGGGAAAAATTTTTTTGCAAACATTCATGACTATGGAATTAAAAAATAGTGATGTTATTTGTTTATTTAAGATTATAACTCACTTCAACATCACACAGAATGAAACCCCTTTAACCAGATAATAAGCACAGCATGTTCTTTATGATAATGCCAACAATAAAACTGGAAGGCTTTACTCTTTGTTATTTGTAGGGTCAACTGGGCAAATCATTTTTCTACATGCCGGGATTGGAAAAAAATTCTTTTATTTTCTTTCTCCTTCTTATAAATAAAAACGGCATAGAGCTGATAAATTTATCTTCGTGCACTTTGCACTGTAAAAGCAACAGTGGTTGGCAGCGGCCCAGATGTTGCAAAGTTTGCAGCATGGAGGGCAAGCGTAAGTTCTTATTTTCTATGAAGGCTGCATAGAAGCTTTACTTTAGCTCACGACAATGGTAGAGTTTGTTTTTGTAAATGTTTTTCCCAATGTATATCCTAAACTCATTTATTTCCCTTTATCTTCAGCCACCATGTTAGACCACATTAGCGTGCATTTCTTACTTAGATGGTGGAATTGCCACCTAATATTCCTATTCCCCCAACCACTGAGCTTGCTCTCTGAAGTCCATTCTCCACACAGCAGCCAGAAGGACCTTTTTAATGTAAATCGGTTCCAGCTACTCTCTTGCTTAAAACTCTCCCGTGGCTTCCCAATGCCCTTAGAATAGAACCAAACCCCTTATCAGGGCTCTTGTAGCTGTCTCTGGACAGCTTCACTCTGCCCCTCTGCACCTTCCTCCTTCGCCTCTGTCCCACTCTTCGCCCTGGGGCGAGGGGTGCCGGGCGAGGATGATCAATGTGACCCACATTCGTAGACTCCTTTGCCCTCTGGCTTCTGGATGTGTTCAGCTAATGGGGATCTCTGGCAGGGATTGGAGGGAGTGGAGGGTAAGGTCAGGGCATTTGTTTCCAGGGTCACCATCAAGCTCCCAGCGAGAAGTCCCCTCTATTGAGCCCCCTCCCTGTGTGTCCCCGTGATCAGTCTCTCCTCGTCCTTCAGTGCTAGGAGCGGTTAGGGGTCCTGCTTTCCCAGCCCTGCCAGGATCGTACTTTGCTTTGTGGTTTCCCTACTCCACTCACATCTTTGTAAATATTTTTAAATTAAACATCGGACCTCCATTTGTCCAATTCTCCGGTCCCCTCTGCTCCTTACTGTCTTCAAAGTCCCCTGAAGGCTGGCACCTCCCTGCTCCGCCAACCTCTCTTCAGGCTCCCCTTGCTGACTGACCTCTGGTTTCACTGGCCCCTCTCCTTCTGTGCACCCTGCAACCATTTGCCGTGCTTGTTGCCTGGCATATCTGGCCCCCAGATCTTCGCACGCCTGGTTTCCGTTCACAGAAGTAGCATCTTCACAGAAAGGACTGCTCTGACCTTTCTATCTCACGCAGTGCCCTCCTCCCAAACACTTTCTATCCATTTCATTCTCTGCAAGTCCCTTATCCTTAAAATGATCTCATTTAGTTATCTATTTGTTTTTTTTTCCTGTCTCCGTTACTGGAATGTGAACAGGCATCTTGTCTCTCTTGTGCCCCTTTGTAACCTCGGTGCCTAGGACTGTGCCTTCCCCATAGCAGGTGCTCGGTAAGCAGTTACCAAGCATTTGTTGAATACATCTGGTCAGATCATCTCATTTTGCAGATGAAGCTGAGACCTGTGGAAATGGACTCATTTCTCAAGTGTTCACCCGAGGATGCGAGCCGGGGTTTCTGTGACCCAGGGACGGGTCCCAGGTTTTGGGTTCCTGTTTCATTTGTGTCCTTTTTTGTAGAAAGGGGCCTATCTCCTTTACTTTCTATTTACTGACTATGTATTTGTAATATAATGAATAATTTCTTCTAAAGTATGCACTTTTTAAAGGTGCATTTCCCCCCAATCTTTCTTTATTCTCACTCCTTCTCTTTTTTCTGTTACTCATCTCTCTCCTATGTCTTCTTATAACTATGATCCGTTGGCTGAGAGTTAATGTTTAGGTAATGACTTAGAAAAACCATGTCAGTAGAATGAATTGAGGAAATCAAGACTGCAGGGATCTTTAAGGGAATCAGGCCATATGTATCCGATTGATGAGTGCTCACCTGGACTGAACGTAGTATGAGGTGCTTTACAAACAATCCTCACTGAGTCCTCGTAGCAGTCCTGTGATCTATGTATCATCCTCTTATTATAGAAGAAAAAGATGGCGTTTAAGGAGGTTGAGAGATTGCCTAAGGCTACTGAGAAGGGGGCTTGGATTCCAACACTGGCGTTGCCCTAAACCCACACACCACCTTCCCCAAATCTAATGCGGCTCCTGGTACATAAGCGACCTCCAGGGAGCTGCAGGTTACCAGCCTCCAAAGTGAGGAGAGAGACAGACGTAAGACTCTGACTGGGAGTCCAGTTAAAGCTTAGAAAAGGAAGCAAGGAAGCAAGGAAGCCCAAGAAATAGAGAGCACAAAAGAACCCTTTTAAATGTAAGGGGCAGTCATTAGGTCTCGAACACCTAAAGTCAGAGACTGGGGACCAAGGCTCATCGCAAGGGTGGTGCCTTCTGAAGTTCTAGCCCCTTCCCTGTGTCTTTAAGAGTGTTCTTTGGAAATGAACACTTGTGTGGAAAAACACAGAGGGTTTTTCTCTCTACCTCGGTGATAAAAGAAGACACTGGCTGGACCCTCTGTAGGGCAGAGATAAACGCAGAAACGTGGTAACTAGCTCTCGAGGTCTAGTGAAGCAACAGCACAGGACAGGGTTAGGGAGAAGCACTCAGAAGTTAGGAATATCTGGCAAGTAAGGAGGGGGCCAAGCTGAAGCCGTACTGACCACTAACTGCCAAACAGGACCCTTCAGACCATCAACTGTCAACTCTTACTTGCAGCCCAAGGTTCGGTAGTAAATGTATTTCCCTGACTAGAGTCACCTGCAAATGCTGTCTCTTTGCTCCAGAAGAGTGTCTCTCCATTTCATAAAAGAACTCATGGCCAGAAAGAATTGCTAGGTAGCTCCAGGCAGGTAGAGGCAGAGTCCAACCATAAAGTATTGAATCTCCATGCTGCCAACATCCCAAAGAAATTTCTTAATTTATTACCAAGCAGGGGCTGTTGTGCAATTGACATGAACAAAAATACTTCTGCATTTTACTAAGTCTACTTTTGAGCTGCCCAATGTTTTCATCATAATATTTACTTCTGGGTAAATAGGCTAAATTCTCCAATTCTGATACAAAACAGAAAGATCAGAGAATGAAAATAAATAGATGACATGGCTGTTTAAAGATAATGTAAAATGTTTTCTAGCAGCATAAATATTTGATTGTAAAACTTTCAATATGTTGTGTCTATTAACTAGTAATATACAACATTTAAATAATTCGGCCAGCCGAAGTGGGCTAAGGTCACGCGGGAAGACAGAGTGAAGTCCCGACCTGGCGAGACGCCAGCTTCCAGTCATAACACAGCCCCACGCTGGCCCCAGACACTCCATGCATTCCATCTGGAGCTCTTTGGTCAGGACCAAGACACAGGCAGGAGCAGAAGGTTAAATGGAACACTTGGGGACATTTAAAATTTCCTTATCACTTTCCCTTACTAATTCGGTTTGCACAGAAGTTTCTACGTATCATTTGTGTTTGAACCTTCTGATGTTCATTACGGTTGGTACTCTTTGACATGACTTTTTGATTTTTGTGTTTGGGGGTGAGGGATCTAGATGATGTTTCTGGAACACCATGCAGCATTGATGTGAATTCACTCTGAAATCCATCAGTCCACCATAGCCCTGTCTTTCCACATGCGCAACCCGGCAAAGAGCATTGGATTTGCAGCCAACAGGCCTAAATTTGAGAGACCTTTTTTTGCTATTTGATTTTAGACAATTCTCCTAATCTCCTTGTGTCTCACTTTTATCATCTGTAAGATGGGACTAATAAAATAAGCCCTACCCTTCTGCCATGTGAGGACACATAGAAGGTGCCATCAATGAGGAAAAAGCCCTCACCAGACACTGAAGCTACTGGCACTTTGATCTTGGATTTCCTAGCTTCTAGAATTGACTTGGGTGAGGACTAAAGGTGAAAGTGGTTTTCCTTCTTTGTTCTCTCTCTCTCTCTCATGTATGTATACATGTATGGATGTATTTATATAGATTTAGGAGGAACAAGCACAGTTTTGTTACATGGATATAGTGTGCAGTTGTGACGTCTGGGTTTCTAGTGTAACCATCACTCAAATAGTGTACCTTGTACCCATTAAGTAACTTCTCATCCCTCAACTCCCCCCCTCCTGCCTTCTGAGTCTCCAGTATCTATTATTCCACTCTCTGTGTCCATGTGTATGTATTATTTAGCTGTCACTTATAAGTGAGGACATGTAGTATTTGCCTTTCCACTTCTGGGTTATTTCACTTAAGATAAAGACCTCTAGTTCCATCCATGTTGCTGGAAAAGATATGATTTCATTTCTTTTTGTGGCTGAGTGGTACTCCATGGTATATACATACCACATTCTTAAAATCCAATCATCCATTGACGGACACTTAGGTTGATTCCATATCTTTGCTGTTGTGAACAGTGTTTGATAAACATACAAGTGCAGGTATCTTTATTTATATAGTACTTTCTTTCCCTTTGGGTATACACACAGTAGTGGGATTGCTGGATTGAATGGTAGTTCTATTTTTAGTTCTTTGAGAAATCTCCATACTATGCCCCATACAGGTTGCATCAATACTAATTTACATTCCCACCAACAGTGTATAAAGCATTCTCTTTTCTCTGCATCCTCCCACACATCTGTTATTTTTTGACTTTGTAATAATGGCCATTATGACTGGTGTAAGATGATATCTTATTGTGGCTTTAATTTGCATTTCTCTGATTATTAGTGATGTTGAGCCATTTTTCATATGCTTGTTGGCTTTGTATGTCTTCTTTTGAAAAATATCTGCTCATGTCCTTTGTAGGACAGTTTTTAATTTAGCCACATTCAGCAACCTACAAATCAGCCTGCAAGGCACCGTAAGGAAGATGGCTTTCAGTCTTCAGCTACGTTGCAGGCGGCTCAGCTGAGAATCATGAAGTGCAGATGCCCGAAACTTTTGATGAACCCTCAGTAGAATAACATAGAAAGGGAGCTTCCTTTTCAGTAAGACACGTGCAAGTGGAAACCCAGCTGAGAGCATCATGTCACAGGACTCATTCTCAATGATAGGAAGAAATGAGGCAAGTGCAATATTTATTTCCTTATTATACGGAATTAGAGCCCCATTAAAAAGTTGGCATAACATAGAAATACTTGTAAATTCTTGTGAACTTTAAAAATGGCAACATAAAAATATTCATAGACACAAATGTAACTATTACACTAGTTGGTTTTGGGCATCAATATAAAAACCAGATAGTGCAAGAGAATACTGCAAAGAGTTTGCACCTCTTTGTATGTGCTCTGATACCTAACGCAGAGTCTAGCACGTTGTGAATCTCTTTCGAAGTTTGCTGACTGGATGAATGAGCAATGACGGCAGCCCAAGAGACTTGCCCCTCACTCGGTTCCCCAAGGGTTGTGCTCAGTCAAAGAGGAAGAACTTCCAGAGTGAGGTGCCCCGGCTGATAGAGACTCACAGTGGCCTTTGGTGTTTTTGAGGGGCGCATGCTGCAATACAAGAATCTCCAGATTCATGAATCCTGTCGCGGAGGAGATGAGCAAAACCGTACTGAGACGTGACTGCTGGGTGGCAGTCCACTCCCGCTCCTGCCTTTGCCGCTCACTTCTGCACGTCAGCCACTCACCCAGGTGACTGAATTTCCAGGAAAAAGGCAAATTTCTAGACATCACGGACTCTAGGCTTATACACAGCAAAAACCAGAAATGTTAAATCAACCAATGACAAAGACCTGCTGATTTATTACTTCAGCTAACTGGGAAGAAAGTTATTTCATAAATCAGTGTGAATACTGCATTAATTATAATCCTCTGTGCTCATCTGCTTCACTCAGACGCTACTTGACCAGCCTGCATGTCACAGCTACGTGACAGGATTGCTTCATCCCACACTTTCTGAGATTGTTTCTTCCTTCCTGTTTCATGAAGTAGTACAAAGGCATTCATATGGAGAGGGCTACAATCTAACTGATCATGAGAGTGTACGTTCTTTTGTGCCTGAATTCAGAACTGAGTATACCATACCGTTGGAACCCTTTTCTTTCATTCATTGCCTCACTCACTGAATATTTAGAGCGCCTAGTATCTGCAAAGCAAAGAAACGCTACTCACTGTGCGAGATAAGGTATAAAACATAATTCCTGCCTTTGAAGACCTTATAGTCCATTGGGAGGGGGGAGTGGTAACAGTCATGTTTGTAGCAGAATCGAAACTTGAGTGCGGGGGCCTTGTCAGTCCTGTTTGCTGATACACTCTGAACAGCACAGAGCACATGGTGAGAAATAAATATTTACTGAATGAGTAGATGAACGGGCGCTACCCCTACTGTATCGCACTGAACCTAAGATGCACCTTTGCTATACTTTATTATCATTCAAAAAGTAATGTCTCTTAAAACCAATGGAATGTCACATTGTGATTGGCAAAATTTTTTCTTTCTTAGTAGTACATAAAATATTTATGTTTTACTTCACAATCAATAGCCTTAAATTTGATGGCATATGGTAAGTAATGATAGAAGGTAGGATTTATTTATTAAGTGTTAGAAAACAGCATCTAATTCCTCGGACATCCAGAAGAGGAAAGTTTCTTGGTGGGTTGGGCTAGACTACATTTAAAGAGAAAGAAATAAGCTGTTGGAACTTGAGACTGAAGCAGGGAAGATAGGGGTGGAAGGCGGTTTTGTGTGAACAAAGAAAGACACAGAGGCAGAAATGATTAAACTATGTCTCAGGGTTATTGAAAAGGTAGATGTTGTTGGAATGGGGAGTTCATTTTGAGCAGCAGTATGACATAAGCCTGTAAATAAAGGTAGGATCAGGGCAGATTTTAGAGGGCTTTGAATAACAAGTTGGCAAGTTTGGATTTCATCTTGTATATACATTTTGAGCCAGCAAATTACAGACTAAAAATAGTTTTCTAAGAAGATTAATCTGTGCAGGGTGGATTGAAGTGTGTAAAACTGGAGACCGGGAGAGTAGTCAGGAAATTATCTTCATAATTTAGCAGAAATGTAATGAGGCACTGCACTCGAGTGCTGGAAACAAGAATGGTGAGCAAAGGTGAGATAGGAGAGAAATTTTTAAGGAGTTAGTTAATGATGTCTCTTAAGTTTGTTGAAATGATCAAGAGTATTAAATCCAGAAGAAAATAACTGGACTTAAAATTTTATGTTTCCATTATACAGTGTTTTTGGCAAGGATTGTTCTTGCATTTGCATTTGGTTTCAAAAGCATTTTAACAAAAATGTGAAACTTAACTCTAGCCTAAATATTATTGTTCTTACTTCTCACCACTATTTGTTTACACTTTGCCTTCTTCAATCTTGCGTTATTTTTTGGGATTTTATTTACCTATTTGTTTTCAGGAAGGCACATTCTCTGGTCTGTTTTGTAGGAATTGGTGTACTGGTGTAGACTGAAAGTCTTTGCATGTCTAAGAACATCTATCTCCCTTTGTCATGGTATTTTCTCATCCTAAATGTACAGAATTCTGGTTTTTAGTGTTGCAGAAGAGAAGTTTGATGTGGAATTGACTTTTTTCTCTTGTGGGTAAATATTAAAAATATCTGGATTGTTATGGGATTCCCCTCCCCAAACTTAAATTAACAAAAGAAGTCAAACAAGATATGTCTTGATGTGGGTCTCTGTTCATTCATTATGTAATACTTGATGAATACGTTCACACTAAAATCTCATGCCTTTTTACTAAAAATAGGAATGATTTTCTTTTATTTCTTTGATTGTCGATCCTTTGAATATTTTGATCTCTCAGGAATTCTTGTTACACATAACAACTAGATTCTCTGGCTCATTGTCCATATGTTTCCCATCTTTTTAATACCTTATCATTTTTATCTCATACTCTAAGTTATAGGGACACTTCTTGAACTTGTATTGTACTTAAATTATTCCACTTTTATATAGAATCCATTTTCTCTATATTGAGTTTTAAAAGGCATCTGTCATCTTTAATTGATATTTTCTAATGTCAGATTGCTTCCTTTACAGGGCGAGCTTTATAAATGTAAAGTCTTCCTGAATAGTTCTGGGAAAATACATATTAGAGATTAGGTTGCCTATGATTATTTCAATAACTATTACTGAAATGGGGGGATTTCTGTAGATTTGTCAGATCAGTTACCTTTTTGAGGATTGATGACTATTTTCATACATCTGCTGTGTCCCTTCGTGGCCATTCTTGCAGACGATTTGCCCAGGACTGAGAGATGAGATGGGTTCTGTCAACAGTTTTGAGTATTGGTACTAAAATATTTCAGGTCCAAATGAAGGCGAAAGGGAAATGCTTAGGTTTACAGATCTTTAGTTTGCCAGATTAGAGATCAGTGTCTAATAGAGTGTAGGGAGGGACTTCAATCTAGAGGCCACCATGGGAAAGGGGGCCAGGACACCACAGCGTCACTACACCTTCCAATCACCTGTAGGTGTGCCGGAGCTGGCTACCACTGGCTTGTGAGATTCAGCTGCCTGAATCACTTCCCAACTCTGTATTCAGTAATATCGCGTTGCTGACAAAATAGATGGTGGTGGGAATATTTACGCCACTAAATTGGCAAACACTACAAATCATGGCTTCCCCCCGGCTGATGGTTGGTAAACATTGACCAGCATAGGACTGCTCTTAGAAAACATGCTTACCTTCCCATTTACCTGTATCCGATATGTAAATATGTCTTGACAAAATTTGTGATGAGGTTGAAGCTTGATTTTGGTGCTTTTCCACTTCCTCCCTGTTATGGGCTGAATTGTGGTTTCCACCCCACCACCCCAAATTTATATGTTGAAGCCTTAACCCTTTTTTTTTTTTTTGAGACAGAGTCTGGCTCTGTTGCCCAGGCTAGAGTGCTGTGGCATCAGCCTAGCTCACAGCAACCTCAAACTCCTGGGCTCAAGCAATCCTCCTGCCTCAGCCTCCTGAGTAGCAAGGGACTACAGGCATGCGTCACCATGTCTGGCTAATTTTTTCTATATATATATTAAGTTGTCCAGATAATTTCTTTGCCCTTTTAGTAGAGACGGGGTCTCGCTCTTGCTCAGGGTGGTCTCGAACTCCTGATCTTGAGCGATCCACCCGTCTCAGCCTCCCAGAGTGCTAGGATTACAGGCGTGAGCCACCGTGCCCGGCCCAGCCTTAACCCTTAATACCTCAGAATGTGACTGTATTTGGCGACAGGGCCTTTAAAGAGGTGACTAAGTTAAAATGAGGCTGTTAAGGTCATTTTACTAAGGCTCTAGTCCAATACGACTAGTGTCCTATTAAGAAGAGGAAATTTGGAAACACAGAGAGACACCAAGGTTGCACACACAAAGGAAAGACCATGTGGGGACACAGGGAAAAGGCGGCCACCTGCACACCAAGGAGAGAGGCCTCGGAAGTCACAATCCTGCTGATACCTTGATCCTGAACTTGCAGCCTCCAGAGCTGTGAGAAAATACATTTTTGTTTTTTGAGCCACCCAATCTGTGGTACTTTGTTATGGAAGCCTTCGCAAAGGAATACATCCCCCTTGTGATCCCATACCTTCTCCTATTCCACCTTTCCTTTTTTCCCATCAGAATGTCAATCAGGGACTTTCCTAATTCTTTACAGAATAGCATGAAGTCAGCAAATGAAACTACTTCCTACTCGTCAACTTGGATGTCTAGCTGATGGTGTTAAAGATTCCACACCTGGGACCCAGGCCAGTTGTGTTCTATAGTGTAAATCTACTGACTCCTCTCTTCCCCTTGTCTGCCCACACTTGCCCTCAGAGTGTTGTCTACACAGTCAGGCAAGGGAGAGAATGCTGCAGTGTGAAGAACCAGGCAGCGGTGAGAATGCAAAGATCAAGGGTGAAAGGTCCAAAGATGATGATGGGCAGACAGAATTATCTCATATAAGGAACAAAGGACTCTTTTTGGCTGCAAAGAAATACCTTCATCCAAAATACATTATCTTAGAGGACTATGGATTCATGGGCTTAGGGCTATTCATGGATGAAATTTTGAAATTGGCATTTTTAATCCCAAAGACACCCCAGTTGATTCAACTTCTCATTGTGTTCCCACCTAATCATGTCAAATTTATCTCCCTGTTTAAAAAAGGCCACTGGATGAAGCTACTTCAATTTCTCATGAAGAATTATAATTCAAGAACGCCTCTTGATTATGTTTAAAACTGGGCAAACAATCGATTTTTTAAACAATTGATGGATTATGATTATGTAAGAACATCTGTACTAAAAGGCCATCCTTAATATGGCTAAATAAATATTCATCTCACTAACTTACACTTGGCTCAGTTTGTGATCACAGAGATTTTCTGAGGTCATGTGCTGTGTAAGATAAGAAGATGATTCGTAATACTGAACTTACTCAAATGCATGCGTGGTGGCGCAATACCTAGGAAACGCATTCCTTCAGCACATGCTTACCGAAGGCCTGCTGGCTGCCAGGCACTGCAGATGTAAAACAAGTGAGACGCAGCCTCTGTCCTCAAGCGGTTACAGGCATATAGACAGTCCCTTACAGTGAAACAGATTCTAATAGTAGCTCTACCGTCACGTGCTCTGTAAGCTTGGAGAAGTCATTTTCCTTCCCTTCTTCCCTGGGCCTCAATTTCCTTATCTATAAAATGGGTTACCAAATCCTGTCAGACCATCTTAGTCTCAAGATCAAGTCTTAAGATCAAGTAAATGAGAGTTAAAGAACATGCTAATGGCAAACTCCGGGACTTGTCAGGTCTCAGCGTAAAGACGCAAACATGAGTGTTCACTGGTTTGGCTCTTCCAGCCAGAAGGACCCTCTTCTTTGCACTGGGCAGCGGTGGTCAACCTTGGTCTACCCGAGTCTGCATCTGGAATAGCAGACCCCAGGGTTGCTTTGCTTCCTGCTTCTTCCCTTCCCCACACTCCCTGCCCAGCTCCGTTACAACGTCCACCTTCTACATCGATTGTGGGACAGAAGACTATGGGTTTTGAGTCTGAGGGGCAAGGAGGATATATCTTGTTTTCCTTTGCATGCTAATTGATTGATTTTTCTTCCATCTATTGCATTTGTATGAAAGAAAGATACTTCAGAGATCCACCCAGTAAATCACCAAATTGATACATTTAATCAACAAATCACTCAACAGAAGTCAGATTCACCCACAGAACCGGAGCAGGAGGGGGAGGGTCCCTTCACTTTCAACGAGCCCATCCATTTGCATCAATCGAGGCTTTTCTGTATGCCAGATGGTTCTGTGTGCACCATGAGTTCTCACAGTCTTTGAACTTTGCAATTGAGAAAAAGCCAAGAGAGAGTAAGTGACGTGTGCAGAACCACACAGGCCTGCCCGCTTCCACGGGTCAGCTCTGTCCACTCCACTCAGATGTGCCCACTATGGCCTCCGGGTTCCTCATCAGTCAAGGAGAGGTGTTCCCAGAAACCCAATCTCCGGGCCTAAACAGAGGTTTTCCCACCTACAATTTTCTGTCCCTCGTATTTCAGGTCCATGTTTTGAATCATACGCAAACACCTTTGTCTCAATTCCTGGCCATTCCCAACTCTGGAGCAGGGTGACATCAGGATCAGAGAGGAGGGTTGATGTTGGAAAGAGATGAGGCTAAGGGGCCTAGATGTCCAATTTTAATTCTCTATTAATTTGCCATACGATCTTGGCCAACACACCTCACAACCTGATCTCAGTTTCCTCATCTGAGAAAGGAGGAAGGTGGCGCTGGGTTTCACATTCAGGAGTGGTGGAGACTCGCGGAGCCCTGGGGTCCGATTTCTACCCCAGGTCTGTCACCGGCGGCTCTGCAGACTGTACACAGTCCTTTTGTTGGAGGGAGGTCAGGCTGGTACCCTTCTTGGTTCCCTTTTGCCCATTCACTGGCAGGTCCTCAGAGAATAAAAACGCCTTTCCATGTAACTCTAATCAAAATACACTTTGAAAGGGGTGCCTGTTGCCAAAAATTTATATTTATCCCAAGAAAAATTAGGAACTATTTTTGGATTATCTGCACATACTCGCCTGCCTTGATGCAGACAAACAAGAGTTACTTGTGGGCAGAGCCCTGTGCTGCTCAGAACACATCTCCCCCACCTTTCTGCCCGTGGAGATGGAGGTTCTATGTCCCCCAACCACTGCAACTCCAGACCATGAGATGATGAAGGGTGTGGGAAGATCACATATTTGGGTCTGTTTTCTGTTTGGATGCTTGATGCTTCCCAACTCTTGTAGCCTTGGGCAAGTTATTTTACTTCTCCGAGCCTCAGTTTTCTCATATAAGAAATGGGGATAATAATGCCTAATTTCAAGGTGGCTGTGAGGATTAATTGGAATAAAGCCTTGTTGTCTGAGGGGCCCCCAATAATTGCTATGTCTCTTCTTTTCCCAGATCTGTTTTTGGCCCTGAAAGAGGAGGCTTTATCTACATGTAAGGAGGTGACTAGAGGAATTAGAGGAACATACACACACACATTTACCTTAATCCTCGCAGTGTTTGTGGCCAGGGAGACCCAACTCCAGAGAGGGAGGTGGCTATGGATAGCAGGCTGCAGAGCAGACGCTCACATAACCTGAGGGGCCAGGTGTGCACCACAGATGCAGAGAGCGGCCAGATAGTGAGGGAGACGTAGCCCAGTGAGGAATGCATATGTTAGCCACCAGCATTCAGATTTCAAAATCTCAAAACACCATGCCAGCCCTGCAACCCTGTGGACAGGCTGAATGTGGCCCCTGGAGCTCCAATTTTTAACTGCTGCTCCAGAGAAACATGTTACTCCATTCTTTCAGAAGCTGTCTAAAAAAATAAAACCAAAAAAATCACCTCCCCTGGAAACTTGCTCTTTCTTTCTTTGCTTGTGGCTCCTGGCCTTTTCTGGTAGAGCCATTCACTTACAAACATTGCTGAAGCACTTATTTTTGCACAAAACATTGTAGGAGAGAAAGACATGAAAAAATACACAACAGCACGCATGCAGGCATCCAAACTGAAAGCAAAGCACCTAGGACAACAACAGCATTTCAAACTACGGAGATGTAAAGAAATCACCTCTGCCTGGGGCGGGGGCGTGGGTGCAGGGGAGAGGAGGATGCATGGTGGAGGTGTCATAGGCGCCCCCACAGGTTTTGACAGGTGGCAAAGGTGGCGATGAGGACACCCCTCACAGGTTATAGATCCAGGTTTTGCTTGTCTCTTACACGTATGTTTATTCTCTTTCCTGTTGGAATGTTGGAAACTCCATGGAGAGGGCGGTATCCTCTATTTGGTTTCCCTGATTTCCTCAACATTCCATAATGCCTATCTTAGTTTCTTAACTATTTAAGAATCTTTGTTTGGACATTGAGAAAATGAGATGCCAGGTCCCCTATCAGTGGGAAGCAGACAGTCGGAGGCGCTCGGGGAACACAGATAAAGGCGGTGAGACTGGTGTCGCTGGTCCGCACGAACCCGGGGACCCCGACGTGGCTGACAGCTGACGTCTCACTCCTGATAATGGCGCAGGGGACTTCCTCCTCAGCTGAAAGGAGAGAAAGGGCAGGCACACCAGGCCCTAGTCATCCCTAATCGTCCCTAATCGTCCCTAATCGTCCCTAATCACACATGTTTAGAAACAACCAAGAGGGAAGACCTCACACGTTACAGATCTTACCAGGAAGCGTTGCTGGGATTATCAGCACCCAGCGGATAAAGAGTGTTGATTTAGCCGTGAGGATGGACTTAGGGCCATTCGCAAAACCAGTGACAGGATCTCCTCCTCCCGTGGCCCGCGGCTTCTGGTCTTGCTGACAGGTCACGGCACTTTTCACTGCAGCCTGCGTGAGGGCTTCGTGAAGGGCGACGCTGAAACAGAGGGAGGGACAAGAATGTTCCCGGAACACCTGCTATTTGCTAGACACTGGACTGAGTCACTTACCTGGGAGAGCTCATTTACCCCTCACAGCGACCCAGGATTAGATGAGAGGTAGGCATAGCTGTTCCCGTTTCACAGTGGAGGTAAAGAGAGGCTCAGGAACTGCGTGCCTTGCCCAAGACCCCACTTTTAGAAAGTTGTGGTTGAGCTTCAAATTCAGGTTTGCCTACCGTATAAGCTTTCTAAATTACCAAGTCATCTCTCTGTCTTTGGCCGGGGGGTCCCCAGGAAACAGACTCTGAGGTTGTTGGGTTTGGCTGTCAGAGGCTTTCCGGGAAGGATTTGGAATTAATTGCTACAAAGGCGCGAGGAAAGCAGGATTGAGCATGCGCAGAAGTTAAACTGTGATGCGGTCGCAATAAATGACCCCGCAGAGGTGAGACCAGTGAGGCATTTGCCTCGGGGTCAAGGGGTGTCAGAAAACTCAGTAACCAAGATACATGTTTTCATGCAACATTAAAAAAATTTGAACTAACGTTAAAAAAAAAAAATCCATGATGAACAAAATACCAAAATTTTAAATAAGGACAAAATCTAACCCTGCATTTGGATGACTCACCTCACTGGTCTCTCCCTAATCCTGGCCCTGCTGGGGTTTGCCTTTATAAAAGATTTTGATACTTTATCATGGATTTTTTGCATTAATTTAACAAATTACATTAAAATTTTATGTCTTGTTTATTGAGATTTTTGGTGCTCCCTTAAATATTGCACATAAGGTGAGTGCTTCACTCACTCCACCCTAGTCCTGGCCCTGAATCCCAGGCCAGTCATTGGATGTATGTGCCCCTAGGGAGAGAATATAAGTTTGGGTGATTCTCTTTAACTGAGAGCAAATCCCTGAAAGCCATGAGCGTCCCCCAACCCCAGCAGCTGGGGGCTCTGGGAGTCAGAACACTGTATCCGCTATACTCTCCACTGCAACTAACCTCAAATCCAGGCTTTCCCTGTTGTCCCCTACTCTGAAGCAGAGGCAGAGCTTGTCATTAGATTAGAACTCCTATGGAAGGAAATCTGCTTGGAGTGTATTGTCTACAAAATAAAAGTTTCCAATATCATAGTTTTATGAAGGAGGATGTTCAGGATTGGAAATATCCATGCTTGGATTCAAGGAGTTATCATGTGCTGCTATTTTCATCTGCAAAGGTCATTCTACTAAGCCTAAAACTTAAGCCCCAGAGAGTTTCTTGGCTTAGCTAAAACGTCTAGTTTCCAACAGTGATGATACCAGAAGCGTCTGAATTCATTCAGCACCAGCCTCCACCACAAACATCCCTACTGAAAACTAACTCAGTTTCACTTCTTCCTTGTCTCCACGTTCTCTCAATAGTAAGTTTCTATTGAACCCCTGGATGCCAACATCAAAGTTCAGACATGTTCGTCTTGCTATGTCCTGCCTGGGACTTCATCAGATCAGAATGAAAACAAGATGGCCTGGTGAGAAACAGGCCAGGGGTGCTTTCAGCAGGCGGCGTGGTCAGTGGGATGAGGACTCCTCTGCTGCGCCATTGGACACTGTGTCATCAGGGGTATCAGGCCCAATGGAGACAGGGTCCAGGGTCTCACAGTTCAAGGGACTTAAGCAGAATCATACCTGGGTGGGGGGTGACCAGCTGAGCTGGGCATCAGAAATGCTTTATTAAGAGCGCACCGGCATGAGCAGAGGGGTAGAAAGTACAGAGCAGGGATGTGAGTGGTAGGTATCTCAGGACTCTGCCTGGGATTTGGCATGGGGTTCTGGGGGAAGCACAGGTTGGCTTTCCCAATCCCTCAGTCTCCCCTGTCATTACGTTGTCTTTAAGGGCACAGACTGTGGACCCCAACTGCTTGGATTCAAATCTCAGCCTCTTTACATAATAGCTGGGTTGACTTGAATAAGTTACTTAACTTCTCTGCGCTTCCTCAGAGAAGGTAATAATACAGGCTTCATGGGTTGTTATCATGATTAAAAGAGTTAATATGTCTGAAGCATTTAGAACAGTGCCTGGCAGAAAGAAAGTGCTGGGATTTTATCCCAGACGTCTTGTCCCCTGTTGCTTTTCCTGCCTCTTCCCTATTTCTCTTTCTCCTTTCTTTTTCCCTCTTTTTCTTTCTCTTTTCTTTAACAGATCCTCATGTGAAGCTGACATATGTGTTTTAATTTATTATTCAAAACATGGTGTCCTTTGTGTTTCATGTAAAATCAGGTAAAGGAAGGGTACCATCGTTTGATTGTTTCTTTTTGCTTGTTTATGGTTCTCAAGTGAGATTTTCCCATGGCTGTGTGGCTCCAAATAGAAAACCTGTTTCCTACCCTTGACTCAATTCTCATTACCTCATCATTAAGCTGCTATTAGCTTTTCCCGGACCCTAAAGTTACCTAGATTAGACTTAACGTGGCGTGGCCAAGCACACAAGGAACCATTCAGGTCACAAGAAAGCTTTCTCCGTTTCATGAGAAATCTTGAATTCATTTTGAGATGACTTCAGGAGGGCACAGAGATGTTCTTTTTTTAAAGAGTTATTTTTGCCTGTGGAACACACCATTTCCACAAATAATGAGTCTCATCCAAAACGCGGCTGTGGGCAGGCAAACTCATGGCTTGCGGGATGGTAACTCTTTCCTCTCCCATGGCTGCCTTATCAACATGGAAGGGAAAATTCATCAGCTTGGAGAGTCACGTTAGAGATATGCAAATTTAAAATACGCAAGTCAGTAATGCAAAATTAAAAATTAGTAAAATCCCAGTGAGGAACCAAGTAGACAGTTTTAGAAATCTAGTTACTATTAATGGTGGGGATAGGAAATCTGTAGAGAGTTGCCTAAAGTAGCTTGACCCAAAAACAACCTGTGAAAAGTGGTGCTAGATTCACATAAGCCTGAGACTAGAAGTCGTTTCCTTTCTACAGAAAGGCAGAAGCATGAAACAGCTCCCATCCAAGAGAAGACAGTATTTGTACTCAGGAGCCGAACAGAGCCCATTTACAGAGTATAGCTGCAGCACTAGAGTTTGCACAGACAAAAGAGAAATGGATGAATCAAAGTTCAATTAATAAGACTTGTTTATTTTAAAGCCTAAATATACAGTGACTTCAGGCATTGCAATTAATATTTGCCCCAATTAAGGAAAAGACTAATCCGATAGGGAACAGAAGTGGATCTGTGAATAATGCAAAATTGGCAGGGAAAGGAGAGGCCCCAACTGGTTATCCATCCACCCACTGAGTACTCACCAGAATGTGCCAGTTGTGGTACTAGGTGATATGTGAAAAGCCAATCTGGGCTTCAGAGAATTCACAGGCAAGCAGAGAGAACAATACACAAACAACTATAACATGATGTGATACAGTAAGGTACAGGCACGGCCTGGGCAAAGGAAGTGTGTTCTGCTCAGAGGAGTCAGGAAGTTTTACAAAGACAGATTTTGTGCTGGAATATTACGTGCAAGCAGGAGTTTACTAGGTAGACAGTGCAGTTCTGTCTACCTGAAACACCTCCTCTCCTTGTCCCCTGGCAGATATGGAGGAAGGAGGCAACCTTACATGTTTGGCCTTTGGGGGATCTGCAGAATCTCTTGAGCATCCTGCTCCAAATGCAAATACACAAATACACACAATATGCAATTTCAGGAGGTTCCTAAACCTATTTGTGGGCATGAAGTTAGTAGTCTGTGGTAGATAATGGTTGTAGTTAACAGTTTCATGCCTGGCACGTAGTTACCTCCATAGTGTATAAATAATGGACACAGTTATTCTCAAATGAGTCCTTTATTTTCATTATCATATAGTTTGGTGTAAAGAACCCCTTTAGAGTATTTTGTGTTAAAATAAAAAGAAAGAAAGACTTAAAGCCAGAAGACCCACTTAACATTATCAGTCAAGATCTTGGAACCTAGAGCACGCTGCCAGGGAAGCATTATAAAAAAGGTGTCTGAATACAGCTTGATCCTGTTGGTGGCACCTGCTCTGTAAACATTTATTGTATAGGACTGCTAGGGAAGCTTCCAGTGAAAGACTTCCTTGTGTGGCCAAGTTGCCTCATCATGGGAGGGGGATTGCTAAGCTTGGGAAACTTTCCGTGAAATTGACAGATTTTGAACATATCAAGATACATTTTACCACCTCCAGCTCCCCTCAACTTCCACCCTTCCAACCAGACTGGCACACCTGGAACTCTTCCACGTAGAGTAATGGAGACCTTGGGATCTCTGGGATCAATGCCGAAAGCATGGGGGAAAGGGTAGGTTCTCTAGAAAACTAATGGTTTTCTCATTTTCCTTCAAAAGTGAGTTTAGGACAACACATCATTATTAGACCTACAATGTGGACTTTCTTTTCTTATTCATTTCTGGAGAAAACACAGGGAGGTGCTCTTAGTTACCACTTTAAAGATTAAATACTTACCATTTATTATAGTTCATGGAAAACAGCATTCTTTCCAAACTTCCAGATTATATTTTTATGCCCAAGGGGGAGCAAATGGTCATAAAGCCTTTTGCAGTCTGAAATGCTGAATTTAGGCAAGCCACTGCCTCTGGAAGTCATGAAAAGCTCAGTGCCGTCACTACTTGTGAAAGAGACTGCTGCGTAACCTCCCAGATTAGCAACACCCGGCTTTCTTTTGGGCTAGTCATTGCTCAGTGACCAGCTCCGGCCAGTGAGCTATGATGGAAGTGTTGTGTTTGACCTCTGGGACTCTCCTTAAAAAAAGAGGAGATCACAACTTTCTTCTTTTTCTCTTGCCTGCTACCTAGCATTCAGTCTTGATGGACAGTCACGATAGATCGTAGCTATCTGGGATCACAAGGAAACCTTGAGAATGGAAGGTGGCAGAGGATAGAGTGAAGAGACCAGGTTTCTGGTGACCCTGTGGTGCCACCATACCAGACATCATACCAGCCCCACACTGCCTCCCTCTGGACTCTTTTTATGGGTAGGGCGCTATTAGGAGGGTTTTTTAGTTTAGCAGCAAAACCAAATTCTAACCAGTAAACTGCCTTGCCATGCCAGCAGTGGTCTGTCTCCACGCCTGGGGGAGCAATCACTTCGACCCTAAGTTTTTATTGAAATAATCGTCCCTGGCTTATCTTCCCGTTTGGCACCTGTCCAAGCATATCAGGCACTCCAGTCAGGCTGTGGGCTATCAGCGCAATGGAAAGTGGCATTTGGCATAGTTTAGAACAGCTCTTACACTGCTCCTGTGAGAGATCTCAGAGAATCTCCAAAGCCCTGCCTTTGAGCTGCCCGTTTGTCCACCTCCTCTGTCTCTACCTGGCATAATGGGCACACACAGGCGTGGGCTCCTCTCTCTGCTATAAATATTCTAGACGTGAGAAGCACCAGCCTATTTTTCTTTCAATTATTATGTAACTCTCATGGCTATTTGACTTTTCTGTGTCGAAAACCAAACATAGAACATTAGGATGAAGGCAGGTCTGCCACAAATGCAAAAAAAAAAAAAAAAAAAGAAAAAAAATTTTTTTTTCTCTTCCTCTGAATGTTTTTCTAGTGACTCCTTTTGGAATGTTATTTTGAACTTACAAAGGTTCTTTTAAAAAACTTTGTATATTTCTTTTAAGCATCCCTTGAGAAAGTCAGATTTAAACTTAGCAAACTCATTGGCTTTTTAAAAGCACTTTCTTAAAATAGTCGATGTAAATCTTGGTGGGAAATCTTTAGGTGCCCCGAATGGACAGAAATAGAAATGTTAATGGAAATGCCATTTGTGAAGACACTGGTGACGGCTCCATTCAGATGGACCCAATCAGAAAAGACGGGAGTTTGCAAACTATTCCTGTGTGCGTCTGATGTTAGGAGCCCCAGAGGGGGGGAAATAAGAAGTCAGGGAAAGAAAGAAAGAGAGCAGGCGACTCTAATATTGTTTGGACAGGAGAGACTCCTAGGTATGCGTGTTAGCACATTACTAAAGTCATAGTTATTTGCTAACCCTTTTATGGAGCAACCTCATCCTTCAGAGATTACAAATATTATTAAATGAATCACTCTGGTAGGTCTGCGAGGCTTGGCATGACGTCAGCTGTTCTGCTGTAGGTCAGTAAAAGAGTGAGGTCACAGAAGGTCCAAGCTTCACAGAAACCCAGTGGCAAAGGCCTCTGGGCGCTTGGCTTTACAGAGGGGCATGCTGAGGTGCAGAAGTTTAGAAATGTGCTTGGTCATGTGGTTGGTTCGTAGTAAATCCAGGCAGTGCCAATGCAGAGGGGGTTGGGGGGTGCTTTGGGGGAGTGGTACACCGGGGAGCTTTATCTCCCCTGATTCTCTTCCAGGCACCCCCCCAAACACACCCTCAAATAAATAATATAATTGGATATGAACAGTTGAGTTTTGCTTGGTGTTATTTAAGGATGATTAAAAGTGTCTCTAGAGATGCAATTTTGCAACATGTCTCTTACCATCCTCACTTTCTCAATCATGCTCTGCTCTTCAAACCAGAGGACTCCCCTTACTCTGTAATGTCCCCCCCCAACAGTATTCCATATCCACCGGAATTCCCAGCGCACGGGTCTTCCTATAATAGCACATTGTTAATTCATTACTATATTCATTGAAAGTTCTCAGTCTTAAATAGCACCAGGCAGATTTGTAGCACATTAATAAATGTTGTGGTTTAGAACTGTAGATCCCACAGTAGGCTGGGCATTTTTGCTCACAATGCACACTAATGAGTGTGACTGTACCTTCTTTCTGCCCTGTTGTGCCACTGTAATTATTATTGTCCCCTTCCACTTGCAAAATGTCCCGAGTTTGCATGGTAAATTATATAGTCACCCTACATCCAGTGGACAATGAGCCGCCTGGCTTTGGGGTTCAGAGGTTGGAGTGGAGCATGAATGTACCCTGGCCTGTTGCTGGGGCAGGGCAGCTGGCATTGGCCTGGATGCTATAAGAGCTCCCCTCACAAAGCTGTGCTGTTGTTAGGTAGATCATTGGGTTCCAACTCCCACCAGATGGAGATTTGCCCTCTACCATGTTGCACACGTGAGTCTTCAGGCCAGGACATAGGGACCTCGCTTCATGAAGCATTCCGTCCCATGTGTAGCACTGATGGGTAGGGAGTTCTTCACCAGGCTGAACTGACATTTTCCTCCTGGAAGGGCAGAGGAAGTCTGTTCTGCCTTCTACCTGACAACACTGTAGATATGATGACGGGAGATCAGAGGATAGAAAGACGGGAGGTCAGAAGACAGAAAGATGCTATTGCAATGGAAGGTCATTTGCTTTCCAGCTTTCTTCCAGTTCTCTCCTGAGGGCAAAGAGGAGGCATGGCCCTGGTCTCCCTCCACAACCACTAGCCGCTTGTGTGGGTGCAAAGCGCCAGGTGCTCACCTGTAGTGTTAGCTGGTCAATGAGGGCCCGGGCCGAGCCCTGCCTGATGTGTCTGCCCTGAATCTCAGGGCAGACACCTCTGCTAGTTAAGAGCGTCTTGAACCTCCGAGGGCAGGTGTTATTGTACCTCAAGTCCCTTGTGTCCCGGAACTTAAAAATCCAGAGTCATTTGGTGAACGTCAAAGCAGCTTCCTACACTACCCAGAACCTCCTTCCTCAGCTGACTCCAGAGATGCTTTCAGGGGTTCAGTGTCTAAAACCCCATGCTTCTCCCTGAGGTGTGCAGTTTCTGTCCTCTGCATTTGTTCCCCTGGCTTGTAGTTTGGTTTGTGACTTACTACAGGACGTTGGTCATTCCTTCAATAAATATTTTCTAAATGCCCCTTCTGAGTGAATTTTTGGGGCTACACGGTGAACAAGGCAGGCATGTTCTCACCCTCATGGGGCTTTAAAAAAAATCGACAAATAAAAATGGTATTTACAGCTAGGCATCGTGGCTTACACCTGTAATCCTAGCACTCTGTGAGGCCGAGGTGGGAGGATAGCTTGAGGTCAGAAGTTCGAGACCAGCCTGAGCAAGAATGAGACCCTGTTTCTACTAATAATAGAAAAAAAATTAGCCAGGTGTGGAGGTGTTTGCCTGTAGTCCCAGCTACTTGGGAGGCTGAGGCAGGAGGATCGCTTGAGCCCAGGAGTTTGAGGTTGCTGTGAGCTAGGCTGACGCCACGGCACTCTAGCTTGGGCGACAGGGTGAGATCCTGTCTCAAAGAAAAAAAAAAGGGTATTTATTTATGGTGTACACATGACATTTTGAAATATGCATACATTGTGGAATGGCTAATGGAGCTAATTAACATATAAATTACCTCACATACCATTTTTTTGCAGTGAGAACATGAAAATTTACTCTCAGGGATTTTTAAGTACGCAATACACTTTTATTAACTATTGTCAATAGATCTCTTGAATTTATTCTTCCTAACTGAAATTTTATATCCTTTGAACAACATCTCCCCTCTACCTAACACCCTCCCCCGTCCCTGGTAACTGCCATTCTACTCGCTAACTTCTATGAGTTCAACATTTTTAGGTTCCATGTGTAAGTGAGATTGTGTGGTATTTGTCTTCTGTATCTGGCTTATTTCACTTTGCGTAATGTCCCCCAGGTTCATCCATGTTGTTGCAAATGACAGGAGTTCTTTCTTTTTTAAAGCTGAATGGTATCCTCACAGGGCTTTAATTCAGGGGACCAGCTGGAGTCAGACCTGGGCAACCCACCCCTGGATTCACCCTTTTCAAGGCCCCTTGGGGAGTTCTCTAGGGACCAGAGGAGCTGAAAAGACTGAACAGGGCTAACAAATTAAAAAATGCAAGCTTTTTTTGTTTTACAACTTTTAATAAATGCCAATTATTAAAGATAATTTTGATAAAAGAAAAAAAAATCAAACATTCACCCTAACCAAATCTGTTTTTTGTTATTTGAAACCCTTCATGCTTTCTTATTCATTTCAGCAATACTGGGCATACATTTAGGTATTTTGCTTTTTGTTCACGGATGAAGCGTGTGTATGGCAGGGCCTCCCGTGTGCATGGCGTTGGGGGAATTTGTTCCCTGACCTTCTCCCCTAAGCTCCTTGTCCTTCCTGCTCCCTGGAACGCAGGGCCCACTTGAGACGCCTTCCAGCTCTTGGCCATTTGGTCCCTCTAGACTTTCTGTCCCTGGGTGAGATTATTCGGCAGCATACACACCTCTGCCTAACTTCCCTAAGAAAACGCGTAGATAAGGAGGCTTTCATCCATTTGCTCAGATTTGCTGAGTGGACTCTGGGCAGCTCTGTTGGGAGCCTACTTACGCTATCGCTGTCGAAGGTGTCAGCTGTCCAGAAAACTGCCATGAGAAAATAACACTAGATTAGCTAAACGCAGATGGCCACCGAGAACCCCTCTCCAGGGCAGGGGTGCGGTGAGAGCAAGCGGCATCACGCTGCCAGGCGTCACCCAGAAGCTGTGTTCCTGTCGTTTCTCTTTAGTGTGGCATGTCACAGGGCCAGAAGGACACAGCTGGCTCAGCCTGAGTCCAAGCTCGGAGCCTCACACTTCTTTGCCTGGTTTCTCGTAACAGAGCTGGATCTCGAGTCTTGCTCTGATGAACAACATAAAGGGGAAGCAACGTGCCCTTTAGGAACTTTATGTCCCAAATGCCAAAGAGATATTGTGCCACGATGACATCCTTAGAATAAGTGGATAGACACCTCTCCCATCCCTCAAGGTCATGACTTTGAAGGTTGTACGTGAGTTTGGATGTTTACCATCCCATTTCCAGGACCTTTGCACTTTTTATTTCTCTTTTCCTGGAATGCTCTTTCCCCACGTCTTGGCAGTCTCCCTCTCTCGCTCTGTTCACGTCTCTGCTGGAGTGGCATCGTCGTGACTTCATCCCAAACAGCCTCCCCTGCCCCCTGTCTTCCTGTACTGCCCGGTGTGGAAGACACCAGCCGTGTTGGCTCCTGAGTGCATGATATGCGACCAGTGCAAATGAGGAACTGAATTCCTAGTTGTACTTACCTGTAACTAATTTAAATTTAAAAAACTGAAGGAGTGTAAAATAGTGTCCTGTTGAACAACTCGACTGTTTGATGGGACTGCATTTCTCTTTAACCATTGAAAATTTAGTATCCGAACTGAGATATGCTGTATGTGCAAAATATACTTGGATTTCAAAGATTTTTAATGGGTTTTGAAGATTAGGTATGGGAAAAAAAAGTAAAATACCTCCTTAATGTTTATATTAACTATGGGTTGAATTAACATATCTTGGATATATTTGGTTATATAAAATATATTATCAAATTAATTTTACCATTTTCTTTTTAATTTTAATGTGACTATGAGAAATTAAACATTTCTATTGGATAGCATTGTTCTATACCTTTACCCTTTTACTACCTGAAATTATATATTTCAATGAATTTTATATTATGCAATATAAATATTAGGTATTATTTATCATCCATTTCTTTCTCTAGAAGGCCCAGTAGAATCTTATATTTTCTTAAGTACTAATATTGAAATGCCTTTCTGGGATTGATATAGAAGAAATATAGCACCTACTCAGAATCCCAAAGGGAGGAAAATATACTGGATTTGGTCACAAAACAGAGAACTAAGCATAGATGTGAGTAAGAGATAGGTGATAGGGTATCTAGAATGAGCCAGAAGATTTCTCGAGCCTTCTGTCCAAACCTGTCATTTTATGCATGGGGTATCTGAGATAGAGTACTTGACTCTCTTCGGGACTCAACTCCTGGGAGGATACTTCTTTTCCACATTAAAATTATGGAAGCACAGTGAAATTATTTGGTGGACTGTAACTAAGAGGAATTGCCCCTAAATAAATGACAATGGCCTCTGTGGTCACCTAGAGTCAAGGGCAGCTTTGTATGTACGCCTGCCCACATGTTTCATGGAAAGATATTGTTCTGGTCTTGTTTCAGCTCTAGGTTAGCACATATCACATTAAAACCAAACTTATTAGGGATGATAACTTAGGTAAAAATGAGAAGGAAGATGTAATAATCTATTAATGGTGGCCATCTGGAAGGCTGGCTGGAGAAAGGCCAGGGTACAGTGATCCACCTGCTCAACGCTCGCTGTACACTGTACACCAGGAGGTGCCGCAGTTTCTTTGGTATGAGCATAGAGTTATGGGACTTGCAAAAATCCGTACCACGCTTTCATTTCATCCCTTCACTGGACAATACATTTTGAGTGTCTTCCACATAGCAGGCATTGTTCTAGCTTCTAGGAATATCACAGTGAAAAAGCAAGGTCCCACCATACAGTCCAGCAATTGCACTCCTTGGTATTTACACGAAGGAGTTGAAAACTTATGTCCACACAAAAATCTGCACACAGATGCTTATAGCAGCTCTACCCATGATCTCTCAAACTTGGAAGTAATCAAGATATAGGTGAATGGGTAAATAAACTGTGATTCACACAGACAATGGAATATTATTCAGTGCTAAAAAGAAATGTGGTATCAAGCCATGAAAAAACATGGAAGAACCTCAAATACATATTATGAAGTGAAAGAAGCCAATCTGGAAATGCTGCACGCTGTGTGATTCCAACCATATGGCATTCTGGAAAAGGCAAAACTATGGAGACAATAAAAAGATCAGTGGTTGCCAGGGGTTGGGGTGAGGAAGGGGTGAATAGGCAGAATATAGAGGCTCTCGGGACAGTGGAACTGCTCTGTAATGTACCACTCTGGTGAGGGACGTGGATAGAGGGGGAGGCTATGCATGAGAAATGGGGGAGGGGGAGGAATATATGGGAAATCTATCTTCAGCCCAATTTTGCTGTGAACTTAATATTGCTCTAAAAAAACTAAAATCTTAAACAAACAGAGAAACTATAAAGGTCTCTGCTTTCATGGAAAGCATGTGATGTGACCATGTCTGCATGTTGGACAAACCAAGGTGGAGCTAGAAGCCAAGAGGAGAGAAGGCCTGGGGCACCCTGCTGCCATTGAATCCCTGCGTTTTGGTACTTCCAGGGACAGGCTCCGCCTGCCATGTCCTGCACTTCACTTTTGTGAGCTTCTGTGGCTTATGCTAATGAGATCTGGGTGTGTGTCTCCTGCCTGTGTGAGTACTGATGTATGGAAATGCCACCAACTATTTTGCAAGTTTAATGAGAACATTAAATGAAATAATAAATGCGAAGTAACTAGTTCAATGACCGGCATACAAAAGGCTCTCAAGAAATGGTAATGATGATGATGATTTGAAATCTCTCAGAGTTCTCCAAATCTTACTCAAGCTAAAGACCCTAAAACAACCCACGATACTACACAAAAGATCTGGCCATTGCTAAGCATTTCAGAGGAACCTATATTGATTTGGGCTGCAAAAGAGCCTTTTTCTGGGAAAGAAAACAGAATGAAAGATGCTGAGTAAGGCTGAGTCATTCCCTCCTAGAGTAAGCCGGGATTCCTCAGGAACATCTGGGATATACATACGTTGGGCCCCCACGTGGCCCCATCATAAAATGTATCTCAAAGCTTGCCTTGTTTCATTTTTTTTCCCTAAGAATCAGAGTAGTTATTTTTTCCCCTTGAAAAATCTTTCGCAAAGCCCCAAATAGGAAACATAAAAGCAGAGCTGCTTTGTGCTGCAGTGACACTCCTGGGCTTGCCAGCTCCCTGACATTTGTGCTCCTGGGATGTCTCTGGAGCTGTAGGACCTCTCAGAATGCATTTGGAAAACACTGCTGTAGGAGATGGGGGAAGATGGAATGATACAGATGCTTTAGCTTGGCAAAATTCACTGTTGAATTAGTGTCAGAGAGGCTCTTGAGTTGAGGAATGTGGACACAGGTAGTGAGAAAGTAGGGCATCAGCCTTTGGACTTGACCTGTTACGAACTCTCCCAGTGAGGTGGGGGCGGAGGTGGGCAGAGCCGTCCCAGGGGCCCGAAGCAGGTTCGTTAATGGGATAAACAAGCGCGAAGGTTAGAAACGGAGCTTTATGACAGTTCAATGGCAGAGCATACATAGTCTTTTATTTAGATGTCTCTTGCCTTTTTCTTTTCACTTTCTAAAAGTGACATATAAGTTTCTATATTACCTTACAATTTATAGAGCCCACACTCGCTCAGCGTCTTTTGTTTTGGGGGCTTGTATATACTGACTTTATGTGGCACTGGATCATTTATACTTAACATGAAATTTAATTCATTCTACTTCTAAATAATTATATTTCTTTATATAATACATTAAATGATTTTATAATGCCTGAAGAAGATCCAAACTTGTATTTCTGCTATGCTATTCTCTCTCTCTCTGTTTTAAAAATAAGCCTTTATGTTATGAGAAATTTTAAATATTTAATACATACGAAAGTTGAGAGAATAGTTTAATGAACACTCATGTACTCATCATATACACCTGCAACAATTTACAAATGGCCAATCTGTTCCATTTATATTCCCACTTCCAGCCCCCCAGATTCTTCTGAAATGAATTTTGGACACATATTTTATCTGTGATTACAGTTGATTCTCATTATTCATGGTAGTTATGCTCTTTAAAGTTGCCATGAATACTGAATTAGTGAACACTGAATCATTGTTCCTAGGGGAAATACAGGATTAGGTTCCTGTGAGCCTCTGGCCACAACATTTTTGTCAACTGATTAATACATAAACTTATTTTATGTGTGTTTTTGTTTAAAGACACCTTATTTATTTTATATTTTTGAATCACTGACATTGAATTTACAACCAACAGGACCATAGCTAATGACTTAATGAAGCTTATCTAATATATGCGTTTTCTCTATAAGGCACCTCACAGCCTTCTAGTGCTCAGGAACACTATATAGGACTTCAGCACTATGCTCATGGACCATTTTAAAGAGCAAAATCAACAACAGAAAGCACAAAAATGAAAAAATAATGGCACTAAATAGACCAGGAACAAGATACTTGTTTACAGTGTGAAAGCGACACCCAGGCAGAGCATGGCCTTCTTCAACTTCAGCTGGGAATATGCACATCAAGTGACTCAAGCTTTTCACCTCTCTGTGCATGTCTACTAGTGACCATGAAAGCACTGGGAGCATTGCTTTTGGAGTTACAAATAAATTTAGCAAGTCAGCAAATTCACAAATATGGAATCTGTGAATAATGAGGATCAACCGAACTCAGAAAAACAAGAACTCTCTAAAAAGCCTAACAAAAACCTCATGTCTCATTACTGCATGTAAAAAAATTAACAGTAATTATTTAAAATCATTAAATAGCCAGTCTGAGTTCAAATTTCCCTGATTGTCTCATCATTTTTTTCATCCAGTTTGTTTATGTGAAGGGTGGGTTCCATCTAACTTCTTGCTTCTGCACTATATTTAGTAGAAATTCCTCCAAGTTGCTTTCATACAGATAATACCCTTCCCTATTTGCAAAGCGAATGCAGATTTTTTAAACTAGTTTTTCTGTGGGGGTGGGGGAATGGCAGTTGTATGGACACTCGTCAGGGGAGGGGGATTAAAAACATGTGCTTAGCCAGCCATCCTACACTGAAAAGATTTAGTCTTAACAGATTTACAGCACTCTTCATTTTACAACCACTTAAGTAAGCTTATAAATTTAAAATAGACCAAAGAAGCAACCAACATTTAAAGGACTAGTTGGTTCCCTAATTTCTAGATGCAATGGAGAATTCATTAATTCTTCAAAACTCTTTTTCTGCAAAGATTTGTGGAGCACCTATCATGTTCCAGGCTCTGTGTTAAATGCCAGAGAGAGGTATAAAGGGAAGAGGCACCGTCCCTGTCCTCATGCACTTCACAGTCTATACAGCAAGAGGGTCAGACCCATGACTTAGGGGGAAACACCGTATAGGATCTGTGCTACACTGACACTGGGGGCAGAGCGTTCTGGGAGCAGAGGAAGGTGGATCATTCTGTCTGAGGCTCCTGTGTTTGGACAGCTTCACGAAGGAGGTGGTATTGGGGGGCGGGTAGGGGAAGGAACAGCAGGAGGAAGGTAAAGGATGCTCTTGGCAACTAGTGGGTCATCTAGTGCTTCTGGATCATAAAGACATAAAACTGAAAAGAAAGTGATCTGAGATTACGAAAGTCTTTAATGTGCAGGCTTGGGGCTTTATCTCACAGGCAGTAGAGATCCATGGATATTCTTAAGAATAGTATTGTGGCATGATTAGAAGTTCGATGAAATAAGAAACAGCAGCTAAATGAATCATCCTTTAAGGATCAAGAAAAGACCATAGAAAAGACTAGATTCAAATTAACTCCAAGTCTAACCCAAATTTCAAAGTGTTCCAGATAAGAGCGTAACAGTATACATAAAATATGGGAAATCCTCTTTTTCATTGTTAAGATAAAAAAGAGAGCAAAAATAATTTTCATGTAAGTTCAACCTTAAGCCCTAACTTCTTGACTAGTGCTCTTATAGAGAAAAGGACACATACTTTCCAAGCTCATATTTTGATTACCAAGGGTATGCCCAACTATTCAAGCAGCCAGGACACAGACTTCTTAGTGGTGTTACCCTTTTCCTTCTGACTCAAGACCTAAATTTTCCTCCAGGTCAGTGAAAACAAGCACTTACGTCACAGACTAACCATTATCTATTTTTCTCTTTTGATATGTGAAATATGGGAAAAGATCATGATTTCCTCATCCACCTTTATCCTCATTCAGGTGTCCTATTTAAATTTTTAGAGTTTTAATTATCATACCAGAAGAAAGACTATTTATCTCTTTAACTTTATACATGCTACTCCATGCCCCAAAGTGCTAGAGTACCCCAGCTTTTATTATAATTGTTAGGAATTTTGGACATATTGGCAATTCTTTTCAGACACTAGAATAGCCTTGGACCAATTTAGAACCTTTGGTCTTAATGAGTGATGGAGAACAGGCCTAGAATGTTCATTTCCAGCTAAGACACCTCACAGCCACAGCTCTGCATGTCTGTATCTATACTTTCCCAGACACACCCAGGGCTTTGTCAGCCTCTGGAATCAACAGAGCACACATCCTAAGGCCCATTTGGTCTGCACTTAACACCAAATTACTGCCGAGCTTTGCAGGCAGCAGAGGAATCTTTAGTTCACCGCCATGTGAAGGTTCTCTAACTGCTGACATCGACTAAGTCCTCAGAATCTCATATGCCAGAGTTGGGACGGAGCTTAGAAACTATTTAATCTGTAAGTAGTCACGTTTTATTTTACCATCAAAATCTTTCGTTAAAACATATGAAAATCTTAAACTCAAATTTAAAAATCTTATAAGGAAGCATATCATTTGATATAAAACAAACAAACACGGAACTCCCCAGGGTTCACAGTGTACCTCTGCTAAAACCCTTGGGCTCTGCAGAGCATAGTGGAAAGCCAATGGCTAACTGAACTCTTCATGAAAATATATGTGATGAAAATAATGTTCAGACACATTAAGCCATTTGCCCACAGTGACAACATTAAAAGAGAAGTCAGTATCCTAACTCCAATCTGATTTATCCCCAAGCCCCAGGTCCTTCCATGGGGCCATGAATATTGCCCACCTCTTTCCCAGCCTAGTCTCCAGAAGCTTCTACTAATGTAGGATTGTGGGTATTCATTCTGATGACTCATTTGCTTGGTGATTAGCTGCTTTATATATTTTTTTTCTTTTCCTTAAGTACGACTCACAATTTAGCTCATAAAGTACAAGTTTATGTATTGGGCACCTTGTGCCTAAAGCAATGAAGTCTGGCTCAAGAGCATTGCTCCTCATTGTGATGTTAGACTTTTACCTGCATTATTTTTGGTGAATTTTTTTCCTTAAACCCTATCTAGAGTTAACTATTTTTATGAATGTTTTGGCCTGTCTGGCAAGTTTGACTATTCATCTTGTATGAGGTTGGCTTTGGATAGTGTGATTATATGGTTTATCTTCCAAACCGGGACATTTTTTAAAGCAAAAGGGGGTTCAGTTAATAACTGACCTGGGACAACAGGTATAAACTAGGACTGTTCTGGACAAACTAGAGTAGACAGGTCACCCTAAATCTGGGATGAAGTTGATGAAATTTCAGTTAATAAAGCAATATGCTTTAGCATGGAAACCATAGGAGAAATTATGAGAAGAACACCAATAGTAATCAAAGACAGGGAGTATAAGGAGCCGGTATGGCTGCCAGATTTACAACCAAAATAATGAGCTTTGTGTCTGGTTGATTGGAACTTAGAGCCCAGATGAGTAGAAAGTAGAAAGAAGAGAAAATTTCCCAAAGTAGAACTGGTTAGAGGGTAGAAGTGGCCATAAGAAGGGAATTTGGTTTCTGAGTTCACTTCAGTTGACTGTGAAGAATAGTATACATGAGGCACTTTAGCAGGAAAATTCCCAAATTCCCAAGACAGTGGTGAGAGGCAGACCTTATGCTAAGGATGAACTCTGGAATGTTTTGATGGAAGAGGATGTTGGCATAGCCTCAGTGTATGACATCGGGGTTAGAAAGGACAACTGCTCACATTCTTGGCTTTGGCTGCATCCAGTGGCCTTTTGAGCACTGCCTACATCTGCCTCAGCCAAACCAGCACCCCCAAACCAAGCTCATGAGGATCTCACCGTGAGAGGCTGTGCTGTCCCTTGAATCAAAACTCCATTTTGCAGAAAGGTGGCCATTTTGTATTTCTTGATATGTCCTATTTTCACAGTCTTCTCTCCTTTTCAGGAAAGAAAACCATATGACCTTTAAAAAGTTAGGTGTCAAGAACCAAAAAGTCAATTTGGGTTAGTGCCCTGGTTGAATACAAATTCACCCTGAAGGCTCTATATTTTTATGCTATCAGTCGCTATGGCTAACATCCACTCAACATTTTCCACGTGCTTTAAAGGCTTAGTGCAGGTGCACTTGTGAATTTAGGGTGGCCAATTCTGCTGGTTTGCCTGGAAATGTCCGGCTTTTAGCACTGACAGTCCCACCTCCCAAGAAACCCCTCAGAACACACAGTCAATCTGCTTGTAATATTCCAACAAGGCTGGTTTATTTTCTTACTGATTTCACAGATCAGACTTTACAGATGATCTAACTGAGATTCAGATATGTTAAGTCATTTTTGCAATACTGTGTGACTCATATAACATAGAGAGGCAGGATTTGAACCCTCACCTCTATTTGATTTCAAAGCCCTCAGCCACTTAACTTTTGCCTCTGCTCTCACTGATGTGAAACCATGGATATTAACACTGATGACTAACCCCACCACCCTAGCAAGGCAACTCCTTACTCCTTGGCGAGAACTTAAGCCATGTGTCTGTGTGTTATAGAGCATATGGGGCGCCACAGCTGAAAGGGGTCTTAGAGGGGGCATCTTGTTGATCCTATTCATTTCCCATCTGAGCCTCAGATGGGCTACAGCTTTACTCAAAGTCACACAGCAAGTGACTGACAGAACCGAGACTTTATCCCAAGTCTTCTGAATATCAATGCAGTGCTCCCTTTTCCATGAAGTGATGTCATACAATTTCCAAGCTTTTCAACAAAGCATATTTAAAATTAGAAGTTTAGCATGGACAGTTTACCAGTAACTGTGGAGTTCTGAGTAAAAATCCAGTATGTCTCAAGATGGCATTTTATGACTGTGACAGATGATAGGAATTACAAAAGCATATCTCTATCTCTCTTTACTTTAAGTTGATTATCTGTAAGGCTTATCCATCAAGTGCAGGCAGCCTGGAATTAAACCCATGTCCTCCACACGGACCATCATTGCTTCTATTGCCGATAGTTTTCTCCTGTAGTTCTAGCTGAGAAAAGGCAATGAGATGTTCCTCCATCTACGGGATGTCATAGGAACAGTCAACTTGCTAAAGTGTGATTTGGACCAACAGCATCAGCATCATCTGGAAATACGAAATCTCAGGCCCCACCCAGCACCCGCATTGTCGTAACACCTCCTGGGAGATCTGCATGCACATCACTGCCGAGAGGCCCTGTTGGAAGGGTTGAAGAAGAATTTGTCTGTTACCAAGGGGCTTTTGACAGCCAGCTTTGATCTCCCCAGATTTATAAGGACTGGACACAGAATCTCAGTATGTCCCCCCAATAATTTCACCCGGCTGTTTTTTAGGTAGCTTATCTATGATAAACTGTGATGAGAAAACAAAGGCAAATGCACACTGGGTAGTGACACATTCATCTATGTAGAGCATGTTTCTTAGAATTTCAACTTGTGGATTTTTCTTCTCCCTGTAAACTAGATAGAATTTTGTTACATCTCTCATATCTCTGTAACCAAAGACTTTCTAGCTACTTTCTCATTCGGGCTGAAATGGTATTGAGCAAGGATGAAATAATAAAAGGTCTTGACACAGTACCTTGGAATGCTTTGGAATCACATTGGACCCAGGATTGGGTGAAATCACTTCAAACCTGTTATCCCACCCTGGTCCAGTTTCTCCTTTGGTATGACCATCCCTTCACAAGGACATGAGTGATTACTGGTCATGGATTTCCTCATTGCTTCCAGAGCTAGACTTTACAACTCTCTTAAGGACTGTTGACTTCTCGATCATGGATATTTCCCTTTTTGTCTGCCAAAAGAGTAAAGCTTTCTGCTTTCCTATAATCTCCTACATATGAATTTTTTGCTCTTAATAGAGTTACTAAGCTCAACAAACTGCCATCTTAAGTCAAACATCAACATAGTTATTTCATGTTATAAGTATTCTTTTTTAAAAAAGCAAGACTATCTTATCCCAGGTTCCCAGAAGGATTTGAATATGTATTTACTTATCTCATGTTGCCCAAATGTCTCCAGGCCTCACCAGCCTAGGGCTGGGAATGGGATTGCATCCACATCTATGCCCAAATTACAACACTGTGAGCTCAAGCAAAAACAAAGCCTCTTTTCCTATTGTCCATGAGTCTCTTCCAGGTGGTCCCAAAGGGGTTCCTCCCACATAGCGGGCACACCTTGTTTTATTGTGTGTTGCTTTATTGTGCTTTGCAGATATTGCATTTTTTTTTTTAACAAATTGAAGGTTTGTGGCGTCCCTGCCTCAGACAAGTCTATTGGTGCCATTTTACCAACAGCATGTGCTCACTTCATGTCTCTGTGTCACATTTTGGTAATTCTCACAATATTTTAAACTTCTTCATTATTATTATTATATCTGTTATGGTGATCTGTGATCAGTGATCTTTGATGTTACTATTGTAATTGTTTTGGGGCACTACAAACCATGCCTATGTAACAGGGTGAACTTAATTAATACATGTTGTGTGTTCTGATTGTTCTGCCAACCAGCCATTAAGACCTCTCTCTCTCCCTTTGGGCCTCCCAGTTTCCTGAAACACAACAACATTGAAATTAGGCCTATTAATAACCCTACAATGGCCTCTAAGTGTTCAAGTGGAAGGAAGAGTCCCATGTCTCTTACTTTAAATCAATAGCTAGAAATGATTAAGCTTCGTGAGGAAGGCATGTCGAAAGCTGAGATAGGCCAAAAGCTCGGCCTCCTGCACTGGTTAGCCAAGCTGTGAATGCAAAGGACAAGTTCTTGAAGGAAATTACAAGTGAACATATGAATGATAAGAAAGCAAAACCACCTTATTGCTGATAGGGAGAAAGTTTTAGTGGTCTGGATAGAAGATCAATCCAGCCACATCATTCCCTTAAGCCAAAGCCTAAGCCAGAGCAAGGCCCTAACTCTCTTTAATTCTATAAAGGCCGAGAGAAGTGAGGAAGCTACAGAAGAAATGTTGGAAGCTGGCAGAGGTTGGTTCATGAGGTTTAAGAAAAGAAGCCACCTGTGTAACATAAAAGTGCAAGGTGAAGCAGCAAGTGCTGATGCGGAAGCTGCAGCAAGTTATCCAGAAGATGTAGCTAAGATCATGAATGAAGGTGGAAACACTAAACATGAAAACATTTACATGTTTTCCATGTAAATGAAACAGGCTTCTGTTGGACGAAGATGCCATCTAGGACTTTCATAGCTAGAGAGGAGAAGTCAATGCCTGGCTTCAAACTTTAAAGGACAGGCTGATTTTCTTGTTAGGGGCTAATACAGCTGGTGACTTTAAATTGAGCCAATGGTCACTTACCATTCCAGATATTCTAGGGCCGTTAAGAATTATGCCAAATCTACTTTGTCTATGCTATATAAACGAAACAACAAAGCCTGTTTACAGCACTGTTTACTAAATATTTTAAGCCCACTGTTGAAACCTACTGTTCAGAAAAAAAGATTCCTGTCAAAATAACACTGCTCATTGACAAAGCAGCTGGTCACTCAAGAGCTCTGATGGAGATGTGCAAGGAGAGTCATGTTTTTATGTCTGCTAACACAACATCCATTCTGCAGCCCGCAGATAACAAATAATTTTGACTTTCAAGTCTTACTATTTAAGAAATACATTTCATAAGGCTATAGCTGCCATAGATAGTGATTCTTCTGATGGATCTGGGCAAAGTAAATGGAAAACCTTCTGGAAAGGATTTACCATTCTAGACACCATTGGGAACATTCATGATTTGTGGGAAGAAGTCAAAATACCAACATTAATAGGAGCTTAGAAGAAGTTGATTCCAACTCCCATGGATAACTTTGAGGGGTTCAAAAATTCAGTGGAGGAAGTAACTACAGATGTGATGGAAATAACAAGAGAACTAGAATTAGAAGTGGATCTTGAAGATGTGACTGAATTACTGCAATTTCATGATCAAACTTTAATGGATGAGGAGTTGCTTCTTATGGATGAGCAAAGAAAGTGGTTTCTTGTGATGGAATCTATTCCTGGTGAAGATGCTGTGAACATTGTTGAAATGACAACAAAGGATTTAGAATATTCCATAAACTTAGTTGACAAATCAGTCGCAGGTTTTGAGAGGATCGATTCCAATTTTGAAAGAAGTTCTACTGTGGGTAAAATGCTCTCAAACAGCATCGCATGCTACAGAGAAATCTTTCATGAAAGGCAGAGTCCATCGATGTAGCAAACTTCATTGTTGTCTTATTTTAGGAAATTGCCACAGCCACCCTAACCTTCAGCAACCACTACCTTGATCAGGCATCAGCCATCAACATCGGGGCAAGACCCTCCACCAGCAAAAAGACTATGACTCGCTGAAGGATCAGATGATCGTTAGTATTTTTTACCAATAAGTATTATTTATTAAAGTATATACATTCTGCCCACCAGCCAGAGTGATTTTTCAAAAAGATGAATCTAACCCTTCCCAACCTCCCTCGCCCTTCCGTAGAACATTACACTGTCATTTGTATGAGTTCGCTAAGGCTGCTAGAGCAAGGTGCTGCAGACTGAGTGGCTTAAACAACAGAAATTTATTTTCCCACAATTCTGGAGGTTGGAAGTCCAAGATCGAGGTGTTGGTTTCCTTGGTGTGTAGACGGCCATATTCTTCCTGTGTCCCTCTACAGGTGTCTGTGTCCTAATCTTATGAAGATACCAGTCATGCCGGATTAGGGCCCAACCTCATGACCTTGTTTTAACTTAATTACCTTGTTAAGGACCCGATCTCTAAGTATAGTCACATTCTGAGGTATTGAAGTATTAGGGCTTCAACATATGGTGGGGGGTGAGGGGACAAAATTCGGCCCATAGCACTCATGGGATAAAATCCAACTTGCTTAATATGGCTGTCACTGTCCTTCATGATGGGCTGATTCTTCTGCTCTGGCTCCAGCTCTCAGTCCCTTCCTCTGGCACCCTGTGTTCCAAGGGGTGCTCTGTCCAGTTCCTTGAGGCCCCCGTGCTTGCTCCCCTCTCCTTCCTGGCCTTTGCAGGTGCAGTGCCTACTGCCTGGAACACCGTCCCTTACCCCCAGTCTCCTGTTCACCTGAGAAATGGCTATTCATCCTTCAAACCTCACGGACCACAGACCACTTACCTTGGCAAGCCTTTCTGTGTGTCCAGATGTCTAGGTTCCAAGGGGCCTCTCTCGAGCTCCTGTGAAATTTCATATTCTCAACAATGACAGCATCTCGTGTTCTATTTTATAATTACCAATTGACTCATTGGTAGCTCCTGCTGGGCATAAGCCACTGTGTTTGTGAGGAAGAACCTTGAGTACCATAAAGTCTCTGAAACTCGTGGAAATGCATTTTGAAATATGGCCTGCACGAGTGGGCGGCCCGTGGGAAAGTACTGTGAATAGCCGGGTCTCCAGGGCTTCTGCAGACGCCTGGCATCGGCCATTGCCTAATCTCCACGAGCTTAAAAGCTACTGGGAACTCAATTATAACGTGGTATTTACGTTCTTATAAATCCAAATTACAGCTTGGAAACCATCCAGCAAATTCATTTCTAGATAAGACAAACATATGAAAATCTTGCATTATGTGGATACATGTCCAAAATATTACAATAAATATCAGTCACATTTGCATTCAAATGTTAGGCTGCTTATTCCAAATATGGCAGCGCTGTGATTATGTGATAAACATGAAATAGGCAAAATGGTTGTTTACATTTTGTCTTCAATTTTCCAATAGCGGTGGTTAAGTTTAGCGATTTTGTATTTTCTCTTATTTAGCTGGCTGTCGTTCTCTCTGAAAATTCTGTTTTAAATAATCAACACAGCAGGAAATAATGTTTCATACTATTAAATTATTCTATCTAGCTTTTTTTTTTTAATTCATATCTTCTCTCTTCTGTCTTGGACAGACTGACCTAAGCACAGAGAAGCTGTGTTGGATCATAATTAGGGTAAAGGAATATTTATTTAAATGTATCACTAGAAGAAAGAGCTGAAGTCACCATCAGCAAAGAGGATCTTTTTTTGTGGCCCCAAAGTTTTAAGGAGGAAATACATGGTTAGGAAACCCCTGATTCCAATTCATATTAGACCAGAGATTCGAGGATTCCACTTGCTCCATGCCCACCTTCAGGGATATTTTAAACTTATTTTTTATCCTATAAGTAATTCATATGTGTTTTAAAAATTGGAATATAAAAGTAAGCAAAAACAAGTAATTAACTTTAAAAAATATTTAAATAAGATTATACTGTATTCTAATTTGCTATTTTACTTTGTGTTCACAAATATACTTCTGTAATATTGTTTTATTTTTACATCAGTTTATCCTTCATAAGTGCAGTCCCTAACCCCTGGGCCATGGCGGGGTACTGGTCCATGGCCTATTAGGAACCAGGCCATGCACAATCACTGCCTGAGCTCTGTCTCCCCTGGTCCCTGCAGAAAAATTGTCTTCCATGAAACTGGTCCTGGTGCCAAAAATATTGGGGACCCCTGCTTTATAATATGCATTATCACTGTCCAACATCATGCACATAGAATCTGAAAGTCTTTATGTCCCTCACCCCAATCTCACTCCTCATATTTACACATTTTTGAAAATTGTCCTGATATATTTTAACAAACTTTTTATTCTAGGATAATTTTAGATTTTCATAAAAGTTGCAAAGATAGCTGATGAAGAGTTCCCATATGGTTCACGCCATACCTTACTGTGGTACATTTGTCAAAACCAAGAACCTGACATTGCTGCATTATTATTAACTCAACTCCAGCCTTTTTGGGATTTCATCAGCTTTTCCATTAACGTCTTCCTTCTGTTCCAGGACCCAATCCAGGGAACCACACTGCATTGCGTTTTCATGTCTTTCTAGGTCCTTGGGTCTGTGACAGTTTCTTGGTCATCCCTTGTTTTTCGTGAACTTAACACTCTCGAGGGATTCTGGCCTGGGATGGGGGTGGGGATAATTATTTCTAACCATATATTAATATTCTTCCATGTATATGTGTTAAAAATACTAAACATAGCAAGATATAGAATTTTGACACAAATATGACTTACCCCACATTCCTGTTTTGTAATTTTTTTTCATTGGTGGATGTCATTCTACATCAACAACTTACCTTTTTTTAAAAGTTTCATAGTATTCCATTGTGTAGACTAAATTTTAATTTATTAAGCAGCCTCAGATGACAGATATCTCCTTAATGTTCTAACATTAAAATTCCAAACCGTGCTGCAGTGAACCTCCCTGATCTGAATCTCCGGGCATGTCATTGATAATATTTTAAGGATAAAATATTAGAAGTTATCAAAACATTTCACATAAAAAATTATCTACATGGCTCAATAGCTCTCCAAAAAGTTTTTGTGTGCTTACAGTGCCAGCACTCATGCTTGCAACTGCATGCTGCCTGCCCACGGCTTTCCCTAACTAACGTGCAGTGGGGGTGCTTTTCATCTTGCACAACTTGACAGATGAGAAGTGGCTGATTACATGTGAGGCTGAATTTTCTTCATGTTTATTATCTTTATGTGTTTCTTCTTTTTAAAATATGCTGTTTATGGGTATGACCACATTGGGGTTGGAGGAAGGAGTGGACAGGTCATCTTTTTCCTAAAATTCATTTATAGAAGTTTTTTCCGTAGATAGGATTGTAGCCCTTTAACCTGGTAAGTGGAAGTTACTTTTCTTAAGGTTCTATCCTCCTTTTTTGTCTGTGATTTTTTTTTTTTACATAAATAAAGGGAAGTTTTAATTTTTTTTAATACAATCAATGATTATTTTTCCCATTATAATTTCTGCTCTTAGTATTATAGTCATAAAGTGTTTTCCCATAATGCAATTCTATTGCTATTCACCTGTATTTTCTTCTGATATTTTCACGTCTCTTCCTTTCTTTATATATTTAACCCATTTGTGGTTTATTTTGGTTTGAGATAGGGTTCTAACCTTGTTTTTCCAAATGCTTAGCCAGCTGTCTCAACACCATTTAATGGACAAGCCAGCCTTTCCCTATTGATTTGAGAGTCCGTTTTAACAACCCAAATTTAGGCACTGAAAGCTGACCACCTGTTAAGGATCCTGGGGAGATTTCCAGCAAGAGAAATAGACAATAATTGAAAGCCCAGTTCTGTTTTGATGACCATTTTTAGAGGCAAATTGTCAGTTTTTGCTGAAGGACATAGCCCAAGCTGAACACAGTGAAACATTTCTATTCCTGTTCTGTCTGGAGTTTGTATCTCTCTTGTCCTGCACCTTCCACCCAGAAGCTACCTAAGCTACACCAGGAAACAGCTCAGGACTTAAGGCAACAACTGTTTGCAAAACTGCATGTGTCGCTTGAAATGTATTCCATTAAAAGCTTCCCCAAACTTTATGGTAAATTTTCTACTTTTGCCATTTCTGTACATTTCTGCATAGGGAAACATTATTCCCCAAATTAAGAAATCCAGCACGAGTTACTAAGTACATAGCAGTTTATAAGTGTAGTTACAAATTCATTGAGTTACTTAAAAAATTAAAACTCACCTCTCTAATAATAACTACCTGGAGGCCAGGCATTGGGCTAAAAAACTTTAAATTTCAACCAGTTCTAAGGAGGTAGATGTGATCATTGTCCCCCATTTTACAGATAAGAAATGGAGGCACAGCGAGGTTAAGTAACTTGTTGACTGTCACACAGCTCTAAATTGTGGAGCAAGAATTCCAACTCCATCACAGCCTATGCCGACAGCCATAACTTTCATCTGAACCTGAAAGTTGATACATTCCAGTGGTACCAATGTAGGATTCTTTGTATGGCCTCAGATTCCTGGACTGAAAGATTTTAGTGACTATCATAACAACTTCCTCATCATTGTGATTTGTTTCACTCTTGAGGTATATATTTTTTTGGTTTGTGAACTTAAATGAACAAAGATTCCAGATCTTGAGTTGGGGAATGGGCTCAATAAATTGCATTACTAAGACATTTCTCCAACTGTGCAAAAACAATGTCCATAGAGTTTTATTGGTTCTCAAAGGTTTATACCTGTTTTATTTCCTCTGTGGATTGTACCATGTACCATCTCCATCTGCCATGAATGACGGCAGCTGACACAGAGCCAATGACTCTGTTCCTCCAGATCTGTGTTCCTTTCTGTCTACTCAAAAGGAGAGGTTTAGTGTGATTGTTACCTTTGCAGTTATTAATTTTCAGAAGACATCAGTTATAATAGGATATAGTAATCTCATGCTTAAAGTGCCTATGCAATCTTTTCAGCACACCCCCGATCTGATGGATTAGGGAACTGAAGTTTGTCCACGTTGATTATGTGCGCACGGGCACACAGCTGTTCAGTGGCAGTCTGACGGAATTCTCAGATCTCCTGGCCTCCGCAGGCTTTGTTTGCTCCTTGTCCAACAGCTTGCTGCCTTCAGTTGCATGACAAATCTCACTTTTTGATGATTCTTGTTCCAATCACTGGATGGCTGTCTTAGCTTTCATGTAACCAAACACAGCTTGAAAGGGCTCTTCCCTATGCCATACAACAAAGTGCCTGTGAACGAGTCGATGGTCGAGATATGCATACCCGATATCAACCTCCTAATCTTTTCTCAGTATGAAGATGTACAATTTATAGTGCCACACCCCTGCAATGGAGGGATCAGAGCCTGAATACTTTGTAAGTACATCTCCTAACTGCTTTTAATGGTCAGATGTCACAAATGCCCTTTATAGGGCCCACAAAGCACAATTCTTGCATATTTTGGTTGTCACTACATTCAATCCATGCACTCTACAAAATATGCTTTTAATTTTCTACATAAAAATACTATGTAAAAACTGCAGTTGGCTCACTCAGCATCCATTCCTAGCCCTTTCTCTCTTGCCAACATCTACTCTAAGAGTCTGGAAAACTGAATATTTATTTCTCAGTTTCCCTTGTAGCTTTGGGTTTTCATAAGAGATGAAAGCAAAAGTCGGTCAAAGAGGTCTCTGAGAAACAGTCCTGATCAAAAGGGGTACAGGTGCAGACAGTGGGCTCTTTTCCTCCTTCCAGCCTGGAGCATTTGTGTGACGTCTATAAGTGCAATAGCTATCTTAGAACAGTGAAGCAACAAGCATAAAAATGAAAACCAAAATGCTAAGAATGACAGAATGACAAGCTGGAAAGAGCCTGCATCTCCCATGACGTCATTAAGCAGTTAAAAGCACCCCTAGGAAATCCACATACATTTATTGTCTTGTTTTAAATATAAAAGTATGCTTCACTGTAATATATTTTGAAAATAGAAAGAAAAAAAGAAGAAAAAAAATCATAATTCTAGGACTTAATTTTCAAGCGCTAATGTGACTTCTTTATATGTTATTTCTATGAATATTTTTACCTATTAAAGTAGCATTAGTGTCTAAACTACTGTGTAATCTGCCTTTTATTTTTTATTTAATGATGAATTATGAGCATTCTTCCCATGGCATTAAGTGTTCTTGTACAACATGGTTTATAATAATAAGAGCCACATGGTATTCTATTCTGTGAATATGCCCCTCTTTATTTACCTAATTTTTCATTGCTAGAATCTTTAGTTTTTTACAATGTTTTACCACTATTAATACTTACATTATTAGCATTCTTCTCCATGAACCCATGAACCTTTATGTTAATCTTCTTTTCCTTAAGATAAATTCCCCAAAGTGGAATTATTTGGTCAAAAGGAATGATGATCTCTGTGAATTTTAATATTTGTTGGCAAAATTTCCATCAAAAAGGTTGTATCAGTTTATTTCTCATCCTAACTGGGTTTGTAAGTTAGGACCTAGCTCAGAGTACCCACCTACAGTTTTGCTGCTTTCATTTTATTTTAAGGGCTAATTAATGGGCCAAAAAGGAACCAAACTAAACTAAACAAAACACAAAAGAATTAATTTGTCTAATTTTTATTTCTCTAATTACTTGAGAAGGTGAGCATTTTCCCATATTTGTTAGCTACTGTATTCTTTATGCAAATGGTCTCTTTGAGCCTTTTCCTAGTTATTTTTTACTTATAGTAGTCATATTTCTCTTATTGATTTGTAAGGATTATTTATATATTAAAGAAAACCATTAATTGTATACAGAATGTTACAATTTTATTTCCACCCTGATTATATAATGTACTTATATCTTCTCCTACATACAGTTTAACTTTTAAAATTAATTAATTAATTATATAAGTAATATATCTGGAATTAATTTTAGAGTATTATATGTACAGAGATCAAATTCTTTTTCCAGTTGGCTAGGTAATGTCTCAGGAATTCTTACTAATTTTATTTATTTACTTACTTATTTATACTAAAGATGGAGTCTTGCTCTGTTGCCCAGGCTAGAGTTTATATAGTGGTGCAAACACAACTCACAGCAACCTTGAACTCCCTGGCTCAAGCAATCCTGCCTCAGCCTCCCAAAGCACTGGGATTTTAGGCATGAGCCACCACGCCTGGCCTCTTTTACTGGCTTTTTAAAGCGGTTTTTATCTCACTGTTCTATCTATTCCTGGTATAACATTGAACACTTTAACATTTTATACTTTAAAATTATCATAGCTTGGACACTCTCTTTTGGAAAGATGATACAGACATATTTTTCCCTATTCTTCCTGCTAAGCACAACTAAAATTCTGGATATTCTATATGAAAGAAGCAAAAGTAGGCTCTCAGAGGTGGAGAGGAGTGGATTGGCAAGGGAGCTCAAGACCCAACGAATGACACAAAAGTCAGTCCCCTGGGTTTCGTTTTTGCCTGATATATCCCAGACTTGTACATGAAGAAGACAGCAACCCAGGAACACCAACAGGTACAGTCAAAAAGAAAAGAAAGCCTGTTCTCTCTAGACAAAGGACTAGGAAAGGGGCAACCTTGCAAGATAGAAAACTTTCAGTCTGTAACTACTTACTTTGGCCAAACATCACAGAAAGAATGGCAACTACATTCTACAGTCTCCAGCAAAAGACCAAGTGGAAAGCCCAGATTTCCATCCTTGCCAGACTGTAACAAGATGCTCTGATACCCCTGCTAGGTGGTGTCAGAGGAAGCCTAGTATGTCTTCAGGACTTTCATCCCCACTCAGCGGTAACCAGGCCACCCACCCCCTCTCCGTGGTGTCAGGTGAGGCCATGTGAGGAACAGTGATGAGGTGTGCTCCTTGCAGAGACAGCAACAGAGAAGGCCAAGTGGGAGCTTCAACTCCCATTCCCACCCAGCAGGAACCAGGAGCCCCCTCCCTGGCCCCCAGGTGTCAACAGAGGTAAAGCTAGACCTTTCAAGCCCACCTGGCAGAAATGAGGCAGTACCCTTCTTCATTCACTTGAGTGGTGTCAGAGAAGACCTGCTAAAACAGGATTTAAATAAGACCTGGTGTTTTATAGCATAATACCCCACATGTCCTGGTTTCGGTTAAAAATCATTTATCACAGCAAGAACAAAAAAAGTTTCAGCAAAACAATCGAACACTTCAGCAAAA